>NW_027137589.1:231275-629612 GCF_001692895.1 Cenococcum geophilum 1.58 | reverse complement strand
GNNAGAGNANNTAGGAAGGACGGAGGGGCGTCNNGTAGGTGTTAGTNGAGNAATNTTAATGTCTATATTATNGCTGCCTAATCTNCNNTTNNNAGGCCTCCTCCCGTNTATAAATACTNCCTCCTNTATACCTTCCTCTNTTCTTCTTTCTTCTTCCTTATAAGAGCTAGAGGCGCTTTAATATNNCTCCCTAGTCTCNACTAAGGGATCTATTGGTCGATATNGCGATANNGATAGCATTNGANGAGNAGACGGGTAAGAGAGGAGATAGNAAGGACGGAGGAACCTNNNGTAGGTNTTAGTNNAGNAACGTNAACNGCGGTTTTCGTCACCNAAAAATTGCGTNANNTNANAATAATTGGGAACGCAAGGCGCCTTAACCTTACTACTACTTCTAAATTAAGTAAAAGCTCTATATAGGGGGGTCCCAGGGGGTCTCCCCCTGGAAAACCTTATCTCTATATATATTAATTAAAGTCTATATAATAAAGCTCTAAATTAAAGCTTTGGGTTAATTGATTGGCTTATTACTTATAACCTCGTAATTCATATTAATAACTGGAACCGTATCAGGGCGAAGTGTTCTTTTAAATGATCGTAACGTCCAATCAATGTTTACCATGCTAAAGGGCTTCGAGTGCGTTAAAGCTTTTATGAAGTCTTAAGCTCCTCCAGGCCTTAGTAAAATATTTAAAGGTCAAGACGAGAGCTTTAGGAAAAGGTGACCCGGGCCCCTACGCATATCTTGGCATGGGTTTCGCTCCCTGGCCCAAGCTCAAGCCGACGTCACATCCCAACCCGACTTTCCTCTCAAAAAAACATGTGAAAGCAAACTCCAAGCATCAACACCACCACTCTCCCCAGGGACCCTCACCGCAATGAACGACTCCGAAGACGAAGCCACGGGCTCCAAACGCCTCCTAACCACTATCAAAGTACCTCCCCTTTCCCTCCCTCCCCAACCCCCACTCCCCAACCTCTACCCCAACCCACTAACAACCCCCCAGACCACGCTCCTCCGCCCGCTCCACCCCTTCCTCTCCCTCCCCGCCCGCCGCGCCTACCTCCGCACCCTCCTCCTCCTGCTCGCCTCCCTCGCCCTCGCCGCCACCGCCACCGTCGCCTACACAGCCTTCTACCACGCCTACATCCCCGCCCGCGGCCTCGAGCGCGCCGTCCACCTGCAGTTCGCCGCGCCAGGCCTCCTGCACCGCCACCCCTACGGCGTTGCGCGGCTGCCGCGCGGCGCGCTGGCGACGCAGCAGCGCTACGACGTCAAGGTGCTGCTGTGCATGCCGCGCTCACCCGCGAACCTGGCGGCGGGGAACTTCATGCTGGAGCTGGAGCTGCGGGGCGCTGGCGCTGGCGCTGGCGCTGGCACGGGGGCAGAGGCTGGGGCGTATGCGGGTGTGGGTGCGGGTGCGGATACGGGTCCGGAGCTGGAGAGGCAGCGGGACCGGGACCGGGAGCTGGGCCCCGTGCTGGCGCGCTCGCGGCGACCCGCGATTCTGACGTACCGGTCGGCGATCGTGGAGATGGCGCACCGGGTCGCGCGGTTGCCGTGGTATATAGTGGGGTGGCGGCAGGAGGAGGAGACGGTGGAAGTGGGGTTGATGGAGGGGGTGGAGTTTCAGAAGGGGTGGAGGAACGTGCCGGCGAGTTTGCGGCTGGAGGTTGCGAGCGCGAGCGTGCTGCAGGTGTATGGGGTCAAGATTGTGTTTACGGCGAGGTTTGCTGGGCTGCGGTATGTCGATTCCCTGCCCGTTCCCCGCTCGTGCTAGCCTGGTGTATGGGAGGGGGGATCAATAGCAATTGGATGCTGTGGGCTCTTCAATTGGCTTGGGAGGTGGCTAACAGTGGATGTGTGAAGGTATATTATGTACAACCACCGCATCCTCTCCTTCGCCTTCTTCACCACCCTTTTCTGGTCCGTCGAAATGACCTTCCTCCTTTTAACATGGGCCTTCTTCGCCTTCATCTTCTCTTCCTCTTCCACCGCACCTGAACGCACCCGCCCGAAACGCGAGCCTGAAGACTCCTCACACACCTTCAAAACGGAGCCAGACTCCGACGGCGCAACCCTCGAGTTTCTCTCCGACACCTCGCGCACTTTCCCGACTTTCTCGCGCCAGCCGCCGCTGCGGTATTCGGCGCCGAGGGTTAAAGAGGAGGAGGGCGAGCCGAGTAGGGGGCTGGAGGATATCCCGCTGCGCACGCCGGGCGATGCGGACGATGAGGACGAGGATGCGGATTTTGTGCTGGACGATGCGGCGGGCATGGGCGTTGTTCCGTCGGACTCCGGGCTCGGGACTAGCTCGAAGAGTAGTGTGGAGAAGAGAGGCGCGGCTGTGCGGAGGAGATCTGGGGGGCTGGGGAGGGGTGATGGTGGGGGTGGATGAAGGCGGATACAGGCGAATTGGTGGGTGTTGTAGAGGTCTAGGATTTCGTTTATGATACCATGCGACATTTTAACTAGAGCATTGGGTTATCTATATTCAGATGGACTTCAATTCCTGTTGAAGTGCTTATGCTATGTCGTGCTATGACATTGGGCTTCATTATCAGGGATCATAATCTGTGAACTGCGACTGAAATAACCTCCATGGGTGCAAAAAGAAATGCGGCAAGTCGATTGACGTGAAGGTGGTTGTGTTTGGCCTAAAATGGGTTGCTTATGGCTCCGAATTTGTGTTTACTATGCCTAGAATGACTTAGGTGGATTCATTTTCATGTAAAAGGATGTTGAACCTTAAATTCCATTAGTTGTCATCGTCCTTGCTCCATTGATAAGTCAGTTCACGCGAGGTGTTTTCGGTTAAGTTTTGTCATGCCATGACTTACAGCTTCTAATGAGTGTCTAAAGTACTTCAGAGCTAATCAGAGGAATTTCGTCTTTTCTATTTTTCTTTCCAGAGTACTTGAAGTCATTCGAGGAGGTAGAAGAGTGACATCACAGTTAATTAGTGAAAGCCTTAGCGGCGGGTTGAATGTGACATCTGCTAGACATTGGAGACTTCGCAAGCTCACTTTCTTTAGCGTCATGAGATTACTTTCGTGATCCTTTACTAAGCTCAGACGGGATAGGCACTGAGCATTGAGAGATGTTTTGCATCTATTATGCTAGCACTACTCCTACATCACCATCATGCCCACAGGTGGACGAACGCTAAGCGACGAGACCACGATATCAAGCCGAATCAACTGTACAGACAAGACTCCGAAAACGAGCACGTTAGATCGCCGTACACACACCGTGGTATCATCCCATTCCCATCCTTTGCATTCCCAAAAGGAGAAGAAACGTGATGGCGGATTAGGATGAGGCAAGAAGGTAGAAACCACAAACGAGAGAATGGGGAAATTTTGTAAACAAGGAATGCACAGAGGAAAACTTTGAAGAAAGAGGCCGTGGGACCGAGGCCGAAAAAGAAGTCGAATTGAATCGAATCGAATAAAAGTCCGTCTTTGCTCCGACCAAACCCAACCCTGTTCCAGTCCAGTCCGTCTTCGCGTCAACAAAGAGGTATAAGAAGTAAATAGTAGACTAGGATAACACTTTCCGTGCGAAATAAGTAAGCATGTAGTAATGACATGAGAACTCTTAAATTTTTGAACAGGCCGTAACGTCATAACGTCGTTTCGAAGTTTTGGGAAGAGGAATAATCCACTTCAACTCCTTGTTCCTTCTCGACTGCTCTGTTCACCACTCCATACGAATCCCTACAGGTAAATATACCATTGCTCATTAGGTGAGTTTCAGGAGAAGGTTCCTGCACGGGGACCACGGCTAACGCCATTTACCCTGGCAGGCGTCTCGCTTCTAGCTTTTGAGATGCCAGCAAATGTGGAAGGGCTGCTGTTCTTCCTCGCGATGGAGCCCCTCTTGCGGAGAGGGGAAATGAGAGTTTCGGCTGACCTGCCGGATCGAACCGGCCTCGACATGGATGTACGCAGGTCGGGGTCGTGAGGCAGACGAGCAATATCGCGGTACCTATTCTGATTGTTACGGAAAGCAGTAACAACGCCACGATCAAAGTGCTCGAGCATTGCATCCGAAGCATTACGTTTACGATTCGGAGGCGTGTTCTCGCCTGGAGAAGGTCTAGCGGGAGTGGAGCCATTTAGAGCAATCATCGAGGTAGCAGGGGTAGCAGGAACATCAGTCTCATCCGCTGGATCCTCTTCCAAGTCTGTATCGTCTCCGTCGGACCCAAAATCCAAAAGATCATTGATGTTTAGATTATCCTCTCCGTCATCATCATCATCGTCATCAAAGTCGTCCTCATCACTAAGTAGATTTCCATTAGGACCAAAGTTCATAAATGGATAAAACGCCTCTGGAGGACCAATGACTTGCCCGCCAAGAAGATAGTTGCTGGCAGACGCGGTCCCGAAGACACCTGTCAACATAATGTCCATTGGATTCTGGTATGGCTGACTTGACATTTCACTGAAATCACTATCGTCGCCGTTCATTTGACGAAGCGACGTACAAGGGCTGTTGTTGGCTGTGCTGGTAGTGCTGCTCCCTGGAAAGTTTGGATGGCAGATGGAATAGTACCGACGAGGGCGATAATAGCTTACGAGTTGTGTCATGCGGTCGGTGACAGCAATCGCCTTGTTCCAATCCTTGTGAACGAATACACCACAAACGGGTGGCCCCCCTTTGCGCACCGACCTGCGATTCGATCGCTGAAATGGTCTTGGGCTAATAGTTTGATCGCTCGCAGCCGATGAGGGACGACGAAGAAGTGATTTCGGGCCGTGGACAGTAGCTGGTGGAGGAAAGTCTTCCTCATCAGTAGTATCACCCAAGTCAGCTGGAAGATGTTTGTTAGCCACCAACAAAACATATAAACACTAGACAGATGCATACTCTCGTAGCCACTTGAGCCGGCATCTGAGGATTCTTCAAAGTCATCGGACCCAGGATGAGCATTCCGAGATCCAAGACCATCGTCTTCCCCGAAGTCCCAGTAAGAATTTTCGCCATCACTCGAAGTAATATTTCCCATGTCAGCGTCAGCATCATTTTCAATCATTTGATATAGGCTGTGAGGGAGCTTGTCCTGCTCCATGAAAAGATCCGGGAAGATCGTGCTATCAAGCTCGGAAGTCGTCGAACTGGAACTGTCAGAGATGCGAACTTCATCGTCGAAGCGGACACGCTTCACAGAGCTGTCTGAGTATTTTCTGCTCTCAAATGGTTCCGGGGTACTAGGCTCGGGTTCAAGACCAAAAAATTCTCCGAATGCGACGTCAGGAAGGTCATTATTTGCGAAGAAATCTTCGTCCAAGGTCGTGGCGAAATCGAAACTACAACTGCCAGAACTACCAAGACTGAACCGCCGAGCTGAATCAAATAGATTAGGTTCTTGCTCTTCTTCATTAATGATCAACAATTCTTCTTGCTTCTCCAGGAAATCCTCCTGTTGCTCTAGGTCCGACTCGTCGCTGATAAGGTCCACGCCACGATAATCATCATCGTCAACATCAATATCCTTGCTGGTTTCCACAGTTTCCTCGTCGGAACTGGCAATAGCATTTTCGGAAGCATCCGAGGTTTCGACATCTAGGTCTGATTTGTAACTTGATTTCTTGTAAGTCAATAGGCCTTTGCTGCTGTTATTGCTTAGTCTGCGAGCAATCTTCCTTCGAGGGAATGCGCCCTGTGTTTCACCAAGATCGTCTATATCACCGAACAGGACGGAATTGGTGCTGACATTGCTGAAGGTGCGTTTCTTGTTGCGTAATTGAATATAGATGCCCAATTGCTTACCGCCATCTTGCCCCGTCCCACGGTGAGAAGCTTCTTCGTTCTCTTGATGCCTGTCTTCGCCGAGATGTTCGACACGAATTGCTGGGCACTTTCCTCCGCTCACGCCGAAACCGCCGGACGGGGCAACTACTTCTGGATCATCATCTTCATCGTCTTCGTCTTGGTCTGCACTACTGTCTTCTTCATCAGCTTCATCCGCTTGCTCCTCAGTGGAGGACTCTCCGCTACTTTGGTTGCTGCCGTTCTTCGTGGATTTTTGCTGCACGTCATCGGCAACACGAATGTTGTGGCTGGTTTTCTGAATGCCATTCATGGGACTATGGAAGAATCCGTGTTCAAGGGCGGTGTTTCCACCCAATTCGGCGAGCGCTGAGCGGTGATTGTGGGTGGGTGACATTTTGGTACGGTTGATAGCGAGATGGCGGTATTACTGTACAAATAGTATTGGTTATCAAGATCGAGTTAGGGCTTCAGTTGGAATAACTCGTTTTCTTCGATATTATCAATATCTGATGGAGGAGCGAGAGGTGGTGGGTGGATGGATGGGCTCAAGGAGAAAGATTTGCCGTAGCGGAAGAGCGTCTATAGACGACCGTATAGGTGTAGTTTATACTTTTTGGAACTCGAATGTCAGTCGGAAGATTATTCGAGTCTTAAGTTTCGTCGATGTTCGGGGATTTGGAACTGTCGAACGGAGAAAATGCGCGGCTGACGGACTCTGGAAGAAATGCAGGCTGAACAGTTTGTGACTTTGTGAAAAAATCGACCGGAAGCACGAGCACTTCGGGCAATCGAAAGATTGTATCGTCGTAGAGTCGTTGAATATCTCGGTGGGCTGGCCGGACTGGAGGACACACTTGGGATGTGTGCCCTCCAGTGGGGATTTACAGCTCAGCGATAGCCTGCGGCATTGTTCTCGACGAAGATAGGTAGTGAATGCTTATGAATGATCTCGGTTGAAGATGTTTAGTGCGACTTCGTTGTCTGTATACTTGGTTGAGGAGAGAAGAGAGGCAGAAGGCAGGGCCGCTCGAACATTTTGTGAGGAAATCCGAATCTTGGCGGAACTTGTCCCGTTTGGGCGCTAGTGGGCACACTTTGCGTCAAAAAGTAGAGCGGTGAAGGCGACCTGCAGAGTCATACAAGCCCCGGAAACACAAACCACCATCAACCTGACGGGAAGCAGGAATTGGCTCAACCAGCCCGTGTACCTATTACACCCTATAGACACTTCTCGCACGCTGTTTTGCGGGCTACTCTCCATCGCTTAACAAGAGCCTTCTAGCGGCACTTTTTGCTGTCGTCTTCATCGCTTGCCTCGCAACGGGTCGCCGAGGAAAAAAAAATTATGACGGGCTACAAAGGCTCGAGGGTTTCCCCACCAAACTAAACTTCTCACGGACCCAGCACCCTGCGGAAACCCCCAGGCTCGAGCAGGCAACGGCAGAATGCAATTGGCGGCCAAGTAAAACACACCCTCCAACATACCCCCCTGCGCCAGGGCCTTAAGCCAGCGGTCATGCACTCATGCAGCCCTGATAGATTGCATAGACAGGCCTTGATGTCAGTCTAGTTCCCTCTTCTGGCTGCACTATCATTACTCTCAATATGACCGGCGACATCGCCTGCCTTGCTACTTCTTCAGACGAGGGTGGGTCTTCGGATCACCCAAATTTGCTCTTAACGCCGCGTTTGCAAATGCCCCACCATCGCCCCGGATTGGCGCCAGCTTTTTCGCGTCAAAGGGCGGTGTGCTTGCTTCCTGCAGCCGCTTTACATCGACGGCCCGCAGCCGACGACCCTGTGCGCGGGAGAGTCCAGATGCCCGACATACTTCGGACTATTCTGCAGCGGGTTGATATTTAAGCTCAGAGAGCCGCAGGAGACAATGAAGCGCTGTCTTGGTGAATAGAGATATGTGTGGTCAAAGCATGGCTGCGGCTTCCACGGTTGCGAAAAGCGACATCTTGGCCAGGAATAAATATCGTCCGCGTGTCATGGAAGACCTGCCCCATTAGGTAACCGTGGCTGTTTCGCATTCCACCCCGGGGAGCGATTCCAATTCGCTGAAGGACTCTTGAATTGGTGAGCCAATGAAGACCTTCGCATAGTGCCACTTTCAATGAGCCGCGCCAGTGATGCGACGCCCAAACGTGGGCATCAAAGACACTTAACCCGACCCTCAGATAACGCCCTCAGAAGCCGCCATGTCAATACATAGGGCTCAAGGGCAATACTGAAGAAGAGCTTTTACTATCATTTACCACCAATTGAACAACAGTACGTATTGTGTTTTTATGAAGCGACTCAAGTGCTGCTTTTTGGGATAGGAGATTGGAGATGGCGCTTTGAAGATGAATGTAATCAGCCCACTCTTCCTCCCATCGGGTGCCTCTATTTGTGAGCTAGTAGGATTCAGACTGTATGCGAGTTGACGAAGCATTTACTTCATGCAATGGCTTGCGCGGATGAATCCGTCCTGTCCAATACCCTTGGTAGATGATGGCTCGCGACGAGAGAGAGCCAAGGTTGGGGTGCAGTATCTAGTGTACTACGACGTGACCACGACACCCTCAAGCCACTGTGCACGATCCACTTCTTATTCTCACCAGAGACTCCTGTACTCTGGTGTCAAGACACGCAAGACGGGAAGGAAGAAGTCATGATTCAGAACGGAGCAAACATCGAATCAGAGCTAGTCCGAGGAACCCTAGCCGCTATCGGAGCACTGATCGAAGTAGGTTGATGCTAACCTGTGGAAGAAGCAAGGTGAAGTGTCACTGCATGCAGCTGTGGGACGGCGGAAAACGCACATGCTAAATTTTTTGTTCGCGGTAGAACCATTCTGAAGCATGTATGGTCGAAATCATGGAATTCCAACATAGCTGCAGGACTTGGAGAATGTGACTGCGATATTGTTGAGAGGCTCTTCGCCCGTGCAGCCGACGCTCAGAAGCCGGACAAGGAATGACTGCTCGACAAGTGGCAGATACGAAACCAAATACAGCCGTGGCAGGATTGATGAAAGGTCGAAAAAGGAGCTTAGGGCTGAGGGAGCAAGCCCCGACTAGTTAAGCTGCGGACGCTAGCTTGGGCGGCGTTACGACGATTCTAGGGCAATGACTGCTCGGCAGTTACGAAGGTCTTCGTTGTCATCAAAGGAACATCAGAGTCTTAGGAGGGCGCAGCAGCGATAGAGATGGTAGGAGATAGAGGAGTTGAGCAGTTGGCTCAGCAATTGGACGAGCGCAGTTGAGCGTGGAAACAGATCTCTTCAGCGCAAATCTCAAGCCTCTGGATTACGAGCTGTTCTTACTTGCTGGCATTTGTTCTGCTATACCACCGCCCGCGCAACCTACAATAATCACAGGAGGACCAAATTAATCAAGCTGCGGATACCAGGGTCTGAACGTCCATCTAGGGGTATTTCTGAACAGTAGCTAACACACATTGCTTGAGGAGTTATCCGAATAGCGAACATCTCAACGCCTCTATAAACCAGATATATGACTTTTGTAAGATTCTTTGTCTTAGTCAATAAATATTAAAAATGCTAACGTTGCACAGTTCTGACTTCCATCTCCTGACTCTGTCTATGCTTGCAGGGCGAATTCGAACTACTCCTATACAATTCTTCTAAGACTTCATATTGTACAAGTGAAGCACACGGCGCTACGAAACGCCCTGTTACAGGGTGTCATCTTCTACCCCCTCATCAAATCCAATCAATGAAAGCGGTGGAGGCTCCTTAAGATTTGCAATTGTGACCAAACTGCCGAATTCCCGCTGAATATCTCTATAATCCAAGCCCATATTGCGAAGAGAGAGCTCTGCCCACTCCAACATGAGTTGTATTTCCGCCCGTTCTTCGAGTAATAATCCAGTCCCTTTTGCGCCTCTTTCCGTCTCTTCCTCGGCAGCTTTCCTAAGAATTACACGCATTGTACGAATGTTAGGCGCTACACGGCCTTGAAAGCGGATTTTTGCGCCCGACGATTGTGACAATTCGATGTCTGGGGGCCGGTCATCATAATGATCTCCTTTGCTTAGCTTGAACTTGGGCATTGTCGGCAACCCTCCCGGAGAGCGGTAGTCTCTGAATTCTATTCTCGTAGTGGGGTAGCACCACATGTCGACAATGTGCTTGCCTTTAAGGCTGCCGTAGCCATCCACCACTCCGTCTAGGATCTGGTTGAAATTCTCAGGATCGAGCGCTAACTGTTGTCGTCCGGTGCTTGTCCACAGCCTTGAACAAAAATCTACCCATTCTGGACCAACGGATGATAAAACGCCCAAAATGGAGTTCAGTTGTTGATACAAATCCCTCTCAATGATATCCTTCCATGCATTTAGAAATGCGGAAAAGATAAACTTAGCCCTTCTGCTACGAGATCGACGCCATTCGTCGGATTCGCTCCTGAGGCGGACCAACTCCCTCGCAAATACAGCGAGCGTCTCGGACCTGGGGCGATACCCAGGATTCTCTCTGACATATGTATAGATGCTTTTGACAGAATCCCAACGGTGGTGTTGAATTTGGCTATGTAGAAAAGCTGATAGAACCTCAGCAGGAAGGCGGTAACTACCACTAACTCCACCTGGTGCGCCTACTGAACTGACGATTTTCATGAGCAACCGCTGGTCGCGGGTCGCCGTTCCATGGCGGATAAGGGAAGATGCTAACTCCCGAGACTTGTACATGCGAGGAGATATTAGAGGACCATCAATTTCAGAAGAGTAAAGAAGCCATTCACCAAAGTCAAACATCCTGGACTCTGTGGCAAGGTCCAGCATTTTTGCAAGCAACGAGGTGGGCACATGCGGGAAAAATCCGGGAAAGTCGATTGGGGCATAATTACCGGTAAACAGAGCTTCAGGTTCTGAGTAAGAGGCTTTCAGCGCTTGAAAGAAATCTCTTATTGATCTAATTTTGTTGTTGTCCACGTACTTTTGGAGTTGCTGGAATGCCTCCAAGGCTCCAGTAGTATTGCCCATCTGGATAAAAGCATGAATAGTTCGATGGAGCAAACCGAGAGGTGCCGCTGATGCATCGAAGACGTACGTAGGACTTGGACGAGCGTCGGCTCCTTGTGAAATGACGTTGGTGGAGCTTAGTTCTTTGCCAAAAGTTTGGGCTAACCCAAGGATTTTGAGCATCAGCTTGGGATCTTTTTCAGGAACGATTCCTTCAGATTCCAAAAAGCGCGTTATCAATGCGTCCCAGGAACTTGACCCAAGGCTAAGATTATCGCGATCCAACAGCCGCTTGAGATTTATGATA
The DNA here is from genome assembly GCF_001692895.1 of Cenococcum geophilum 1.58. NCBI lineage: Eukaryota > Fungi > Ascomycota > Dothideomycetes > Gloniales > Gloniaceae > Cenococcum > Cenococcum geophilum. Next base: position 618,552 of record NW_027137589.1, on the reverse strand, counting down.
TGAGAAAGTATCTGCTCCGGAAGACTTCCTCGATCACCAACGCCTACGCGCATAGTATTGATCAGCCCATCCACAAATGCCGCGACTACTTCGCTGCTGACGGTTCTCTGAACAAGGAAACGGTCTCCGCGATCGTTGGAATAAAAGGTTTCACCAGAGTTTTGAAATTGGGCAGCTAGCTTGCCCCAGTCTCTAGTTAGTTGAATTGTCCTAGAGGCTTGAGAAGAGTTCACAATATCTCGCCAACAGATGAGTGACCAGCTGTTTTCTCCCTGATAAGAAAGTATTTTTTCGAGTATGGCAGCACCATCTAATATCCATCCTCCATGTAGGCAGGACCACAAAACCAGCTCCACCCATATTTCCGGGCCTATCTCAGGTACAGTGATTTTGTATCGGGAGCCAGGAATCTCATGGCCCAAGAAGTACTGAGCATTCAATCGCTCTTTGCTATCCTGGACTGATGACTCATGCGCGTTCCAAGTGGCATCTGAAAGGGAGGTGAGAATTCTCGAAGACAAAAGGTGTAACGTTGGAGGCTGTTGAAGAGTGGAAGGGTCCCAAGCCGGGGAATATCGATATATTGCTTCTGGTATCATCTCCACGTGATGTAAATATGCGATGATTTCTAGCACATGAGGCATGATCACCACATTGGTCTCGGATTTCTCCTCGGCCGCAACAAGGATCATACTGCCCAAACTTCGCCAGACCTGGCCCAATGCGCTTTTGATTAATTTTAACTCATATTTCAGAGTATCCGGCGCTGCAGTGTGTTCCTCAAGGCTCTGTTTCAGCCTCTTTGAAGGGCGAACTCGATGAGCCCAGACTGGGTTGTTCGTCACCTCCTTCAGTGAGACCGAAGTATTATCCCAAACTACGTTTGCAAAGGGTTCAAGAACCTCAGGTGCAGTCCCAATAGTAGGGCCCCCATCAACTAGCTTTTTCATAATCCACATCACGGTATTCCACCGTCCCTCTACCAAAGCCATATGGCTTAGAATATCATGGTTCGAAGACTGCGCTTCGAGCAGAAGTCTTGATATTTCTACCGCGGAAGCTAGTAGCTGAAGATCATTATTTGGTAAGGAGTTCTGCCGTAAGTGCGCGGGAAGGAGGGGTTCGAGTGCTGCCAGCCATGCTTGAATATCACCCCGGCGGCCATCTTCCGGGAGGGCAGGCTTGAACTCGTCTCGGTCTCTGCATGCTTGAATATCACCCCGGCGGCCATCTTCCGGGAGGGCAGGCTTGAACTCGTCTCGGTCTCTGCATGCTTGAATATCACCCCGGCGGCCATCTTCCGGGAGGGCAGGCTTGAACTCGTCTCGGTCTCTGGGCGGTATACGAGGGTCTTTTGCAGGCTGTTCTTCTTTCTGGAGTACACTAATCCTATCTGGTCCCTTTGTTGGCCGCGCATACCGTTGGTGAGCATATGAGAAAGCTCGTCTTGAACACAGAGTCGACTGGACAAATGCTGGTGTTAGGAACTCGGGGACCACCCAGCCACCGGAGATACTCTGACAAGAGGAACGAAATGTGCGGTTTAGGGCGGTTCGGAAGCAAGTATGTACAGGGCGCATTGAATCTTAAGGATTGACCGTATGGGGGATACTATCCACGACTGTACCAATTTTTTTGGGGTTTTCGTTTTCCATGACGTCCCGTTTTGCTAGCGCGACGCGACCCACAGGCCTAGCTTGCGGGTCACAGCTGTAAGCTCCAGCCACCGCAACATCACCATCATCTCCCAACCTCACTTCATTCCATTTCTTGTCGGCTCTCTCTGTCCTCAGAAATTCCTGATCGGCTTTCCTTCTCTTAGCTGTAATATTTAAGGGCGCATTCTGCAATAAACAGAAGTAAGTCTTTTATTACCTTTACTCTTATCGCTCGCGCGTTATTAACCTCGAGGTAAAGCCAGCTCACGCTTGCGCCGTCACAATCCGAATAAATCCGAGCAACTCAAAACATAACCACAGATATGGGGACATATCGCGTCGGTGAGTCTTCGGTTTCTAGTTCTAATTTATTACGTCTCTAATCTTACATCTTCCTCTCTGGGATGATAAATTCACTAACGCCTCAGCAGAGACCGCAAAGACCGGTCGGGCTGGGTGCAAAGGTACTGATTGCAAGAAGAACCAAGTCAAGATTGATAAAGGCGAATTGCGCTTTGGGGTGCTGGTCACAATCCAAGAGAACACCTCATGGACTTGGAGGCACTGGTAAGATAACATCTCTTGTTTTGATACTTTGTTCTATATCAAGCCTTAACCTAAGAAAAATACAAGGGGATGCACCACTCCTGCACAGATTGCGAACTTGAAGGAGAGCAGCGGTGACGATATTGACATGGTCGACGGCTATGACGAGCTTCCAGAAGATGCAAAGGACAAAGTCCGGAGAGCTCTTGAACAAGGCCATGTTGATGATGAAGATTGGAAAGGCGTAAGTAAAACTTTTACTGCCACGAAAACTTTGATTATTGATATGGCGTATAGGACGTTGAGATGAACCGCCCTGGACAGAAGGGTTTTCATGTCAAGTCTCCCAAGAAGAAAGAGCCAAAGAAGAGCAAGAAGGCCAAAGATGTAAGTAATAATGATATTCCCTCTTACCTCAATATATCCACGTCAAATAATTATTACTTGCAGGGTTATTCTTGCAGTATTGACAACTTATAGGATGACGAGAACGAGGCGGAGGCTCCTTCTCCAGTTAAGCCTGCACCTAAAAAGCGCGCCAGAGCCACTAAAGCTGCTGATGATGCCGATGAGGAGGCCCCTGCTGCGAAGAAAGCTAAGGGCAAACCGAAGAAATCCACTAAAGCGGAGACCAAGGATGAAGAACCAGCGGTTGAAGAAGCTTCTGCCCCGAAGAAAGAAAAGAGCAAACCGAAGAAAGCCGTAAAGGCAGACAAGCCAGCGGCTGAGGAGGCTGTGCCGAAGCCGAAGAAGGCCAGGGCACCGAAGAAGACCGAGGTTGAGCCTGTTGAAGGAGAAGAAGCCATGGCCTCTCCCGCCGAAGAGCCCGAGGCACCAGTCAAGCCCAAGCGCGTCAGCAAGAAGAAGGTCGATGCAGAGGCTGTAAAAGAAGATGAGGCCCCAGAGGCTCCTACCAAAGCCAAGAAAGCCAAGGTGTCTAAGGCTGCGCCAGAAGGCGACAAACCAGCTCCACAGAAGAGGTGTGTTCACTCGGCCATGCAAATTGTAATAGACGGCTAATTAGTCACCAGGGCCAAGAAGGCTTTCAAGAAAGCTGACGCCGAATAGGCTATGAACACACATATCGACCCACTAGACAACTGCGAGAGTCATCCGCAAGGCTTCATAATGGAGCGTGTTTCCATGGTTTTTGTTTCAAACTACTAGCAATAAATAGCAAGTTCAGCACGAACAAACATTGCAAGCTGTATCTATTCAGCGAGACGTAGCAGATACTTTCTTTTGAGCCTTGGCTTGTTGCCAGTGTAATATAGATACCCGATGGCCTACTACAATACCTGATTTGATAAAATCACATTTATGAAGACAGAAGGTTGTCTACATATACCCCAGGTTTTCTTTGAGATAAATGACTTATGTAAATGATTGATTACCTCCGAGGCTTTACGCTTATGAATGATGCAAGCTCTAAGGTTGATATCATTATGACGGTTCTCCTTTCTTTACGGCTCCAATCATTACCTACTTGGGCAAGGTAATTGGGCTTGACGCGATTCACGATATCACGATCTTTCGCGGCAACCTCCAACCCCCAGCCTCCAAAATTGGCTCCGCTGAAGGCCCTGACCTCCACCTACGTATTAATACGAAACCAAAACCGCTCGAAGAGCTCCAAATCAGCTCGATCCTTGCTCCCAGGATTGCTGAAGCTGATTAAAAATTAGCGTCCTGCTTTGTTCCTGACACTAGCATCAGTCATCTTAATCTTGACGTCTGACAAAAGCCGCGATGGGGTTGCGGGAGCTGTTCAGTGGGCTGGCTTCGTATGTGGACGATCTGGCCAAGCCCCTATTCGTCAACATCGACAAATTTGCACTGCGCCACATGCGCAGCATGAATGCAAGTAAAGGCATGAGTTGCCCCCAGTAAGATAATTTGGGTCTGGCTAGTCGGCTGGGGAAATAATCTTGACTTCAGCGGTTGGGACGAGAGGTTGTCTACGTAGAGCTTCTACTCTATACTCTAAACCCTATCTACGTGTTCTTGCAAGTTTTCGATTTCGCCATATCCGCTAGCACATCCACCGGCATTGTGTGCCAATGCCGGTATTTGCTTGAATCCACTTTTCCGATGAGCATGGCATTTGGCCTCTGAATCAGCGTGCTTTACATAATTAGGAGATATGCTTATCTATCATTTATGATTTGAGCTCCAGCAATTCGAAGTTCGCGTGGCCTGCTTGAGTCGGGATCGTCCCACTCTCTAATCGGTGTTCGATCATGCCGTCATAATGTTGTCGCAGATAGCCAATCTGCACTTGATCATAATGTTCTGTGATCTTCTGTGGTTGATGTGTGAGAAGTTTGGGGGGCTGGGACAGGCGTGACGTATTAAGAAATTGACATCTCAAGAAGTACAAGAAGGCATCTCAAGCTCACTTTTCGGACTACACAGCATTCATCAGCAACCAATACATCCCCTCCTACAAGACAACAACTACACGAGCCGCACTGGTCAATCTCAGATTCCAGTTCAGGAAGGTGATGCTCCAGTGGAAGACCCAATCGACCTCGCTACCGCTAATTCAGATGGACTCTAGGTATGTTTATCTCTAGATGTTCAAGGAGACTAGTGAATGAATGAAGAGCCAAAGGCTAACTTTTAAGAATGCTCAAGATGAAAGTGAGGCAATTAACCAATCCAATATTACCGAAGGCCATACTCGCGGAGCAACCAAGAAGGTTAGTACATATGCTAAGCTAGATGATGAGGAAGGTTTGTCAGATCCGAGTAATGGTACATCGGCTGTTCATCGTTGAGAAATGGGTAGCAACTCGGCATGATTTAGATCTGTTGCTTGGTGTCTTCAAGCTGTTGCGCATCGTGATATGCTTCTTTTTGGACTAGATAATGACACCGTATAACATGATGTTGACTAATTCTGAGCGGCTGAAGTTTAATGTGAATATTTAAATTTTCATCCCAATCACGAGTGTCGCAGAACGAAATATTTCAGGGAAACGGTATTATTGATCGTACCACGATTTCTCACAGACCGCCAACAGTTCTCCGCGCGCCACTTCAAGCCTTTCTATACCTTCTCCACTTCGGCTCCGCTCGATTTGCCTGAAGAGCAAAGTATGCCCCACATTAAATGTTTGGTGCCTGCAGCATACGTTAGCCAGCTCACCAAATTGCACGGTTTGAGAAGGAGTAATTTGTAGTCTGCTGTCTTCCTCTTAGAGATGTTCATAGCTCATTTCGACGAAGTGATCGATCCGAAAAGCCACGTGTAACTCACCGCTAATCGATTCCCACCCGATTGCCGGGAATAATAATTCAGCGGTGCCCTTCCAATATTACAGCATTCACCTGTTAAAATGCATGAGAATGAGAATTGTGGTTAAGCTTCCCAAAATTTGAGCGGAGCGATTTCAATAATATATCATAATGGGAGAGAGGTGAGAGATAATGGCAAAAACATGTAAAAGTGGATGGAAAATATTAACTTTGTGTAGAGCACGCCACACATGCATTAATGTTGCGGAAAGGCTTTAAACCCTGCAAGCCGTCCAGTAAGCCCTTCCCCAACTTTGTATGCACGGACCACCAATTCATCCTGTATCTAGCTAAATGTGGCACTCAGAACTACCATATGCAGTCTGTGCCTCTAGAAACGACGTCCAAGCTCGATGTTTGTCTCAGTGCCTCAGATGCCTGAGCAATCGACGTCGATGACTCTATGGCGGTGGCCGTGCTGGTCGTCCCTCCTTCCAGGTCTCAAGCTCCCCGAATAATCTTCTGTTTTTGCTCGGCGTCCCACCGAGCAATCATCTTCATACGTTCGTCGTGCGCCATATCATCCCGTCTCATCCGCTCTTGGCTTTCCCCTATGTTCTGCCGGTGGCGACTGACAAGCTCTTGCATGCCCTCGGCGAGGTCGTCAAACCGGTCACGTAGTTGTTCTCGGGCCTGGCGGAGAAGGCCCCTCACATAGATGTCGCCATATCCAGTAACTTCTGGCTCGCCGGCGTAGAGCACCTTGCGGCACATCGGGCAGGTATTCTTGAACTTCAGCCAGGCGGCTAGGCACTGAGAGCCGAAGACGTGCTTGCATGGCTTGATTCGGACAGTTTGTTCATCCTCTGAGCAGAGATCCTCCAGGCAGATGGGGCATTTCGTGCCTTCATCAGCATTGCAATTCTGCAGTCCGCCGGAGAGAAAGGCGTCACGGGTAGACGAGAGAGCGGCCATGTTGAGCATTTAACGTGAAACAAAGGGCTGGCTGGCTCCGGATTTGTGAAAGTTAGCCTGTGTTGACTAAAATGTGGCTGTTGGAGCTGTATACGTGGTATTTGATGTTACACTAATGGAATCGGGCTTCGGTAGAGAGCCACTTTAGACTTGTGGGAATCACGAGTAGGGCCTAGGTCTCGAAGTTAATGTTTGGTATAGCTAGAGTACACTATGGCGACTTACCTAACGATCTGGTAGTTCTCATTGACGGGCGGGGGTAGAAATAGGGAGTTGGTTGAGAGGAAACTCCAGAGTATGATGATGAGGTGTAAGCTGAGGAAGGAAAAATATCAGGCGAAGCAGCCTTCTTAAGCATATCGAGATCGGTGAAACTGGGCGTGGAGCCCGTGATGTGGTGGCAGTGTGGTGAATACAATGTTCAGCCGAATGCCCTGGGCCAGGTCCGCAATGTTCACCACACAGTGCCTGTCGGCGGCACTCGGATCAGAAATAATGCTTCTTCTGATGTTGCAATTCAGAAATTCCAACACACCCAGCAGACTTTGTCCAGAAGAAACTCTTACACACGAAAGCGCTGGGCCGGACTCGCTAAGAAAATCCCCCGCACAGACCATTGGATCGGTGCGGTGTGGCGCGGTAACCGCGCATTGGATATATGCAAGCACAACCCTGCTAACGGCATCTGTTTAATCCAAGAGCATATGCATGGGAATAATTTGAGAAAGAAAGAGTGCGACTTCCATATTATATTCTGATTAAGGATAGAAGTAGAGTGTTATTTGACACTTATCGCTCTTGGTCTATGAGTGCTACGAGCGTGTCTGAATATATGCGGAAGATTTTTGCTGGTCATTTAAAGGAAGCCTGGAGGCTATTTTGCCCCCATTTTGACGGCGTTTTTATATAACACTCAATGAGACATAGAAGTAGGCTAGCAGCAGCATTCCTATTTACTATGAAGTGAGTTGACGAAATTATGTAAAGAGAACCAAAAGCAGTACTACTGGTGGAATAGAAACGAAACTATTGCCTGAATACTGATACAGTGCCCGGGCGGACCTGTTTAGTAAGTTAGCTACACTAAGTGATAATCTCTAGCCCCTGTATAGTCGTGTTGGGGTATTCGCCAGGTTGCCTTAGCAGAAGGGTGTATGAGAGGTAACTTGCTCGGACAATACCACGCAATACTAAGAATATCTTTAGAATATAATCACTAGATCTGACACATGATACGGAACCGACTTGCAATGCTGCAAAGTATAGCATGAACCGCAACGTAACCTCCGAAGCACTCAAAAGAAGAATTGCAAATTTTTTCACAATGGCAATGAACAGGCCTTTGTTAGAGAAAAGAGAAGACACGCATTTCGATGCTCAGACCTGGAGCTTCGGTGAGAGTTTGGCTATGACATGGGATGAGGTTTTGGGAATAGACGGAGAAGGGGTTCGGGATTGGGACATAACTGCCTTTCACTAAATTGGCTTACGTTACTCATTCGTTGTACTAAACTTCCCGTGCGGTTTATTCTCTGAAAGGATTGAGCTTGAAAGATGAAGGATGGCAGCGTAGTAATCTACGATTCTTAACCCCTAAGGAGGTATGTAGATAAAAAACAACATATTTATAGGCGGCGTAGTGACTCACCTTGCAGAAAACTCTCTAGATACTTTTTTTATCTGCGGTGTCTTTGAGTGTTGCTTTAATAGATATCCTGTTGTTGGACGTGGTTGATTGTTGAAGACAACAACGGATCTGCACGTGCCACTGGGACGCGGTTGGCTAGCTTCCTCTAAGCCTTGCCCTAGCGTCTCATCATCTCTTCCCATCAGCCGTTCTTGTTAGGCTTGACAGAGAGTTTTTGGTTCAGATGGGAATTATTCGACACTTCAGAGCCGCTAAAAATGTAAGTTCTCGTCTGCGGTGTGTGATCTGCTAGTTAGATGATCCCCAACACCGTCATTTCCTGTTTACTGTCTCCATCCCCTGGATGTCTATTTGTGCGTAGTGCTTCGCGACGCTCGAGCATTACACTACTCCCTGGCATGCCCTATGAGTAGTTAATAAAGACGAACACATAAGGCGCCATCTACTCATTTCACGCGGCAGCATGCGGGTTGTAAACGAGTGCCTAGAGAATTTCAGAAATAAATCGTCGAAGAAATTTTCCATCCCATCCCTCGGAGTATTTAAAGCCGCTCGGAAAGACATAGCTAGGATACTGCTTTGGCATTGCCACCATCAGTCAAGGCATCCGCGCCCAAACTGCCGCCCTCGCACTCGTTCAGCGTTTTGTCGGTGGACCCAATCAGATACAAGAACTCCGATGGAACAACGATTGCGCCACCTCCTCTCATCGCTGCCTCCACCAATGATGGCCAGATCAATCAACTCGCTGCTGCCATTGGCGTCTTCAAATTACAGACACCTCTACCTAGCACGTACACTCCAAGGAACCGAATTTTCAAAGCCAGTAACTTTGTAAGCATGCGTGGAACCATGGCGTTTTGAGCGTCTGAACTGCCGCAAAAGCCTATTCATGCACATTAAGCTCAATGATGCGGTATATCCTATTTCCAACTGCAAATCCGATCCTGGTCAATCCTGCCCGTTGGCATCCTATCAAGCCCTGGTAGCGAAAAAGTCGAAAGCTGCTGGAGACTTCGAGAAGAGTTGCAACATTGCCGCGAACGTAATACTATCAGGCTCTGAGAGGACTACTTTCTTAATCGACGTAAAGCTACCATTTGAGTGGGTGGTGAAGCCTTGGTTTCACCCACAAGAGGGAATCCTCTAAGTTCTTGTGTATATTGGCATTTCGTCCCTCGGAGCATATATCTTATTAGCTCACTTGACTTTATACTATTCGGCATTTTGTTTGTATATTACATCAACTCCACGCATAATCCCTAATCTCTAAAATTATGGTGCCTTGTCCATTCACCCTCTCTTTTATAATCATAACTCTTCGTTTCGTTGTCCGTTCGTTTTATGTTGTCCATGGTATTGTCGCTCTACAATGCTGTTTATAGGATCTTCGAAGACCTATCGGCGCATCCCATTACCCTACTCTTCCTATTATATCTGGTGAAGTATTTTAGTGTCGGTGTGAATGAGACCCCATAAAAACCCGTGCTAATCCAAGTTCTACTGTATTTTACGACGTTACCCAGTGACATGAAGTTACATAAAAGGGGCGCCGTCGTTCTGTTTCCTTCTTCTTTCAACTTACTTCAATACATCTCGTATCGAAAAAATCCCGTGATCGGCGCTGCAAGACTTCAGTCATGAGTTCTTTCAAATATAATATCTTACAACACAGCTAACCAGAAACACCGGATCTTCATTTTCATATGTATTCTCTGATTGCCTTTAGCTTCCAGTAAAGAATACCCGATCACCGCCGGCAGATTATTAGGTCTTTCCTCGTCTAAAAAGACTCGATAGCTTTGAGGTCCGAGTCTACGATACGCAACATTACAATATCCGTCACGTCTATGTCGATAGGATCCAAGGGAGAATACCATTTAGGGAGGCCTCACAGTATTTCTTTCGTGGCCATCATCTTTACGATGAGAATTTTTATCCTATCGAACCCATTCAGTATCATGGCCGGGGCGCACTCCGATTTAAGCCATCTACGAACCCTAACCACCCGCCCTATCCCACAACTACCAATGGCGGACTTCATGATTCCGATCATTACTTGGGCGAAGCGCAAGGGATTGAGCGCGCCCGAGTCGCTTTCGCCGAGGACGCTGAGGACGCTGAAACACCCATCACCAGTAATACACCATATCGCACACCTAGTCTCCCACTTAGTCGAAGCACCCGTACCAGCACACACCTAAGCGTTTCTGGTGCCAGTTACAGTGTACGGGAGTCATGATCCATCGATAGTGTCTACACATTGCAGTGGCGGTCCACGGGGGCCTCTGATGGACGAATGGCGAACCGGGGAGACACAACAGTTGATGCAGCAAGTCCGCGGAGAGCTAGGATGGGTGGAGAACACTCCTGCCGTAGCTGTTGAAGGACCTGGGAATCGGTTCATTGTGGGTTAGTGGCGTCAAACTCAGCTCAGAAGGTTTCTCATCTTTATTGACAGTTGATGTAGATTGGCGGCGCCTCCTTAATGAAGAGACCCAATGTCAGGCCCGTAGCGGTGGGCAGTATTATGGGAACCAGGACATGGGTTAGGGCGAACGGTGAGGCAAGCTCTTTCGGGTGAGTCGCGGGACACACTTTGCCACCTTGGGCATGTAATGACTTATCACTAGCAGCTCCAAGGACACTTCGCGAATTCTCGCTACCCATAACCTGTAGCCTAAAATCAAGGATCTCACACATTCACAATGGCGACGGCAGAGCAGTTTCTTTCTGTCTAAACAGCTGAATCAAATCTAAAGGTCAGATCATTACACTAACTCATATGGATTTGTGGATGTCGTTTTAGAATATGCATATCTGAGTTTGCCTAATTTTGCGTATTCCAATTTGAGTCATCCAAAAGAAAAGCAACTTTGCCAGGCAATTTACAGGCTTTTCTATCATGCAGACTACGATATTCATGAGCCCAGAACATCAGAAACAAACATCCTGATATGAGAATGACAGCCAAATTCATATCCAGCCGTTAAATCCCTCCCCACAGTTATTGCACCACCTACATGCTCCACTACAAAAGGCCCACCGACTTATCATCCAGCCTGGTAGGGGTGAGTAGTCCCAACCTCCTGCGTTGAGGTCAACAAATTGCACAATTTCGGGGTGGAGCCTATTCTGCCGGCTTTCCTGTTTCGATTTGCGTTTACGCCTGGACTTGGGTCGGCGTTTGCGGGACGCGCCAAGTGTAATTGAGGGAGGGCGTGTCTCGGTGCCTTGAATCGATCCTGTATCTCCTTGTTCCGAGGACTTTCGTTTTCTCTTGAGGTTTGGAGTAGATTCCGTAGCTTCTTTGCCGAGCGGTGTATCGGTGAACTTATGTATGCTGCTTAGAGAGGTCTGTCGAGTAACTGCGGCGCTGGTACGTTCGGACTATTTGGACGCATTAGAGTATGATCAGATTTGAATAAGCTTAGAAATGATGCACCTGCGCAGGGTCCTTGTTGATAGTCATTTCTTGACGTTTCGTGAGGTGCTTCGCTTTCTTATGTCGCTGGAGAGCCCGCTGTTTTCCAAAGGTTTTGAAACATTTGGAACATTCAAGCTTGCTCTCAAGTTGGGGGGTTGAGGCCATCCGCGCTGATTATTTCATGAAGAATGTTCTTTGAATGGCATGGCCTTTACAAAACCTTGCGCGGTTCTGCATTTTTAAATACTCGTCTTTCTATTTGAGTCATTCCTAGCTCATGTAAGACTATGTATGGGCTGGACGTGTTGTTTCAGGCGCTGTGTGCGCAATGTCATTTTCTATGCAACCTATGATCCGTCTTTTCGCTGAGAGCATCCTGTTACACATGGTATGGGTCTACCACGCCATGTGATGGATTGGCACGTAAGGCTATTGGCTCTTGCTTTCTGGGATAACCTGCCCCTCTGCCCAAAAAGGTGTTCTGCATATTACGCCCCGTTCGTATTCAGCTTTGCTCGTTTTAGTGAACCAGGCTGATCAGCGTAATGAACATGATTGGAATTCGCAGAAGCGGGATTTAGGCAGGGCCGGAGAATGTTTCACCCTACCTCAAGACACCTAGCCTGTTGGTTGATCAGTTCTTAGCTCTTGAGTCTTGGTAGCTAATGCGGTCCTCTTGTTATCATGTTCTTTTTAGGCATCTTTCCGAGTAGTACCCGATAAGTCTCAGACGAAAGTTCCGTAACCATTAACTGCTAATAGAAGGGCCGAATTTGTATGATTTGAAATGTGCTGGGCTCCAATGGCATTACTGCAATGCGACTGGAGAGGCCTCAGATGTCCGATTAGGCCCTTGCTTGAGATCCTTTTAGGATTGGGGTTAGTCTAGTATCATGAGTGCATGCGACGAAGATCACAATTAAGGGTTTCTAAGACTAGTTTCAGGAACGCAATAAGTCTTTAATTAAAATTCTAGAGCATACAGAACCCTTTCTCTATGAGAAAGCTTTGAAGGTAAGCGTAATTTAAAATGTAACATAATCAGCAATGAATAATCGCCGTCTACAGAGCAGCATCTTTTTCAATCTTTACAGACCTGCGCATTGGCAACCTCTAGTTACCTTGAATTATGGCCCCCACGTCCTCTTCAGGTCTACAAAGGTCAACACACATTCCGCTTCTATTGCCAATCAATTGACTATCCCGTATCCCGATTCTGGCGAAGCATCCCTTAATATTGTTAAAAATTCGTTGAGAGGATTTTCCCAAGGATGTTGCCCTGGCGATGCTGAAACTCAAAACTCCCCGAAAAAGCGGGATGTAGTAGCACATTTTTGGATTTGAATAGCATCTCCGGAACAGGTAAAATTACTGATTGAAGGGCCATTGTTATACGAAATGAGAGGAGCGGTTAAGGAGAACCTGAAGACCTATTTCTACTTCAGAAAGGAAGTAGACAGATTATACTAGGGGATTGCGGATTGATGAACTATCGACCACCCTGCGTACTATCCATTCAGATTACGGAGAAGGAAGTTTACAGCGAATGAGCCTATTGAAAATGTTCGGGACAGTCCCTTAGAAGTGGCATAGCATACAATGCTCACCCACAGCCTTCACATCCGATCAGCCAGCACCAGGTCCACCCAGCCATACATAGCTTCCCCAATTCGACCCGCTCTTGAAATGCGGTTCGATACGATACCTCGCCGGATCATCCAAATAGATGCCGGCGCTACCGTCATACTCAACTGAAGCGTTGCTGGTAGCGGTCGGTTGGGGCTGATATCCAATAAGATAGATATACGCGGAGTGCTGCCACCGCGTTTCCGGGAACCTCCCGCTGCCCATATCGGTAGTGGTAATGCCGGCAACGTCGTTCGAATCGAAAATCTCCCCATAGAAATTGATCTGATCGGCGTGGTCCGCGAGTGTGTTCGCCGCTACGTGGCCCGCACTGAACATATTTGCGGGATAATAGCCAATCCATCGGTCCCTAACCCAGAGCCACCAGTTGCCGTTGTAGAGCTGGTAAGTGATCCAGAGGTCGTACTGGGCACCGTTTTCCACGTTAGTGGTCGAGAAAGTGCTCCCTGGGTGGATGGTAGAGTCGACTTGAACCCAGCCTTTAACGTCCGTATTCCAGCCCTGAACGTAGTCACCGTACGTCTCGTAGCCAACCGTCGTGAAGAAGGTAAATAGATGAGGTAAATTGTCACCGAACCTGGCCGGATATCGAATCCATCCCGCCTCCACGGTCTGTCGATTGTCCGATCTCGGGTGTGCTGGGTCGTAGGCTCCGTTGTTGTTGATGACCGCGAGCTGAAGGAGCGAAAAGTCATTGTTTGTCTCTACAGCAGGATTCCACATGCTAAACCGGCCCTGGCCTCCGTAGTTCTTGACGATTTGGGCAGAGCTGGCATACCAGTGTTTTTCTGGAGCAGCTGCCAAAGTAGAAATCCTGCCTGACATGTCCGGAGGCCCGGTCTTTGACATCATTTGTGAGAGGGATTTCCTGAAATCGACGAGAGCGAGACTTTTACGTGGGACCGGAACTGTCCCTGCCGGTCCACGCAGATCTTCATTGGCTTCCAGCTCAGTTTTTGGGGGGGAACCTGTGGGCATACCAGCACCAACTGTTTGTTCACGGGGCTTGTCGCTGAGCAGCGGTGGTGGTTCGGCGATTGTTCCTTGAGACTCGATTTTGATCCAGTCAATGACCTGACCACTAGGAGAGGTTGTGGTAGCAACAGCCTCGAGCTGTGCTTGCTGCTTGTTGCAGAAATCCACATATTCGCGCTTGTTTCGGGTTTGGGCTGCATGATCAGACATCAAGCGGTCCTGGTAGGAAGACCCGCGTGTGGCCATGGCAGGAGCTATGAGTTGCTTTGAGCTTGGTGAAAGATGATTTAACGTCTGTGAAAAGGGTATTCCCGGTCGATGATCGAATGTCCTCAGCACGTTGACTGCTAATACACTCGGAGGCTTGCAAAAGAATTTACAAATTATACTTGAATCAAATTTGTAGTCTCTCGATATTGGAGACTCGAAGTGGTTGTGTTATGGACACATGGGAATCAGGGGATAGAGCGGGCTTTATATCCAACCTACCAAGGATTTTCTGTCTTCAGGCATGGAAAAAAGTGTCCCGCTCCTTAGAAATTCAGCCGAGCGTTGAGCATCTCAACTGTGAGTGGCGTCCAAAGAGAGCTTGATGGCGTACTCAGCTGAAAGTGGAAAGGACTGGTAGTAGATATTTCACACCTCTACATGAAAGAGCTCGCCAGATAGCGCGAAAGCTGGTCGATCTCTGTTAGGATTCTCTGGCGGGCTTCAACTATGCAGTCATCTTCCACAAGCACAATCACATACACTCCTCCATCCCTATAGTGATCGGATGTCTTTGGCTAAGGCGGACTTGAGCATGCATGATGAATCCAATACGAGGTCTGTCAGGATAGTATTTGAACGCATCGGGGATGACTCCGGATACCCTGGTTACGAATTGATATCCCTTCGCACGTTGGTTTGCGTCCTACGGTATCGATAAGGGCCTGGCCAATAAGAGGCGCACATTGGGCGCCCGTGTGTACAGCTGATAGGTTCACGCGGTTGGTCCTTAGCAAAGAGGCACAGGCGCAGTCCCAATCCAGACGCTACAATAGATCTGACTGCTCTTAGCTCGCCGTTGTCCCGTAGATCGCATTGGCTGTTAAGATGCTTGGCTGCGGCTAAACTGTCGGTTTTGATTTCGTACCGAAGGAACAAAACAATGAGTCGGCGGAGACTTTAACGAACACCACTCCTAATGCTTGTTTATACGAAACCGCTTCCCGGTGGCGCGACTTGTCGTTCGCTGCCAAGGGCCCAGGCTCATGGTGACCCCACTATCGGCTTACTCTTGGTAAGCTAACTCCTCAGCCCCGTCGGCTAATTCCGCAGGTGTATCAACAGGCCGCCATCATTGGCTTAAACGGTGCAGGTTAGATGCTTTACCGTGCGCGATCAGCATGTTAGACACTACGTTGCCCTTAAGTGATCTAACCATACACCTCGGAGAGTGTTGCCGAAAGCTCCGTTTATGCTAGCCGGGGCGCTAAACCCTCGGCTAGTGGTGTTATTCTAGCTCCGATACAACCTCACTTTGTTTACAATTTAACTCTTAACGCGCTATTATAAGGATATTATATTTTAAGTCTAACGTTTTTAAAGGTATATATAAGCTTTAATTAATATAGCTTTAATTATTTATTACGTTTCTATAATAGATAAAGTGTAAGGGATATTATTGCGGACACCTTAGGCTGCCCTTAGGACAAACCCCGGACGCCCCTTGGATGGTCACCGGTTACGTACTAAAGGCACATACCTATAGTATATAGTCTCCACGATCCTAGAGGCCTTACCTCCTTAAGGATTTGTCTCTCTTACTAATCTATCCTATTTTACAATTATATCTTTATAGCCCCCTATCTATAAAGTCCCTTTATATTCAAATCTTTCCTACTCCTTTTTAGAAGGGTAGTCGGCTTTTTAGGACTAGATTGTTTATTTATATCTTTTATTTATAACTACTATTGTAACCGACTACCGACACTATGCTGAGACACAAGATCACCTGTAACGTGGCCCGCCTCCACGTCGCCATACGGCCAAAAAGACTGAGAGTGCTTGCGAACTTGTCGCAAGCGCGGCGGGACCTAATATATATACTCTTACATCACCGCTTGAAAGGCTACAAGACAGCATCAACGCCACCTTATATATTGCTTGCAGATCACTATTCCCATTTTAGTTACCTATTACCCCATTATATCTTATTACCTCCACCTTCTTCGTGTATATATAGAGGCTTTAGAGCTACATTTACAATTAAGTTGCTTGTTTAATACCTACACACTGTAAAGCTTACAACTATTCCCCCTTAAAATTTTATAATAACCTAAATGGAAACTCTAGGCCGTCGAAAACGGACTCTGCACCTGTACGTGGTGACGGCTACGAACCTAGGTCTTTGAAGTTCAGACCTAGAGCCAACGCAGAGACGTCGCATAGCGTGCGGACAGGACCTGGTAGTGGTTGTGGGCGTTAAGGGCGGTAGTGAAAAATTTTCGGATGGTGAGATCTTGAAAACCACTATTATTGGCCCTCTATAATACGACGACTACCACTATTCTCCTATCTGGGGCACCTATACAATCCAACGTGGATATATGGCACTTAATAAATATCCCTAAACCTCAACTAAAAGCATTAATGACCTTATATTAATAAACGAACGCGCGCATAAACGAACGAATGAACGAGTAAATATACGGCCCCTCCTAACCCCTAGGGCGATCGCCCGCGGAGCATGCGGTTACTCGCCGTCTTACTACTAAATACTACCTAGCAGCCTAGATTGCGACCTATGGTTTTCCCCATTGTCTTCTTTTGACGGAGTGGTGACCCTTAGGAAGGGCCTAGCTGGGGCCTAGGTATAAAAGATACCTAAATACAACATATCCCGCTTGCTTATTAGTATTACAGTGGTTAGAACGGATAAATCCCCCTTACGCCTTTAGTGGCTCTAGGGGGGGGGAGGCAAGGCGTATATGGCAACGCAATGGTTATAGGAGATAGTATACAGGGGGTGGTCAAGATATGGGAAACGACCGTACGGCAATCGATTAGCAAGGCCTAGCTGGGACGTAGTGAACCCTAGCTTTNNATAAGCTAGAGAAGGAAGCAGTNGTTNCNAAGGAGTTCGAACATCCAAGGAGGACAGGACGTAGCCGTAGGCCCGCAGGGCCGCCGCTACGGACGGACATGGCAAATCGGGGTTTTTCATCCTACTGAGGTGGCTCATAGGGTTTTTCCTCCCCCCCAGCAGCAAGGGTTTTTTCCCGTCAATATTACTTTTCCCTTGTATACGGAGTAGTCTGCGTGGGGCTAGATAGCATCCGTATCAGACGTTAATTAAAGAAGAATTATTAAATAGAAACTCTATAGGCACCTTATAGAAAGCCGTTACGCTAAAGTAGAAAAGTCCCTCTAATAGTGTAACGGAACCTTGTAGCAAGAACTACGGTGGGCTTGTTATTGGGCTAGGTGTATAGGAAATGCAAGTACAAAAGTCAATAACGTAATAATAACTGATGGAGTGGTTGCCCAATAGATTAACTCTAATTGTATTCTGAGAATTACTATAAGAAAGGAACTATCTAGGTAGGGACTAAGGGTCCTTAAATACACAACTGTACTCCTATAAAATCCTTCTTATACGTAATATACGTCTTATATATAAGGTACGTAAGTTTCTTTTATTCCTCTTGTTTAATATATAGCATATTATATAACCTTAGTTACTATTTCTCGTTATATAGTTCTATTGGCTTTATTTTAGACCGTGCCTAAATTAACTAACTAGCTTCTTCCGTTTTTTCTCTAAGTAGTTATAATATTGTACTTAAAGCGTCCGTAATACTATTTCCCTCCTCTTTATCTTTGTCCTTAAAGATTTAAAATATCTCTAAGTTGTTTACTAGAGGTGTAATATCTATCTAATTAATTTAGTTAATATTATTACTTATTATACCTAAAGCAATTTCTTCTTTATACGCCCAACGTTATACTCGCACTGTTGCTGTAATACTATTTCTTAGTAAGATTATGCCGTCTCTATGTTCTCGTTGTTTAAAAGAGGGGTTAGTTTATATTATATTAGCGAACCTATCTTTATAATAACTGTTCTCTTACTTAGAGTATACTAAAGCAAATATTTATTTATTCTGTGACGTTTACTTTACTTTTAAT
Organism: Cenococcum geophilum 1.58; assembly: GCF_001692895.1. NCBI lineage: Eukaryota > Fungi > Ascomycota > Dothideomycetes > Gloniales > Gloniaceae > Cenococcum > Cenococcum geophilum. Next base: position 600,263 of record NW_027137589.1, on the reverse strand, counting down.
GCTAAATATACGCGACCTATTACTCTTAATAGTCGTCTAGTTCCCTAATTAATTTATTTTAGGGTCTTATATTTAATCTACTGCTGCGCGGCTAGATGGTAAACTATCGCAAGCCCTTACTAAGTTGGAACGCTCCCGTGACGCGGAATAGAAGGCCTTAGATGCTTAAATCGCGGCGTCTACTTATTTGCTTTGTCTTAAGAAGGTTTATAAAAAGGTTTGTTTTAAGGAGTAGAAACTTATAAAATAAGGTTTATAGGAACTAGGTAATAAAAGAACGGACTTTTTTCTAATAGAGAAGGAAATAGATCCGAGTAGTTTGGCAACTACTCTTCTTAGGTCCCCCTTAGGTGACTTATTCTTTAGCGATCCTTTATTATTAATATTGCCTAACCTAATCTCTTCTAATACTCCTATACCTTTCCTATAGCGTTCTTTAAATTCTCTAGTGGCTCCTAGGTAGTCTTAGTATAGCCTATCTACTTAACCTTGTACTATGTTTTGTTGTTAATATCCTTATAATTAACGATCTTTAATACTTACTATTTATCTTCTTCTTATTCTCTATATGTGTCTACTTTATAGACCGGTGGCTTAATATTCCTATATACTGGCTCTAGCATTATAATGTGCTATATAGGGTAGATCTTTATTTTGGCTAGTAGGTTTAACTTAAATATAACCGGTGAAATCCTCTACGTAATTTTAAAAGGTCCTAGTTTAACGTGGTTTAACTTCTTACTTAGTTATTAACTCTTAAAATTTTTATATAGTAACTATACTTTATCTCCCTCCTTAAGATCTAGTCCCTTAGATCTCTTAGCATTATAGTACTTTTTTATTCTCTTTTATACTTTCTTTACTAATTCCGTGAGGTCTATATAAAGATTTATTAATATCTTTATTCTTTTTTTTAGCTATACTACTTGTTTTCTTTACTTGCCGTAGTAACAATGATGTCCTTAGCTTGTATCCATAATTTGCCTTAAATGGTAATATGCCTATTCCTTCTTAAGGTGTTATATTGTATGCAAATTATATAACTGGTAATAGCGATACCTAATTGTTCTATATATAATTAATATAATGCCTTAGATACTACTCTAGCGTCTAATTTAACCTTTCCGTTTAACTATCTGTCTGTGGATAATATACGGTAGAAGTTGCTGTTTAAACTCTTTACTCCGCTAAGAATACTTTCTAGAATACTACTACGAATCTTAGATCTCTATCCAATATAATTTTACTTAGTGCTCTATATCTTATAAACACTTCTTTAATGTAAATTCTAGCGATATCTTCCGCTAAGATTTCTTTTGTATATGCTATAAAGTATCCCTACTTTATAAGCTTATCTATTATTACTAAGATCGCGTTATAATTTTATCCGGTAATAGGATCTTTTGATTTTAGTAACTTAATAATAAAGTCCTATAATATAACCTCCTATGGTCTCTTTGGTATTTTAATAGGTTATAGCCCTCTATATGGCTTATGCCTTATTAGTTTATTCCTTTAATAATCTAAATATTTCTTTATAACTTTTCTAGCTATTCTCTAGATTTTGTTAATAATGTACTCCTCCTAGAGTCTTAACACTAAGCCTATAGCTCTATTATATCCTTAAGTTAGTCCCTTATAGAAGTCTTCCATAAACTACTCTACTATACTTCTTAGGATATACTTTACTTTTTAATTTTCGTATATATCTGTCTATAGATCTTCTAGCTATACTTTTAGAATTCTTTATACCTAAAGGCTTTTTAATATCTTGTAGACTTTCTCTAGTTTATTATCTTCTTAAGTTATTACAATTTTTGGATAATTATACCTAATTAATCCGTCTATATTCTTTCGCAATAAAGCCCCTAATAGCTTCTCCTTATTTTATAGTTTAGCTTTATGGCTTAGAGTATCTGCCTATGTATTATCTGTACCTTTAGTATACTAAATCTTGAAATAGTATTCTATAAGTATCTCTGCCCATCTAACCTATCTTTAGTTAAGTTCCTTTATTATTAGGAATCCTATTAGGTTCTTATAATCTATTTTAACTATAAATAGTTTCTCTATACCTTGTAAGAATGCTCTCTATTTCTTTAATACTGTAACTATACCTAATAACTCCTTATTGTAGATGTTATAGTTTAACTCTAGTAGTATTATCTTTCGACTATAGTATACTACTAGGTGCTATTTATCCTAATACCTTTATATAAAGTATGCCCCTAGTATATAGTCTAATGCATCTATTTTTATAACCGTCTCTAGTTCTAGTTAATAGATCTTAAGAACTAGCTCCTAGGTAAACAACTCTTTAACTTTCTTAAAGAGTTCCCTTTACTCCTCTCCCTATGCCTATAGTTCTTCTTTCTTTATTAACCGCGTAAATGGCTTAATATCCTTTAACTACTGCGCTATAAACCTTCTATAGTAATTATAAAACCCTAGGAATAACCTTAACTATATAACATTCTCTAGTTCCTACTAATTTACTATAGCCTTGATCTTCTTTAGATCTATACTAAGTTAGCCTAGTTTAATAATAAATTTAACAAAATTAGTCTTTCTAGTGAAGAACTCGCATTTTTTAATTACTACTAGCATCTGTTTTTCTTATAGTCTCTTTAAGACCTATTTAACGTGTTCCCCGTATTCTTTCTTAGTTATTAAGTAGATAATAATATTATTAAAATATGCTATAATAAATTTATCTAAGTATTCTCCTAATATATTGTTAATATACTTCTAGAACGTTGCTAGTATATTTATAAGCCTAAATTGTATAACTAATAGTTTATATAGTCCTTCCTTTAACCTAAAGGCTGCCTTTTATTTATTGCCTTCCTTAATCCTAATCTAATGGTACGCCTATCTTAGATTTATCTTTATAAAGATTTGTGTATTACCTATCCTATCTTAAATTTCGCTAATTAAGGGTAAAGGATACCTATCCTTCCTAGTAATGCTGTTTAACTGTCTATAGTTAATATACAGCCTTAGTTTACTATTTTTCTTTAGTATAAACAGTACTGGATAACCTACTAATAACTGCGATGGTCTGATATATCCCTTTTGTAGATTTTCCTGGATAAACTCTTTTAACGCTCTACCTTCTTCTTTAGTAAGCTTATAGATTAAAAAGAACTTTAGACTTATTTCTAGTTCTAACTCTATTTTATAGTCCTATACTATATATTCTAATAGCTTTTTACTTTCCGGTAACTATAGTTTCTTACTGTACTTATGGTATCTCTTTAGTATATAACTTAGTCCTTTTTCTATTTCTTTGTAGGTTGCTCCTACTTAATACTATACTAACTTAGCTTGTTGTTATATCTTGCGGTATTAAGTATCTCTAATATTAACCTGACCTGTAATTTAATTGATCCTTAAATTATATTCCTATAATTAAGGCATACTTAATACTGCCTTATCCCGTCCTAATGGTAGGATATTAAAAGATATCTTAATTTGTCTCCCTTTAATAGTTATCTAAATAGGTCCTGTTTTAAGATTAATAATCCCTCCTCTATAGGTTATTAGATCTCCTAAAATTGTAACTAATAGATAAGGTTGCTTCTTTTATTTATAAGGTAGTCCTATTTTTTTTAACTACTACTAGTAAGATATAGTTTCGCGTTACTCTACTATTTATTAGCGCTTTAAACTGCTAATCTTACTAATTAACTTATAAATTTAGGTGTTATTTTTAAATTCCTTTAAGGGTCTAAGGCTCTATTACTAGCTCCCTTTAGTCCTATAGGCCTTTACTTTTCCTAACTATTAGCTGCTTAATCCTAGGGTATTTAGCTTGCTCTTTAGCTAATACCTAGTTCGCTTTTTATCTTCTATATACTATAGATACGTATTTTTTAGGCATTCCCACCACTATTATCTATCTAAGTATTTTTCTGTAAGGAATCTTCCTGGTTAAAGTACTAAACTTCCTTCCTCTTGGACCTTTGCTGGATGCTATTTATATATATATTTAGCATTCCTGTACTATTACTTATCCGTTATCCAGTATATCCTTATAGGGTATTTCTAATTCTTTTTCTTTAGATTCTTATGCATTTTGTATATATTGTCTATATACGTAATCCATAATAACGTATAGTGTGCTAGGTGCTTTAGGTTAACTCTTAGCTTATCTTTATCCTTAAGTTTAAACCTCTATTATGCTAATTTAAATGTTATAACTTTATTTATAGGTACTAAGATACGCCTTTTACTTCTCTAGTCCTCTAAACGTTCCTTTAGATCCTTTAACGTTATAATTAAGGCTCCTTTAATATGCGTTATAGCCTTTTCTATAATTAGGTAGTTTTAGATAACTTTTTTATCTAACTATATATAGAAATCTTCCCACTTATTATTGTGCCTTTGTCTATACTACTTTTGGTATAGCTATTAGAGTGTATACGGTCTATCTATAAGGAAGTATCTTTTTATTACTATATTATAATAGCCCTTTATATATCGTTCCTTAAACCTAATTAGAATCCCTAGATTCTCTTTATCTTCTAGTTTAGTAAGCTACTTAGCTCTTAGTGTACCTGCTCTTGGTCTATTAGTAATTCTTTATACTAGTGCTCTGTCCTTTATACGTCCTAATATGCTAGATCTCTTATCTAGTTTCTATTCTTACTATGTAATAATTCTTTGCCTAAACTCTTTTATAGTTTCTTTTGGTTTGCGCCTTGTGCTCTAATTCTTAAAGTTATCTTGCTTCTTAATCCTAGTATTAACTTTTTAATCTTTAGTCCGAATACTTTGTTTAATTGGTAAATTCTCTAGGTCTATGTATTTGTCTCCTAGTCTAATTGCTATTTATGCCGCAGATTCTCTGATCTATAAAGAAGCTTCTTGCCTCTTATCTATGGGTGTCCTAATTTACACTCCGAATTCTTAACCCCTTAGGTTCTTTAATCCCAAGCTCGCTTCTAACTTAAGCTTAGCTCTAGCCTTAGTTTAACTAGGCTTACTTAGTGTTCTTATCTTATCTTAAGAGTCTTAAATCTCACTTATCTTGTCTTAAGAATCTTATGCCTATAGGAACTTCTATTCTAAGCTTATTTGTATATTTCTAAACTAAGCTACTACTCTACTCTATTAGTTATCGTCCGTTATAGGTCCTTAAGCTTACCTTATTTTATTTTAAGAATCTTAGTTATCTCTTATCTTGCTATAAGAATCTTAAGCCTTTAGCCTTTTACCTTTATTAAGTGCCGAAGTAGTTTACTATCCTACTTTTTTTGCGTCTTATAAAGCGATAGATATTATGTCTAGTGGGGTTTTAATCCCTACTAATGTTCCCTATTCTATAGTGGAATTATTCTCTGCCTTTGGTATAACATCTCTAAGGTCTACTTACTCCTAGTAAGCGGCCCTTATTACCTTATTGTTATAGAATATTTCGCCTAGGTTAAATTTATCGTCCTTAATATCCAATCTATAAACTAGTTCGTTAGTTCCTCTATATTCTATAGGTACTGGCTCTTATAGCTAATAGCTTACGCTATATTTAGCGTCCTTATAAATTTGGTATGCGTTATTATAACAAAATGTAAAACTTCTAATTAAACATTCTTTTGTTCCTTATAGTATATTATTATCCCTTTATACGTGTATATCGTCTACTAGTCTTATACCTTTTACTATATAATAACTTTGCCTACTTCTACAGTCTCTAATATAATAACCCTATTTTCCGCAATTTATGTAAGCTCCTTCTTTAAACTATTTCTCTTACTATAGAGTCTACCTAAATATCTTCTGCTAATAAGATCCCTAATTTGGCCTTTACTTCTTAGACCTTTAATTATCTAATCCTTGTCCTCTAGGTTTTTATAGTTTACTCTATCTCTTATAGGCTTCTTTAGTACTACTTAGGTCTATTAGCTCTACGCCATACTATAGTTTCTAACTTAGCTTTTATTATTGCGTACTTTACGCCTTATATAACTATAGAACTCTATCTTAGCCCCTCTTAGCCTGTTCCCTTTAGTAGATCTAATTATTAATCTTAATCGCCTAATCTATTAGTTCCCTTAGGGTGTCCGCATCTTCTATTAGGATAATTACGTCCTAGACTTTAGCCTTAAGTCCCTATTTATACTATGCTATAAGCGCCCTATTATTNTACTCTACTTATATTGCTAGTATCTAGAACTATATTATATACTTAATTACTAAAGTTCATTATATAAGGTTCTGGAGTTTTCTTTTTACTATAGTTGTTTCTTCCGGGTCTCTAAATATCTACGTAAGTTGTTCTATAAATCCTTCCTAACTTAAGAATATAAATCGCACGTCTTAGTTAGTGGTTGTTATTCCGTTTGCCTATATCTCTATAAGGTAAAATTTAAACCACTTAAGTGCTTTTCCTAATAAGAATAGTCCTGCGTAGGCTATCCGATCCACGGGTATAGGTAACTTTGCTCCCTCTTATAAGACCTTAAAGTACATCTGCGTAAGGAATCCTTTAAGCTTTAACCTTTCTCCTATAAATCTCTTAATTAATAGTAGCTTAATCTTTGCTGCTCCTATTCCATTAAGTCTTTTTTTTAATACTATATTATTAGCTGTTAGCTAGTTAACTATTTCCTATAGCTGTCCGACCGTTATAGGTTGCTATAAGTCAGTATCTGCTATACTGGTATCACCCCCTATCCTTAAAGTAGTTGCTGCCGTTAATAGCGTTATAGTGGCTGCTTTTGATGGCATGTTATTCAACTTCTTATATTAATACTATAACTAGGTAGTAATTGTATAATAGAACCTTATAGTAAGAACTACGGTGGGCTCATTATTGGGCTAAGTATATAGGAAATGTAAGTATAAAAGTTAACAACGTAATAATAACTGGTGGAGTGGTTGCCTAATAGATTAACTCCAATTATATTCTAAGAATTACTATAAGGAAAGAACTATCTAGGTAGGGATTAAGGGTCCTTAAATACACAACCGTACTCCTATGAAATCCTTCTTATACGTGATGTACGTCTTATACGTAAGGTACGTGAGTTCCTCTTATTCCTCTCGTTTAATACGTAGCACATCATGTGACCTTAGTTACCATTCCTCGTCACATGGTTCTATCGGCTCCATTCTAGACCGTGCCTAAATTAACCAACTAGCTTCTTCCGTCTCTTCTCCAAGTAGTCGTAATATTGTACTTAAAGCGTCCGTAACAAATAGTAAGAGGTTGCAATAATATAACCCTTTAGGTAAGACGGCTAAACGAGCCCTAATACCTAAATGCTTTAGGAGCTTAAAGACTCTTATACACCTATAGTTATCGCTAAAAAAAAACGCAAATACCCTTAATAATGGTTATAACGCTACTAAAAAGTAATTAGAGCCCCTTCGGCCCCATCTAGGCCAATTAGAAGATTAAGCGCTAGAGGCGACTTTAAGATCTTCCCTTAAGCTAGAAATGCTAAAGGAATATACTAATATATTTAACTAGGGACCTAATTAGAACCCTCTCGAAAGACTACTAGCCTATAATTAGTATAGTAGCGGTATATAAACTGCTTATAAGCTAAGCGGGCCTACCCCTTTAAGTAATTTAATTTAACTACTAACTTAAGACCTAAGCCTTATTGGGAAATCTACTTTAGCTACTAGTATTAATACTACCTCTATAGCCGGAGCTTCCTTAAGGCCAAGATTAGAAAATTAAGAGCCCTAAACTAATTATCTTTAAAATAGATATTAGAAAGCTGCTATAAGGCTCTTAAAAGCTATATAGGAAGGAGCCACTAATAAATATATTAGAAACCTCTAAGAGTAGGTTTAGATTTAGTAAAGCTTAATCTAAGCTAGATAAAATCTTTTATAACCTAGTTAAGGCTAAGGCCTTTCTAAAAGCTACTTAGTATTTACCTAAAGAGGTATAAAATACTTAAAAAGGCACCTATATTATAAACGGAAAAAGAATATAGACTAACTAGCTAAGGCCTTTAGTAGTTTAAAACTTCGCTATAAACCTAACGCCTAGTAGTTAGACAATTGGGTTTATAAAGTAGATAACTTCTTTAAGATGCTAATAATATAAAATAATACCAAAGAGTGTATATACTAGATTATTAGTAAGATTAAAGACCAATCACTAAACTAGATCGCACTTAATTGGCTTAATAAAGAGTAAATTACTATATAGTTATAGCTGTAAACCTTTTTAAAGAAATAGACTTAAAATCTATATATTATATAATATAATAATATAGAGCTATTCTGGAATAGAATATAGCTTAACCGCTATAACTTTTACTAGTTTATAAACTTTATAGAAACTTATACTTAATAGATAAATCTAAAGCCCTTTTAAAAAAAAAGGACGGTAGTATTTATAAAAAGGAGAAGATTGGGTTTATCTAGGCTAAAATTAAGCTAGCAATTTATAATAAAATAAAGCGCATAGGAGCCCTATTGCGGATTACTCTATATATAGATTTTAAATAAGTAGTTTTAAACGCTAAAGACACGGTAAGAAACTAGACCTCTTTTAGTAAGAAGCTAAGGAGTTACTAAAAGCGTAGGTATTTTAGTAGTAATATAGGGCAGATTTAACCTTTAAAGAAGCCGTTTTTAAAGAGAACTTTAAAAGGGTTAAAGTTAGGGGCCTTAAGTAATAGGAAAGACTTCTAGGGCTAACCTAATACCTATTTGGCACCTTTATGGAAACACTTTAAAAAGTTAAGAGAAAACTCTAGAGGTAGATCTTATTAGAAAAATAAGTAGGGTAATAACTATACTAATAATCTAAAAAAAAGAAAAGCCCTAGTTGCGGACCTTTTTTTTAGCTATAACTAGGGTAAGATATAAAAGGAAAGACTCTCTATATTACTATTAAGCTAAAAATAGTACTCTTTATAGGCGAGGTATATTAGTTTTAAGCACTATCCGCCCTATGGACTATTCGCTTACGCTTATAGTCCTACGCAGCTTAACGGAACACCGAGCTTAACGGAACACGAGCCCCACCACATGATTTTAAAGCCGTAGATTTCTACNTAGGCTACATATATACAGAAATCCTTGGTGGAGCACCTTAAGCAATAGCCTAGCTATAATCCTGCCAAATATTGCGAGTCTAAGGCCTCTGCACGTTGTGTAGCGTCCTCCTTTACCTACTTCTTCACCGCATATGTAGCTACCCTACCTGCCTTCTCTGCTTCCTTTTGAACTTATTATAATACTTTAAGCCATCCATCTACTATAGATATTAAGCCTCCCTTTTAAATAACCCGTTAATTAGTCCTTTAACGCTTTGCGCAGGCGTGTACCGCTACCTATATTAAATATAGGTCCTCCTCTACTAATAAGTAAAGCATGGTATTCTTTCTAGCGCTCTTATAAAGTATTAATAAAGGATTCCTTACCCTATTAGGCTGCTTAATAATAAAGCTATAAACCTAGTTTATTGTTATCTGTAAGCTACGCGGTGTATTAGGTTTATAGTACTGCAGGTTATAGCCGCGGTGGTTATAGTATTGTCAGTAGTGGCGTAGATAGACGCACTATAGCTATTTAATGTCGCAATCTAGTTAATATAACCTTAGGATTGCATAGAATAAGGCTGGTCTTTACCTATCCTAATAGGATAGATAAGGATTTAAATATAGTTGTGTTTTGTTTAAGGAATCTCTTAGTCCAGTCGCGTCTAAGAGTAGGTAGTTTGGTGCCGTTAGGCGCATGGAGCTTAAGGATACGCTGCGCGTAATTATGGACTTGGTGGAATAGCGCGCTAACTCTAAGGTGGTCCATTTAATTAATATAGAATAGGAGTATGGCCTCCTGGTGTTAATTAAGCATCTTATTACTACCAGGCCTCTATATCTTACTCTTAATACCGTTAACGCGGTTATAGACACGTTTAAACAGCGCATTATATAGGTAGGCTGCCAATTAAATATTGGGTGTTTTTATGCGTAATAACTTATGAAGTGCATCTTACACGCGTATCCCAATAATTTCGGATTCTATAGGCATGGTTGTGGTGATTCAATTGTATAAGGAAATAGGTAAGGCTTAATCTTAGGTACACGTTCCGTTGAGCTCGGTGTTCCGTTGAGCTGCGTAGGACTATGAGCGTAAGCGAATAGTCCGTGGGGCGGATATATAATAGCGGCGCTGAAATTAATCTTATATAATATAATTTAGTAAAAGAGTATAAACTTATCCTATTATAAAGGTAGCGGAAACTTATTATAGGCTTCCTAGATAAGCATTAGATTAAACTATATAGTGCCTATAAGCTTATAGTATTAGTAGCCGATATATATAACTACACTAAGATAGTTAGCCCGCAACCCTTCTAGGCGGCTAACTTTATAAATTATAACCTTATTTTTAGATATATTTAGCTTATAGTGTGGTGGTATACGCGGTCCTCCCAGATAGGAAGTCACAATGCTGTCTGTCTGTCAGTCGGTCGGTCTGTCTGTCGTAATCAATCAGTAGGAAAGCAGTCAGTAAGAAGAAAGGAAAGAATGTATTCCCGGTAGGTCGTGATCTCTAAGAAGGAGGGAAGCCGAAGGCTCTATAAATACAGGAAAATGCCAAGGTATAGGCGTAAGCCATTTTACCCTACCACATACCTCCCCCACCAAGAACGTTGTCCCCTAACGTTCTATATAATAGAAGAATAACCAAACAAAAGCATAGCGAAAGTTGAATAGAAAAAGGAAAGCACATCCCTAAAAGAACGCAGATAACCTTGTCCTTAGCCCTCCGATAAAACTGTTCCACGGCGTCCTTCCTTTACCTATAGCTAAGATCCAACCTAGCAACTAGGGCAGCAGTAAACTAGAAATAATAACGGCAGTAATAGTAATAGTGACATAAACAGTAATAAAAGCAGACAGTCAGCGCGGTAAAATAAGATAGAATAGTCGGCGGTAGAATACTCGGTGGAAGAACTCGGTAACAGTTAGTAAGCAGTAGGACATTCGGCGGTAGAACTTTTAGTAGCAGAAATCTTGGTAACGGTAGACGGTTAATTGGCAGTCGATCGGCAGCAGTCGGTTGATACAGCAGTGGTAGAGCAATTGGAATAGCAGTCGGAACAGTCGGAATAGCAGCAGTAGCAGCCGTAGCCGCAGTAGCGGTAGAATGGTCAATGGCAACTGGTCGGTAGCAGTCGGTCGGAGGCGGCTAGTTGGAACGGCGGCGGCGCGATCGAAACGGTAGGGTCTAGCGGTAGGGAGAGCAACAGTAGAACAGTCAAAACAGCCCTAGGCCTAGAGTAGGTCGGTCAGAACAGTTGGACGGCATAACAGATCTAGCAGATCTAGTAGCGGTACAGATCTAGAACAGTAGAGACGGAACAGTTAGTCGAGACAGTAGGGACGAAATAGCTGGACGGAATAGCGGCAGCAGCAGCGGCGGCAGGGCAGTCGATCAAGGTAGCAGAGACTCTGGCTTGATTTGACCGTTCCGCTGGCCGTTTGATATCAAGACTCTGCATCAGGCTCTGCATCTAGCTGTGCGTCTAGCTGTGCATCTGGCTGCGCATCAGTAGCTCTGCATTGCATATTTTGATGAGGCGAATTTTGACGTTGGCGGTTTGGTGCGTATGGCCCACCATATATAGGGGTCTAAATCTAGGCTGTTTTCCTTCTTTAAGTACGATTTTATAGTTATATTGTTAGTCTTTTAGTAGCTTAATAAGTTTCTTTTATAAGAATACGAATAGTTATTTAGAGTACTCTATTAGTACCTTTATAGCAGGGTTAATGTACTTCTTTAGTACTAAGGCCTTTTTAATATCGGCTATTAAGAGATGACTATAATAATATCCCTTATATATATACCTCTCCTACCTAAATCGTTATCTCCTAACGACTCCTAAGACTTTTTATTCCTTACTATCTTTAAAATAAGGACGTATAAAGTAATCGTATAAGCTTCTTATCCTTACTATAAGCCTAAGATAGTAAAAAGACTCTATCCTAGTTAAATAAGACCGTTCTCGCCTACTTAGATAAGTAGTGTAGTAGGGATTAGACTGATAACTCTTAGGTAATATAGCTCTCTTACGCCCTCCTATCTATTTAGTTCTGTTCGATAGTTCTTTAGATATCTACGAGGGCTTTAGTGGTTTCGATTGAGGCACGAGAGCATATGAATTATAACATGGCTGGCTTACACTTGCTCGGCCTGATTCTCCTTGCGAATAAAATCGTTCTGACCTGTGCGTCTGGATTGGACCTTCTAGAGGTGCAAAGTAACTCCTTAAAGACCTGATTATAAATTTGCTTGAAGAAAGCTGGAAGATATCCTCAGAATATTGTAATTTTCTACGAAAATCTCGGAAAGATGACTTAAAAGAGATCGTTGTGTAGTATTACTCCATATATCATGAAAAACTAAGACTTAAAATAATACAGACCCAGAATCCGCCATCTAAGTCTATTCATATCCCTACTCCTCGTATCAGTGTTCTCCTCGTCCGCTTCATGCTTTAAGTATTAGTACTGGCTTCAGTAGCCGTTCCACTTTCACTTGTGTCTTTCTTCTCGGCCTCCTGGTTTTTCTTCGCTGCTGTCATTTGCCACACCGGAATAACTGGCTTTCCATTCGTTAACCTGCCGTACGAAGAAGTCTGTGTCCTTTCCGGTGTTGAAACGGCTGGGGTAGCAGAGGAAGCAGCACTGACACTTCCCTGCCCATCAGTTGCGTTGCTCGCACCACCCACAGGCCCGCCCACCGCAGGCACTGGCTGTTGAGCTACAGTGGGCGACGAAGCGCCGTTCATGTTGGGAGTTGACGCCTGAGGCATGCTGTACACACTGGCGCCGGAGCTCGTAGACCTTATAGGGCCCGCACTCATACGGTTTCCGACGAGTGTCTTTAGGCTCTTCAGTTCAGTTCCTAGCTCCTTTAGCCGGTTGTCTGTCGTCTCCTTGTGCGCGTCTAGTGCCTTTGGGATCAACTCTCTGAGACTCCGCACATCATCCTCGATCCTCCTGTTGTCATCCCCTTGCCGCTTCGATGATTCTTTCAAGCTTCCAAGCACACTCTCCATCTCTGAGAGCGCATTATCCAGTCTGTTCGTGCGGGCTTCTTCAGAGGCTTTGAGAGCGGCGGTATCGGTGTTTAGTTGGTCGAGAAGAGCAAAGGCACGCGTGAAGGACTCGTCAATAGAGGCTTTATCTTGAGCTAGCTGGGGAGGCGTTGGGGGCGAGATCATGGGGAGGATATAGCGCTTTGCGGTGAAGTAGAGACCATAACTCACACCACTCATCACCGTGGCCATGATGAACCAGTCACGCCAGTCGCGTTTGGGGAGTCTTAGCGCAAATATGTCAGCTATCAAGCGCGGTACTAAACATCCAGAAGCCAACTTACTCTGGTGGTGGCGGCTGCTGCCAGTATCCGGGTGGGTATGCACTATAACCTTGTGGAGGTGGCGGAGGAGGTTGTCTGTAAGCATAGTTTGATGGCGCAGAACTTGACGGCGTTTGAGAGCTGGCATAGCTGGAGTCTTCCGAAGCACGTGTTAAGGAGAGATCTATCTCTTCCTGTGTGAGGTTCTTCGATTGCAGGAAGGCGATGCGCTTCTCAAGAGGCGCGTTGGCAACAGAAGGGTCTTGAAGAACTGCATGGAGGTATTAGGATGACATTGATATACCGGATTGCTCTATGTTAAACTTACAAGAGACCTGTGGTTTAATCAGAGCGGTGGTCTCGCAGCGGGGACAACCGAACTTACAGCAGACGAGATGAGGTCCTCGCGGACCATTTTGGCTACCTCGACCTCAAAGCGAGGCGCATATAGAGCTCAAGAAGAAGAAGGCTCGTGAAGACAGTTAGAGCTGGGCGGCCAGCTATAGATGGCAGGGGACGCGATGGCAGGGCGAAATGTTGGAGGCCGGAAATGCCTCGGCTGCCGCTTGGGTCGGGGCAGTCACGTGCATGTGGTATGTGGCCAACACCAAGCCTTTCTCTCCAGCCCCCCACGATATCCGCATGCCGGTTCACTGAAAAGCCTAGGAAATGTCCTGCTAGGTGCGTTTTTCTATATCAAAATTGCCAATTCTAGCTAACAATGGTCATGATCCCTTGGGGTCTTTTCTGGTTTGCTCGGCAACGGGCTCGCCGACCAATGTAACCCAGCGCTGTGTCACGCCAAGCAAATCCCAGGTCGGCTCCGTGGGATTAAGTGGATCATCTTATCAATCTAATCAGTTTCTCTCCTTGTACCCTGTCAAACGGTCATCGACGGTTTTGTTCCCCTTTCGTCGTGATTGGCGTGTCAAAATTTTCATGACAGCTCCGGTTTGATCTGATAACTTATGGTCTGATTTAATGTTATCAATCGATCTTATAAGCCGGGTGCGCCCACTCCTCCGATATGATATATTGCATGCCAGCACCACCACTTTCTTGCCCTTAATCTAGTCAATTCGTTGCCCCAATGTCCGGAGAGTTGAAAGGCAGAGATCCGGCGGTAACGCAAGACAGACATGACGAAATTCTCCTCACAGGCGAGATTAGCCCTGGAGTCCGTCGGATTGAGGTCGTTTCTGCCCACATCACCTTGATCGATCGAATCTTTCTATTCATTGGGGTTTTTCTAATTGCTTATGTCTATTCTCTTGACGGCATACTTCGTTATACTTATCAGGTTTGTCTACGATGATCTTTGGCCATTCAAATCAATTGACGCTTGGGCAGCCCAATGCCACAGCTAGCTTCGCTCAGCACTCTTTACTGGCAACCATAACGGTCCTTCGGAGTGTCATCGCTGCCGCAGCTCAGGTTCGTGATTCTGAAGGCTTGAAGTTGGCTTGCTGTGCTCAGGCGTTTCTAGCCTACTGCCGCCAAAATCGCCGATGTCTTCGGCAGAGTTGAACTGGTCCTTGTATCAATTGTATTCTACATAATCGGTTGGTAGTATTAGTACCTTATCAGTATCGTGTTACTAATAGTGACTTAGGCACTATTGTCGAAGCCACCTCAACCGGTGTGAAGTCCTTCTGCGCAGGCGCCGTGCTGTACCAAGTATTTTCGCACTCATCCGAGGACTCATGTTCCACATAGAGGAGTACGTTCACTAATCCTTCACCGCAGATCGGTTATACCTGTGTTATTCTACTCGTCGAAGTCATCATTGCGGATGTGACTTCTCTTCGATCTCGTCTGTTCTTCTCATATATTCCTGCTACTCCATTCATTGTAAGGAGCCACATAAGCCTCTGTGACCGGACCCTCCACTGACAACTATAGATAAATACTTGGGTTAGCGGTAATGTAGCATCTACGACATTAGCAAATGCAGGATGGCGGTGGGGTGAGTTTTTCATTTGCCTCTGCAGACAAGCAGCGCTGAGTAGTAATTAGGTGTTGGGATGTGGGCGATCATTTACCCAGGTACGTATCTTCCTTCTCAGTCTAAAGCCATTCCTAACGCAAAACTAGTCTCTGCATTGCCGCTCATTATCGCGCTCTTCATTGCCCATCGACGGGCCAGGAAGACGAGCGGACTTGCCGACTATAAGACTCCTTACCAGATGCTTGGATTTCGGCGTCTCTCCACCTCACTGTTTTGGCAACTGGATGTGGTGGGCGTCATTCTACTCATCGCCGTATTTGCTCTCATTTTAGTACCACTTACAATTGCGGGAGGCGTGAAAACCAAATGGAAGACTGCCCATGTTATTGCTCCACTCGTGGTTGGTGTACTTTGCATGCCAGTTTTTATTCTATGGGAGAAAAAGTGTCGTCATCCTATGGTGCCCTTCAAAGTATGAATCAATCTCTATCCTATGTTTATCTTACTAACTACTAGCAACTAGCTTCTGCAAGACCGTGCTGTTTGGGGAGCGCTTGGGATTGCTATGATGCTTAACACTGGTACGCTCGATCTCCTATTGTTACTAATGAGTGCTAACTCGAACAGCTTGGTATCTCCAGGGTGATTACCTCTACACTGTCTTGATTGTTGCCTTCAATGAATCGGTTAAGAGCGCTACCCGAATCTCTTCCTTATACAGGTAAGGTTATTCTCCAGCGCGACCTATTATCTTCCTATTAACACGAGAAGCTTTGTCTCCGTTATTACGGGTGCGATCCTGGGTCTTATAGTTTTCAAGGTCAAACGACTGAAACCATTTATCATCTTCGGCACCATCCTCTTCCTCGTCGCCTTTGGGTTGCTGATAAATTACCGTGGTGGATCCGGCTCCTCAAGCCACTCTGGCATTATTGGCGCCCAAGTATTACTTGGGTTAGGTAAGCTGAGCGCAATGTACACTGTATATGTGTTCCAGCTAACATTTAGTAGCGGGCGGTTTCTTCCCTTACCCTGCGCAAGCAAGCATTCAAGCAGCCACAAAGCACGAACGTTAGTTCACCCTCCTTATCCCTAACACATACTCGCTAATAAAACTTAGACGTCGCCGTGATAACCGGC
This sequence comes from Cenococcum geophilum 1.58, assembly GCF_001692895.1. NCBI lineage: Eukaryota > Fungi > Ascomycota > Dothideomycetes > Gloniales > Gloniaceae > Cenococcum > Cenococcum geophilum. The sequence goes on along the minus strand of NW_027137589.1, from coordinate 583,834 downwards.
CTCTACCTCGCCTCCTACAACATCGGATCCGCTCTCGGCAACACCATCTCCGGTGCCATCTGGACGCAAGTGCTCCCTTCAGAGCTCCAGAAGCAGCTCAAAAACTCCACTCTTGCTATCTCAGCCTACGGTGACCCCTTTACCTTTGCCGTGAATTACACCATGGATACGCCAGAGCGACAGGCGGTTGTTCTAGCGTACAAGCATACGCAGAAGCTGCTTTGCATCACGGGAATCTGCCTGTGTGTGTTGCTAATTGCGTTCTCATTGGTAATTAGAAATCCGAGATTGAGTAAGGAGCAGAGCTTGCCAGACGCAGAGGGAGAGGCGACAAGAGGAGGCTCCTGAAGTTAGGAAGGAGTAAGAGAGGAGTGAGCTGTTCTGGTGGGGATGGTGTACTTGCGACCTTGGGCGTGCGAGTTCAAAAACTAGCAAAGGGATGACCATGTAGGACTACCATTGATGAACTTTAGAGGGGTATACCAATTCATTAATACAAGGTGTCTCGAAATGACGTTCACCCCGGAGGAAGATAATACAAGATTGTGATGCGATTTTCATTTCCCTGGTTTGGGTTGTGTTCATGAGTATGTTCTGCTAGCTGTCCGAAATCAACCCCATTTATGCGCCCGGCATGCTGATTTGAGTATTGCCGGGAAGCCAAGCAACCCCACCTTCCCACTCTTTCCCCCCGGACCTGTCGTCCTTCATCTCCATAAGGAAATTGAAGATCTTGAGTTCGATTCATCGTGGGTGACGAAGATGAAATGGGGTGATGCTTATTGAAAAGAAATCTGATTATGCTATGTAGTGAATATCGCAATATCGCAGCAGATAGCGCAAAAGGATTTTGCTAGGGAAAACGATGGCAAACAAAAAGGAACCTGAAACCCAAAAATATAAATAACCCAAGCATCCATCAACTAAAGTGCTCGATGAGCAGTTTACCAGCCTTTTTGGCTACTCCGACGTTGTGGTCGGAGCGGCCAAAAAGGGTGGTTTACAGTTCGTCGAGCATCCTGGTTGGTGGGTGCCTGCGCGCGAGAAAACTTAAGAGCTTTATAAGCCAAGGGCCGTTAGCTGGGCCTTCGTGGAATCATTCCACCATAGATTCGCGCTTTCTAGGCAGAACTTATGCCCATACTGTGCGGTGATGGATGTTTCGGGTTGCTGAGGGTGGGCACTCTTCGCAGATTTCAAGAGTAAGGGATGATTTTAGACGATTCCGTGGCCTGAGAGGTAAGTGGATGGAATCAGACATGCTCTCACAGAGGCTATAGAGATCCTCTATGTAATATTGAGATGCGAAGAGACAGAATGCCACTGTGACGACCTGTCGTCCAGGCGGTGGACTTTCCTAAGGAACTCGTTGATCCAATGAGAGAGCCGTTGCTAGGCTGATGGCTGTCTTGGCGCTATTTTCAATCACAACAAAGCTCCCTAGCCAAACATTGAACACCAACATCACATAAACGGCATACTAATCATCATCGGATGAACTACAGCTCTTAATATTGCAACAACTCAGGGAATAATTGCCTGCGAATTTAGATCCACCAATGGCCCAAGAAACGGGCATTTTCTCTGTGCGCCGCCCGCGCGAGGTAGGTCTCCCACGCGCAACTTCCTCAATTCTTGCGCCTAATTTCTAATTCAGGGTACAGACGCTCGGCGGCCTTACGCATAACATCTCCGCTATTCCAATGCCATCCTCAGCAATGAAACGCTCCAATTCAATATCTAACATGCAACAAGGAGGCGGAATCCCAGGACCCTTCACCGCGAACCACGCGCGCTCAGCATCAGGATCGCGAATGTCTCTAGCACCCGGCCGCCCAAGCCAGCCTGTCTTTCAGCGCTCATCCTCAGGGAACAATCTGGCAGACCTAGGCTTCCAGTCCGTACACCGCAACTCCACAAACAACATGTTCGGCGCAAACAGCACAGGCGGCGGACGGAAAAGCTTCGCGCCAGGCGCAGGTCTGACCACACCAGCATCAGCACTCAGCCTAGAGCAAAGCACACAGCGACGCAGCAGCGTCTTCAAAGCGCGGCCCTCGTCCGGCGCAGGCTCGATGGGCGGACACCACCAGAGCTTCTTCGCGACGGCGCCGGTGCCCTCTGGCATCCCGACGGACCCGCGACGGCTGAAGGATGCCTCGGTGCGCGCGCAGATGGCGCAGGAGCTGATGGAGTATCTCACACACGGCAACTTCGAGATGGACATGAAGCACTCGCTCACGCACAAGTCGATGACGTCGCCTACGCAGAAGGACTTCAATTGCATGTTCCAGTGGCTGTACCACCGCATCGACCCGTCCTACCGTTTTCAGAAATCGATCGATGCGGAGGTCCCCGCGCTGCTGAAGCAGATGCGCTATCCGTTTGAGAAGTCGATCATGAAGTCGCAGATTGCGGCGGTGGGTGGGAATAACTGGTCGACGTTTTTGGGTCTGTTGCATTGGATGATGCAGCTTGCGCGGATGATGGATCAATACAGCGTGGGGTCTTACGATGACGCGTGTTTGGATGCTGGACACGATGTGAGCGGGGATCGCATCATTTTCGACTTCTTATCGGACGCGTACAGGACGTGGTTGCAGGTCGAGGATGAAGATGACGATGATCCGGAGAAGCTGGTGGCACCGCACGTCGAGGCCATGGCTGCGAAGTTTGATGCCGCGAACGCGCAGCATCTTGAGCAGGTCAAATTGCTTGAGGCCGAGCATAAGGCGCTGCAAGACCAGATTGAAGAGCTAGGGAAGAGTGGGCCGCGGATTTCGAAGCTGGATGAGCAGATCAAGATTCTTGAGGAGGATCGTGTTAAGTTCGAAAACTACAACAACAGCATGGAAGCGAAGGTTGAGAAATACGCTAACCGAGCTAAGCTGCTTGAAGACGAGATCCGCAAAATCGAGGCTGAATTAGAAGAGGCTGAAAATGAGAAGCAGAGTCTGCAGGAAGTCGTTGACAGCAGAGGCATCACGATCACTGACATCGACCGCATGAACACCGAACGCGAGAGGTTACAGAAAGGTGTCGAATCGACAGGCATCAGGCTTGAGGAGAGCAAAAAGAAGGTGGCCGAGAAAGAAGTTGAAGCATCACGGAAACTCGATGAGCTGGAGCAGACAGTGGAAAAATACAACTCGCTGGGCTACCAAATCGGCATAATACCGTCCACAGCGGTCAATGCCAAAGATCAAGACTATGAACTCATTATCACTATCAATGAAGGCCCGAACTTCTCCGGCTCCCAAATGGGCACCTCACAGTCCCCAGATTCTTCCGACCGCCTGCTCGCAGACTCTGGGAATGGCTACCAGCCGCATCACCTCCTCAACCTCGACCTACGTGGCACGGTCAAGAATAATATCCTTACTCTACGCAAGGAGATTGGCGAGCGGCGCAATGCGGCGCTGGAAGCCGACATGAACAACCACGACCTGCTCGACAAGATCAAAGAAGCAATGGACGACAAGCAAGCCGAGGTCGAGGGCTTAGGTCACAAGGTCCGGGCTGCGGAAGAGGAGTTCGAGAAGACGAGGGAGATCACGAATGCGCAGAAGATGGCGTCGGACGCGCAGATCGAGCGCATGGAGAAAGAGCTCGCGAAGATGAGGGCGGGCTTAACCGAGTCGGTACAGGTTATGGAGCAGAGGGAGATGAGTACGAATATTGAGTAAGTTTTCCAAGGCACATTCAAAAAATAATATGGCTTGTTACTGACGCCTTACTAGATATGAACAACTTACGCTCCGCGCGGCTGCGTTACGCGAAGAACTCCACACTGAGATCGAACGTATGCTGAATGACATCATTAAGTTCAAAGTACATATCCAGAAGAGTCTAGAAGACTACGAGCAATTTGTCGCTGAGGAGGTAGAAAGGTCGTGCGAGGAGCAGGAGCTCGGCGATGTTGAGGACGTCGAAGGCTGATGCGCCTCACTAATCCAATTCCGGTTCAGTCTTTGTAGGTATGGGTGATTTTCAAGGCTTTTGGGGCTAGAGTAGCGCATACATGACGCCGCTGGCGTTTCTGGGGTTCATTCTGATGACTTTGGATACGGGATATTTGGATGTTCGGATATTCGGATCTTGGGATATGGCGCCGGGATTGGCTCTAGGATAGGGCGTTAGCCGGGACGAGGATGAATACCTCTTTAAGCATAGCACATATTAATTCGTTGCAGATCTAGAATTGTTATGAGTAACTTGTTGCGCTCTGATCACGTGCTGGATTGTAAACTTGCCTGATATAGTTAATCAGCGGCGAACGCATGGTGGGCTGCTATTGAAATGCGGAAGTGGCTTCATTGATAGCCTTGTAGCTATGACTGATATTCCAACCGAAAGCTTTGACACAGGCCGGCTTCGCACACGGATGATTTCTGGATGCTTGTCCATTGTAGCAACGAGTGACATGAAATGTTTCAGATGATTCTAGATGGGAATGCGCGTACAGACTCTTCACCCATTATATGGTTAGTATTAGCCAATATAGAGTCGGAGCAGGACTAAATATAGCTCTGGATCCGCATTTGACTGGGTAAACGGGCTGTACCGTATAAAAGTTTATAATTCGGTTTAGTAAAACCTGATAATAACGACCTGTGGACATAATAACAAAACCCCTTCACAATACAAGCCTGCATGGGCATTATCGGCACTCCGGCTTCCGACGACATCGCAAGCTTCCACCACATATACCAGCACACCTAACTAGACTATGAGACGGTCGATGGGTCTGAGACCTTACCTAAATAGGCGTAAATACAACCCACCACGCCCAATTTTAATACACCAATATCCTCCGTATTAAGGTACGAACTGACTACCCGGTGAGATGCCACGGTAGTTGATTATGGTTTAATGTACATCCAATACAAGGGTAACACGTACGATTAGATACTCTCCGCACTAATTTCAGCTAATGGGCAGGAGAATCAAGTTATTTTAAAAACTTACTTCTCGGGAGGGTGTCTAGCTCGCTCGAGGATATCCCTTGTAGCAGCGGCATTGAGAGGCGGGATTAGCAGGAAAAGCAGATGCGTACAACACTCCTTTCCGGACATTCTACACATGACATGACCTATCGATCAAATTGCCTAGATTCGGAGCCCTTTAGCACTGAATTGGGCCCAAAGCCTGTATCGGCAGATGGTAGTAGCCGTGCATTTCCAAATGGGATGCAAAGAGATGGTGTACGTACACACGTAAATCCATCTCAGTCCCTCGCCCTGAGGCTTCCAGCTGGACATGGGTACAGTCGATTTTTACAATCTCACCACATCACGCAGGCGAGCAGAAGCTGTGGCAGACCGTGCGTAAGCCAATAATATGGAGTAAATTAGCAGCCGTAACAAATTATGAAAGCGTAAAGCTAAACATATGTCTACTGTAGTGCTGCTAAAAGACGTAGGCATTGTTATTTCGTCTACCACGACTTCTCCATTTTCCTTCAGCCTCGAGTTTTCCCTCAAATATTACTGTTAAGCGGCTTGCCCCGCCAATGGAAATCGAAAAATTTATAACACCAGAGGCCGTGCGGGATCTGCATGCGGGAAGATGCTATCGCGTCTCGATGGATCAACATTCGCGCTAGGCTTTACCTACAAGGGGGCTACCTGAGCGGGCCAACTGCGCTCCCTGCTAGTTTTAATGGCATTATAATGATATCCTATAAAAATAGTGTACACACGGCTATAACGCCACTAAAACTAGCAGGGAGCGCGGTTGGCCCGCTCAGGTTGCCCCCTTGTACGCAGGCCACTGGTTCGCCGTGAGCCCCACACCGCCCAATATTAATTTCCCTCTACCTAAGGCTGTCGTGTCTCATAAGCACAAACGGCGAACGTCAAAGGTCAAAACTTCGGGAAGCCGAGTGGTCGAGGTGTTTTGACGTGTGCAGCTCCTGGGCGTATCTTCTTATGTGCAGCTACTTTTCTACCGGGTGGGAATCACATGGGGAGGTGTTTTGCGCCATTCTCCGACATGGCAAGATGCGAGATGGTGGTCTGCAAGACATTGCCACCAACGGGCCCGGCGTTCTGCCTTCGAGCTTGAGGCTTCAGAGCAACACGTGCCATCCGCGTAGCCTACTGCAGGAACGGCATTATTGGCGTGCCTTTTGTACCCTAGCAGGCCACTGGAAAAGCACTCATCTTACAGGGTGTGCGAGCTCCGGCGCCTCCCCGTCACACACGCAATTTCGCTAATATTTAGTCAAGTGCACCATCTAGCGTACAGCACCCCGGTGTGTTTTATTAACTTTCCCTTAAACAACAAAATACCAAAACTTCCCCTACAAAAAGGCCGTGCAGACGTGGCTACGCTAACCACCGGAATTCTCGAGAGGATGTACACCACCCTAGCGCATCCGGTTTAAAGTGCGTGTTGATCTCGGTGATCAAACGGCAGAGTTATACCTTTTGAAGTAATACGCACGGCCATTATAACGTATTATTTTACTTTTTTAGGTATAAATCTACGCATTTTGATTAGCGTGATCAACACGCTCTTTCAACCGGATGCGCCAGGGTGGTGTAGATAGTGCACTTACAACAAAGGCTGGAAGCAAGGTATGTACACTTACAAGAAAGGTAAAGTCTTTAATTTTTAAGCTTAATTGCGAAAGCGAAATTGCATATGGCCGCGTTGCACAACGGGGAGACGCCGGAGCTCGTACACCCTGTGCCATATCATGCCGGAGCAGGGGTTTGGGGCTTGGTAGGTCGTGCCTGTACCTGAATACTACATGCCATGCGAGTCACAGCTTGTCACTTCGGCACATTCGCCAATGACTAGGCACCCCATGGCAATGCCCACGATCGAAGGTACCCCAACGACCGGAAACACCACTTATAATAAACACCCTCATCTTCCTGCGGCTTCCCGGAAATCGAGATATTCTCGAGGCCTGCCGTCGTCACACCTGAGCTCAACAACGTCGCTTTCACCTGTCACACCTCTTCCGTCTGCGCAATTGTCGGTTCTACCTTTATGAAGCCTGTGTTACCATCTTCCATCCAAACCAACCTTCCTCGCGGCGTCTTTCCTGTGGCTGCAGACCACCTTTTGACATCTCACACCGATACATTTTCACCGTTCTCCCCTCCTTCGGCAGCCGCGGTATCAAAAGCCAGTTCCCAACACTAGTACACGGGTACACAAGTACAGCGCTAAAACGTACACCTCAATTCCCTCTGCTCTTGGAGACATGGACGACTCAATTCAACCGCACAGTCATATCCAGAGCAGGTCGACCACAGTTCAGGATGCGGTACCACAAGCAACCCTCCCGAGCATGACAACGCCGAACGATCCTCCTGCTGCACAGACACACAGCCCCGGTGTTTGCGCCCTCGTCCCTTCAGATGCTCTGACGCTCAGGCGCGTAAAATATCCGTTCTATCGCCTCCGCTGGAATATTGCTAGCCTTGTTGTATCGTGTTTTCTTTGGGAAAAGGTACTACACCAATATTTTTGTTTGGGTATAATTGAGAAAGCTCATTCGCAGAGAACAGGCCAGGTTTGACCGTACTATACAGTTCGCTGTTAGAGATGGTAACCAAGACGTTATATGTGCTGCGGGTGGCATGTTGGACTCGGGTCTCCCCATAACATTCCTCTCGTGCGAGTATTTCAATGAGCATCTCAAATCACTACGAGTGCAAGTTGAGGTGTTCCCCGATGGCCCGAGAACCATCTTCCGCACTATAGACGGGAAAGAGGTCAGGTCGACTGGTAAACTAAATATGCGATTCCGTGTTGAGGGGAGTAGAAAGTTTATCAACGCTTCATTCTTTGTGTCAGAGCATCCTATCCAAGGCTGCGATGTCCTGATCGGGGAAGATGTCATTGGTGAACACTGGCGACTCGTTCCTGTGGGGGCTCCCGGCTTTATTGAGCCACCACCTAAGCTAGTACCCAGTAAGCCTTAAGAGCCTATTGCACATTGCCTTCTGGTCTAACAGTAAGATATAGAACACGAACGGGACAAAGCTTTACAGACGAAACAGGAAACCTCAATCACCGATCATGACATCAAGCGTGTCATCAGAGAGCAGCACCTTCAGAATGGAACAGCACCACCGCCGTCATAGCCGCTAGCACGTTAGGTGCTCTTAAAGATGTCAACTGCACATACTATGTAATCGCATCATGACCATTTCTGACGCAATGACTGTCCACAACTCCACCCGCAAGCCTATCATCGCCCAGGACCCACCATAACCTCCGACGTCACGAGCATTTGCTAACACGATACCATAAGATCACGACGTCATGACAGATGCTTAATACACTCCAAATTTGTACTGGAACCTATCATCAGCATAACCACCTTCACAATTCATCTGCCTGCACGTCAACCCTTCCATACAAGCTCCGATGGCAGGCGCAATCCAGCTACTTAGTCGTTCATATTCATCTTAATCCCCAATACCTCTTTTCAAATTCAATACACTTCAACACAAGCGCAAGTCTCCTTCAAATGTCACCATAGTTGCTGTTCAGCATCGCTTCGAGAGGGAGCCCATTTTTTCTTGACTTTTGTCTATACGGATGCACGTTTCCTTTTCTTAAAAAGAAATAATTAATGAAAAAAGAAAAACCACATGGTGTTCAACAATAATCCTGCATATCTCATTTGTATTATACAACCTGCATCTTTTTATTTTGTATATTCACAAGTGTGTGACTTTGTTCATGTTCATTTGCGCTAAGACTTTATTGGAGTTTCGGGCACATGACGACCACCGTGACTGAGGTTATCTTAGCGGGCAACTATTGCCTAATTCTTTGGTTTGCCAATAGAGGTATTCGGGCATTACTGTGGTGTTAAGGGTAAGTTTTGGGCCAAGCTGCTAAATACGCTAAAGCGCTATGTTATTTATTAACAGTGTCTAAATTACCTAATCTACTACTATTTTATATGGTCTCTTTCTGCGGTAACTATATCTAGACAGTGTTAATGTATTTAATTAATTAACTCGTTAAGCTGTTTTATAGCATACGCCACGAAAGGTAAGACTAGCGGCTTGGCCCAAAACTTACCCTTGACACCACAGTACGCTAGCCGGCAGGGCGCATGGCGGCTTTGATATCTTCTCAAGGGGTCTGTAAAGCATTAGCTGTAGCATGGCATCGTGTACTAGCGGGCATCGTGTACTAGCGGGCAGCATTTTTCATTCTCTCCTGGGCTGGTGGGGAGGTGGGAGAAAAGGTCATACGAGAAGTCATACGCTGTTAGTCTAAGCCGAGCTCTTCGGCTACAATGTCACTGAGCTTTACACTTAACTTAAATTTGTGCTGCTCTATTTATGCTAAATGCCTCGAATCGCAGTGCTTTTTTCTATTTCCTTCTATTGGTCTAGCTCTGCGATACGGCAAAATGCATCGATCAAAACACTGGCCAAAGTTCTGCGCCTCGAGCAACCGCTACACATTGACTATCCATTATTTCCGGTTGTCGCGTTCGTTCCATTGGCTCCGACGAATACCACCTGAACAGCTGCGAACCTATGGCAAGTCAGATGAGACATTATGTGCCCAACACTTTTCTCAGCGCCAGGGAATAATTAAAAACTCACGCAGCGGTAACAGCAAAAATCTCGCTCCTTCTAGCATTTGTGAAGCCCAGGAGACAGAGCGAGATGATAACGTTGAACCCAGCGATTACAGTCAGCCGTGCGAGCATCGACCTAACGCGGTATAAGATGATGATTGAAGAAACAGGCAGCAATGAGGCGAGGGTGCTGGTAATCCAGTATGTAATGCGCAGCAGCTTGCTGTTGGAGTATACAACCATGCCGTGGACGGGCGACGGTTCACGCCTGCGGTGGCCGCCGCACCAGAAAAATATCTTCATGCCTGTACCGGTTACCCAATTCGAGAATGGATCTTCGGTATGTCGGGGCTGCAGAGCGACGAGATCTGGGGCGTGCGATTTTGGCTCATCCAGCGAGCCCCAGATGTCCGCATCTGGGCCTGTCATGATAAAAGGGCCCATTTCGCGTGTTTCCATGTAGCCCTGGAGGTATTTAAGGTCATACTTGGAGGGCTCCGGCATGCTGGTGAGGGCCGATTGCAGTTTCAAAGCTTTGTCTAGTTCATGAAACCTCAGTAACAACTCATCTTTCCAAAGCGACCATATGCTTACTATACTCCTTCAGTTTTGCCTTGATTTTTAACACCAGCCTTAGCTGTCTATCATCTCCCTTTGTCGTTGGGTTGTACAGAAAAAAGCAGTCACGGGAGTATTTGCTCTTATATGGCTGTTTGCTCCGGCTATCCTCCAGCTCGAGTTCCCGGAGCTCTTCCTCCAGGTGGATAAGTTCAGATTGCATGTAGAGCAGCATCTGAGCGTTCAGTGTCCCAAATCGGCGGAAGATAGCCATCTCTGGGACTATTCCCATCCTCCCGCTGAGTTTAGGGTACCCAGGAATTAGACCCTGCAGAGGGGTCGCAGCGGGTGGTGCTTTGGCGCCTTCATTTGCCATAGATAACGTCTTGCTAGAGTTTAGAATTTTTTGTCAAAATGTCAAATCACACCGACTTCACAAGGCGCAAGACAACAGATCGGAGAAAAAGCGAGCCCTTTAGAAGGGAGGTTTCTGGGTCTAATAGTGCGTGGAGAGATGGCTTCGCAGCCTTGTGAAAAAACTGTGAGAATAAGCCGGCGAGGATTATGCAGCAATGCATCCATCTGTAGTCGTTGGCAGCTTTCGAAAGGCTGAGAAGATAAAGACCGTCTGCTCCTCCACCACGCTTGCAGCTGAGGCCCGGATTCGACTCGCAGACATCCCCCAGCAAGGCGTAACACAACTGACTCCTATGGGCTGCAATTCTTGATAGGTTTGCGGGATTGGCGCCCTGCAGCACAAAGTCGAACACCGTCGGCGAGCGCGAGAAGAGGCAACCAGATGAGACTTTATGCACTTCCAGGTCCTTTTGTGATTATGACCCTCGTGAAGGATGCCTCCAGTTAAATACCCCAAGATATAGATTTTGTGCGGCAGGCCGTGCCGACTGTGATTAGGGTTCTGCACTTTAAAAATTGGGGACATTAGGGACTCTTGTACAAGTACAAACGCCAGTGTGTTGCGAGAATACACGTGTGTGGATCGCACGAATAAAAATGAGAGGCTGTGCCTGTATGTCTGGGAGAGGCATGCTGCAAGGTATAATGCATGCTGAGGAAAACAGTGCATCTTCTCAACGTCGATGGCATAAAATAATTCGTTCTTCAAGAGAAGGCCAATCCGAAATTGGAAGGTCGTACCTAACCAGATGGCTATTAAGCCAATAATCGTGGCCTCCTATGTTTCGCGCACGGCTCCACAACGGTTGGGTCCCTGTGCTGCTCCTGCACAGACACCTTCACAGCGCAGATGGTTAAAGCGCTAAGCACCGGATGGAGCTGTTCCGACAGTGCGTTGCCTTGCCAGCCTACTCATTGAGCGATGAGATATGTATCATAGAACTCATAACCAATCATCTCAATAACACTTCTGTCAAGAGACTCGAAATCAGCATGGTGATTCTACTATACGGAGTATTCAGGTAACGTAGGCGATACTCAGCCTACTAGACGCGTGCATTGTATGACAAACGCAGCCTCGGAAAAGCAATTCAAGGAAGGCGGCAGAATGAAAGGCTAGCGCCACATTCTGGCCTTATGTTATTTCAGCCAATTAGCCCCCCATCCAGACATAAAACGGGTGAGCCTGCACGCTGATTCCTGAGCAGCTGCGCAATTTTTAGTGTGCTTCATCGTCCCAGTTCACTCTTTGCAAGAGCGCATACGCACAGGCATATGTTGTTATTATGCCACAATGGATGTCGACCCAAAGTTATTATCTCGGGAGATCACGTCTGAAGGTATTTCCTTGTTTTTCTGGCCGAAGATGAGATAAATTGCTCACTAATTGACCAGTGCAGCCTTGATAACCGCCTCCGGCCTACCATTGATATCTACACCAACCTAAACACCGATCCACCATCCTCAAGATTAGCAATCTTATCCCTCGACACCAGATCCGATTTAAGTCTCATCTCCAAAACGCTTGTCAACGAAGTGTTAGGCCTCGAGATTCACCTATTTGACAAAGAGGGAAGCGCAGCAGAAGATCGACTAGTCATTGTTGATAGATGCCAAGTTCGCTTGCAGGGCTATGTAGATATACAGTGGAGCATAACTAGTGCGCCTCGAAAGACGTATATCACACGCTTCCTGGTTCCAGATGTCGAAAACCCGTCCTTTGACGTCGTGCTCTCGCAACAGAGCGTGCAAGAGTACGGCCTAGTAAAATCCAGCTCTGTGAGGCGCCGGTAGCCCCCGGATTGTAATTCGTCCCCATAACTCTTACAAGGTTCTGGATGTTGGCACTAATCCATTCACAGTACAGCTCGTGTTTTTAACCGTTGAGCTTTCGGGCTAGCATTAATTAGTCAGGCAGCTCACAATGGCCCTGACTCTCGATCTGATTATACGCTTTTGTCTCTTGTCGGATGACCCATGTAATATTTTACGATCGTACAGGCATTAACACCCCTCCTGCTATCGCAGTACGACCGCTCCACCCTCTCAGGATGAATTCACGGATAAATTCACGATACATGTCTGCATAATTGCTTCATGCTCAAAACACTATTTTTTTCAAAAAGGATCTATGAAGAGTCAGGTGTACATGTATGGTTGACGTTTTTGACACTGGTTCAATCATTTTGGCTTCACGGTTTCTGCCGCAAAAACAAATTTATAATATAGCTGGGAGTTAGTGTTTAGCAAATCGCAATTGTACCATTGATGTACACGGTAGATGATTCAATCTCGGCTGATGTACTGCCCATTTTGTATTGAGAGGTTTTCCTTCTGATAAATTTTGCTGGGCCTCAGTGATATAACTAGCTCGGTTTTGTTGCGTATTTAGCACCTAAATCAAACCAATTACCGAATAGGAGCGCTTGGTCGGTTGTTGGGTTGGTTAATCATGTTGGTAAGGGGAGTACTAGGGCAGTCTCTTTGAGCTCGGCGACGTGCACGTGATAGATCACGTGACAGTGCGCGGGCTACCCTGTAGATATATTCTCGGGCTATCGAGTCACCTTAGATCCTCCCACATAGAGCTTCTTATATTCATTCCGCTTTCTGCCTAGTCAGTGATCTGACAAATCGGATAAACAAGATTGTTGTACTTGTTCACATATGAAACCAACTGAAAGCCGAGTGCACTTATAATACCATATAAGCTTCTTAGCCACGTCGCTGCTGTTTACCGCAATATTTAAGCGTCAAAGACGTCAATGAGGCGCTAGCACCCCTGCCACCGAGCAACTACACTGACAAGAGGCTTCAACACCAAACTCTATACGGTATAGAGCCTCTAGATTGGCTTATGAGGCGTGCAAGAAAACTTGCCACACGAAGGGATGTCAGACGAGATGTGAGAGGATTTTGTATCTAACCAAAGACAGATTACGCGGACCGAGGCCAAGGTAACGTTGGTGACGTGGTTTTGACAGCAGGGGAGTTTTAACGGAAAATCCGACCGTCTACCTAATTAGGGAGGGCACTTTCCTATTTGGGCACACCGCCGGAAAATCTGGCAGTGTTTTGATTTTGGACAGCGGTAGCGGGACACCCCCTAATTGATACACGGACACCCCCCAATTGATACGCGGACACCCCCCAATTGATACGCGGACACCCCCCACCAATTAAGTTTAGGTTCTCCCTAATTAAGTTAGAATATCACGTGAATTTAAGTTGTTTGCATCTGCATCAGTGCGCGACGGTCGCGAGCCCGTACTCAAAATATTATGACCGTAACACCTCGATTGCGCGGTACTCTGTGAGGCGCCGCATGAACTTATTTGGGTACTGCTGCCTCTGCTTGATGTCTACGAACTGCCTGTGAGTATGCCCGCACTCGCGCCTGCGCCCACGCCTGCACCCGCACCCGCGCCCGCGCCCGCGCCCGCGCCCGCGCCCGCGACCGCGACCATACTCACGTGTAGTATACCCGGTATTCTCTTCGAATGCTAATGGCTTATAACAAGTTAATGTATTAACGCAAATAAAGCCAGCTAGGCGGCCGCGGAGGCGCTTAACAGTTAGAGGCTGGGGCGGGAATAGGTAAGGTAAATGCGAGGATAATTTGATTTTCGCGATGCAGATGCAAACAACTTAAATTCACGTGATATTCTAACTTAATTAGGGAGGACCTAAACTCAATCGGTGGGGGGTGTCCGCGTATCAATTAGGGGGTGTCCCGCTACCGCTGTCCTTGATTTTCCGTCACCAAACGTTAGTGTAAGTACGTTTACACTAGGCCAATTGCAGGGGCCGAAGCCTAGTGTGGGAGATTCTGGGCTCGGCCAATCAGAATGTTCTAAACGACCGGGGTGCAGCTGAGCAGGGTCACGGAAAAGTTGAACAGGGTCACCAATGGGGGTCGGCGAAAGCTGAACGGGGCTCTACGTAGCCGAAATAAGTGTCGGTTTGGGGCACGTGCGCATCCACCAAAATCATTGCTTCACGATCGTTTACAACACCACAATACAGCCAAATTAATTCAATATCGAGTTATCTGCCCGTCAGCCCTAATGCACTTATGCAGGCGCTTCGTGTACCAGCTATATATCTCTACAATCTTCTCCTAATCCACTTAGTTCTCCTAAATATCTATAAAACGCTCTAATGCTATATCCTCCTCTTCCACGCGCTTTAAATAGAACTTCTTCTTAATAGGATAGGCTAAGGACTCTATAATTAATAAATCTGGTAATAAACCAGGCAATATTAGAAGCTTTAAGTCCCATTCCTTTACCCAGGCTAAAGACTCCCTTAATTTATGCGCTAAATCTATATTCTAATATAAAGTAATTCCCTTAATATTAAACTTTAAAAGAAGCCATAGTAACACCTACTTAGTATAGGCTTTTAAGTTTATTTTGCCTACCTAGTTATCTACCTTATATAAGAAGAACTTCTTCTAGGTCCTACCAATAATAATAAAAACATTAAATAGTTTAAGATGCTTCTTCTCTCGGGCCTTCTCCTTTTTATCCTTTTTAATAACTCCCTTCTTCCTATAAACATTCTATAGTAAATAGCGGTAAAGATTACTACTCCTTCTCTTAATCCTATAGGTTTCTTCTATACCTAAACTAAAGTAATATTTATTACAAAAAGTAATATTATTCCAGTCCTTAGGATAGGGTCTTTCTTTTAGCTGTAAATAGCACTAATTCTTCCTTTTATCTGCCTACTTTAGGTTAAGCCACTTCTCTTCCTCTATCTTTACATTAATATATCCTTTATCCTTTTTTATAGCTCTTTAAATTAGCTTATTTCTAAGAGGTTAGTAACCTATTCTCCAAGTTAGAACCATTAAAAGATCTTTATAATTTAGGGCCTCTTAAACAATAGTCTGCTATAGGGCTAATTTTAAGTCTTAATTAAGATTAGGGTCGTCTAAATATACAGTAATAGCATAGGTGTCTTCCTTTATAAGGGCTTAATTTCTCCCTCTTATTTCTAGCCTAAAATTATATATAGTTCTACATTGCTTTAAGGCCACAATATATTACTAAGAGCGCTTAGTAATTCTAGTAGCCTGCTATATAATAGCTGGAGGAATAGCCTTACCCAGCAATTAGCTATAGATTTTGGCGTAGAGAACTCCTATACATAGAGGAGTCTTTAAATGCTTATTTTCCCTAGCATTGTGGTATAATTCTAGGGGTAGGGTAAAGTGTTTTACCCGCATCTTTCAAGATGCAGGCTCCTTAGTAACTCGGGCCATAATTAGTAATTATACTAAACAAATTTGGGTGCGAAATGGTGGTGTTATAAGGTTTATTATAATTATAAGGCATGCTTAGGGGGCTTTGTTTAGGTAAGGCGTACACGTGCCCCAAACCGACACTTATTTCGGCTACGTAGAGCGGGGTCACCAATAGAGCGCCGGAAAAAGGTCGGCAGGGTCACACTTTTACCCATATAGAACACGCATTAGTAGCCATATTTAACTTAAGCGACCGCATAAACCAAAATATCTAGGGCATATACTACGCATACACAGGCACATAGGATATATATATATATATATACACACACATACATATATATATATTTACGCGTATTACAGTATATAAATAACAAGTAAAAACTATACTAAAGCAAACGAGAGTATAGTAGGATGGTTAAACGGCCTACTAGTCAGTATATATAACTATATGCTACGCATATACTAAGTATATATAGGCATTCTAGAGCTTACCTAATATTAAATACGAAGACAATAGTTCTTAAAATAATATAATCGGCGGAGAGGGTATTAAAGATAAAGAGGGTAAGGAGGAGGATAAAGAGGGCGAGGGTTAAGATAGTATATAATAGCGGCTTCCATTTTATATAGGTCTCTCTAAGGTAAAACTATATCTAACTTTATATATAAGCTATATATATACTTAGAATAGCTAGGGAACACTTTAAGACTATAGAGCACTTATTAGCTCTAATAGTAAGCATTAAGTTATCGTCTAAGAGGTAATAGACCATATTATAATACCAGAATATCCAGCAACTAGGAAAGAAGAAATTATATACTTTATCTATAAAGCAATACCTCTGCTATCTATAGATATAGATAAAAAAATAGTATATAAGGTTATTAATTGGTATATATTAAAGGTAAGTAATACACATATAAAGTATATGCTATATTTATACATCTAGCAGATTTAATTCTCATTCTATTAAACTGGTAGCCCTAAGATTATATAACTATAGCTTCTTAGTAAAAACAATTAGGAGAGTAAAAAAGTATTTTACTAAGCGTTTAAATGCAGCGGCATTAGACACTGCGAGTACGCCTATAAGGATATACTTTATATATACTTAGTATATAATAGGGTTAAGCTTAAATTAATTAACGACCTCTAAAAGCGTAGTAGTCATCTATACTAGGCAGTAAAGATTAATAAAATGCTTAAGCAAAGCATAAAGAAGTAAGCATTATCTATATATATTAGGTATATACTTATAATATACAGCTACTACCACAGTGTTCTATAATTATAGCGGTAATATATCTACCCTAGTATATAAGAACGTGTATATAGTAAAAACAGACTAATAATATTTTTTCGGCATGGAGTATATATATATCCTACGTATACACAATATATGCTTATTATATACAGGTAGAGTTTATTAGTTATTTTAGCAGTAGTAATACTAAACTATAGCATACTGCCTAGCCTTTATCATTAATAACTGCCTAGGTAGATATTTAATACCTTTAGTTACTTATTAAATATAGAGTTTAGGAAGTTAAACGAGAATATACCTATATTGGACATATAACGTTAAAGCGAAAATATTATAGTATATAATATATATATTGTATATACGCTATATATATGCTAAGCCGACGTAGGATTCAACCACCCGTAAGGCTAAGGTAGGGTAGTAGGCCAAATATATGGTGCATAGTTAGACTACTATATTCCTGTTAATATAGCACGGTATCCTTATATTTACCTTATTACACGAAATTCTTATATATATTATCTACTATATCTAATAAAGCTACTAATCGACCTTGCTAATAATATAGTTAAAGTAATAAAGTAAGTGGATATCCTAAGCCTTACTATACGTATACTCCGTATATGTATAGTATATGCAAATAAAACTACTTACTATTATATAGGTCGATTTATCCTATCGCCGTAGTACTATATTTTATATAGGAAGTATAAAACGCAAACACTACGTGCTGTATATAGTAGTCTTAATATTAAGGATTGAATTACTGCTCTAATTTAAAAGGAAAGGATGCTATAATTTTTAGAGGGGACGGCATATATAGGTAAGTATAGGTTAGACACACGCTAAGTATATATAAAGGCTAAGCGTAGCAGGTATACTACGCAAGTTCTCTATTAATTAATATAAAGAGAACACCAAGTAATAGATTCGGGCAATTTATAACTTTAACAACGAGTATTTCCTTATTATATATTATACGTATACACAAGCTAAAGCATTTTAACGCGTAATATATATCGAAATAAACCTATCATTTAAGATGGTTTAAGGCAAAACGAATTTATTCTTAATTATAGGATAGGATAAGAATTTTAAACGTATATATACCCTATACTATATATATGCTATATATAAGCTAAACACTTATAGGAATTAAGGTGTGGGTATACGCCTTTCTTAATCTAAAAACACGTGCTACGTACGTAAAGATATTTTAGCTAGTATTTAAGGTTTTAGGTAATACTGCTTAATTATTTATACAATTTACATATATTCACGGAACTAGATTTCGCACTACTATAGTTAATATATGTAAGAAATAAGCTAGCGGTAAGTATACGCTCTATATATACTTTATATATACTAAGCATATACTCACAATATAGGCTTTAAAGATTACCTATATATAATTAACCCATCCTATAAATAGGACGAACACCTTTAGTATATGCTTATATTTTGCCTAGTATATATTAAACGAAACTTTATAAAGCGCTTTTAAACTTATAAAGTAAGATATATTATAGAGCAGATATAGGAAGCAGAGATAAAGCAGAAACTAACAGCGCGTATATAAAGTATATATATACTACATCTAGAGCTTACGTCTTAGATAAACAATAAGAAGAAACTATAGATACTAGTTAGGCTTATAAAGGAAAAGTCAAAGGTTCCTTATAAGTGGTGGGCGTATATACGGAAGTATACTGGAATTGGTAAAAGTAGTCACTTTTAAGATAATAACTTTACCGGTCAAAAGTTATGCGTGCTTACCGTAGTACTACGGTAACGGTATATGCTCTATATATACTCTATATATTCTAATATTTTAGTATAGGCTTAAACTTTATATATAAGAAATGTTTAATCTATAAGAGCTATATAAAGAGACGGGAATAGATAATATATAGAAAAATTAGAGTAACTTAAAGCGGATAGCAGTATAGCTATAAAAATAATATATGTATATATAAAGCATATATAAAGTATATACTAAGCTTAAGCAGCGCAGAAATAGCAAAAATTAGCTAAGCGGCGAGCTAGAAATCCTAGCCTAAATCTTCCTTAAAATTCTTAGAATCTATTTAATACCCCTAAGCCTACTATATTTAGTAGCCAGATTATCTCGCAGATAAGTATAATAGATAATAATATTGCATTAGTATTAGATACGTTGCGCGTATCCACCACATATATAGTAGAGATGCCACTACTACTATCGCGAAGTTAAACACCCTAGACTATGGGTAAGAGGTATAAGTCTTACCTATTTATGGAGGAGCTAGAAAAGGAGGCATATATACTATATATAGAAAATATAGAGCGACGAATTAACGAATTAAAATAAGCTAAAGACGTATACAATAAAGTAAAAAAACTAGCAGAGCTTAAGAAGTAGGTATAGGAGTATAATATTAGCATATAGGGCGTATATGCACAGTATATGCATAGAAAGTATTATATAGAGTTCCATAATAAATAAAGAATTAATTAATATAGGCCTATTGCCCCGTGCCCTATATTAGGCATATACCTAGCCTACCTACTAAATAAACCCTAATAAAACTCCGACCATGCATAATATATACTATATACTATATACGCAGCGTATAGGCCTAGCATATGCTAGGACTTATAGCTTAGGACTTGCGCGGTAAAGGCAAGTTAAGTAGTAGGTTCCGCCTATGGCTTATATAGAGTATAAGTATAATATATATAACGGAAGGAACCAAACTTACTAGAGCTCTTACCTCTACCACAACAGCTCGTTAGCTTTTTACTCGCTAGTACTAAATATTAGCTGCGTATATACGGGGTATATATAAGATAAGCTTACCTCTTTAGCGGCGGGTAGACGGCGAGGGGGACTCCTTGCGGTCGCCTGGTGGGGTCAGGCCGCGCTATGCATATAGTTAGCGTATACTAAATATATATAGATAAAATACTAACCCTGCGTTTTAAGCTGGTAGAGGGAGTAGATGGGCCGACACGCTATTTCTCTCTTATTAGTATATACCTAGTATAAGCACGCGTTAACCTATAGTTAGTAGAAGACAATAGGGGTTTATATATACGAAGTATATACGCGTATAAGCTAGCAATATAACTAAGTAGTGGTTTTAGTAATATATGTGTAGGGCCTATATAAAGTTAGACTTTACTAGTCTCCTAGATATAAAGACAAGCGTTCATTTCTAAATCGGGTAGTAGTCCTAGTGGTAGCCGTGCTTATTCCTCATATACGCTACCCTTAGGCCTATAAGCACCCTTAGGTCTAAAATTAAACTTAGGGGGAATAAGTATATATATATATAGATAGATAGATATATTAGGGTATAGTGCGTATATATAGAAGCAACACTAGTACTCTTACTTCGCGATAGAATTGCCTACTAAATTAGGTAGTAAACCCCTAGTCTTAAGCACTATATCTAGTTAGCTTAGGCTAGATATATACTAAGTATAGAATAAGTATACGCGATTAAAGTGTAGGCGTCTATATACTCTAAAATTCTTAACCCTAAAGGGCCACAGCTGTGTATAGTGTTAGTACTATATATATAGTATATATATATAACCTACCCAGGCTTATACAGGTACCTAGTATCACGCCAGCCACTAGAGAGAATAAAACGCTTTAGGGCGCTGCGTTGTATTAGTATTGTATATATATAGCATATACTAGGTATATACTTCTCCCCTATAATTAACTCCGCAGCTAACGTGTTAATAGTAGGAGGGTTAGTTACTGCATATGGTAAGTATATATCTTCGGTAAACTATATAGTAATATATACGGGCACTACTATGCTCGTTACGGACATGGCGGTAGTACTATAACTCTATTAGTAGAATGTAAATACTATACATATACGGAATATACGCTAGGCTAGGCCGTAAAGACTTAGCCGCATATCTACGTGCCGTTTACTGCAATATTATAGCTATATTTATTATCAGCATATGCTATGTATAAGGTATAGATATGTAACCTATACTATGGAGTTAACAGCAGACAGTGCGGAGGTAGGGTTAGGTGGATCTAGTTTACGCTTAGTATATACGTACTCTTTACGTAGAGCCTTTTTAGCACCTACTTACGTTATTTTGGACAGTCATAGCTAGGGCTATATAAGGTTAGTATATACTATAGGTATACGGCTCTAGATTTACGTACGCCTTCTACCTACTACTACTGCGGCGGCGCGTGCTTTGTCTACTATAAGCATATACTTTATATACACGTTCTCTATAACTAACCTGGTGTTACCTAGTTAGGGTTAGGGTTAGGGATCGGGCCTATGTACTTCTATTAATATATGCTTTTTCTAGGCATATACAAAGCATATACTTACCATAGTAGTACCCAAAGGCGCTAGGGTTAGTGGCACCGGCCACCTACGGATTATAAAAGTCTGCGATTATAAGGCTTATAGTAAGCGTAGGCTAAGCGTATACTAAAGTAAAATTAAGATGTTAATGTTGCCCTAGCCAGATATTAGCATATACAGCGCTTATATATAGGCTATATAGTACATACTCGTAGCGTATGCTGCGGTGTTATAGAGAAGTTCTAGTGCGACCGCTGTTGTTATAGATATGCGACGCGTATACACGGTCCATGTTTTAATGACTTAGCTCGCTTACTTTATGCGGTAGCTAGTAGGGTATATATGCCCCGCATATACAAGCCACGCGTCATTTAATATTCACGATTTATCATATACCATCAATTATTAAGCACTATAAAATTTTATTAAAATTTTTATTTATTTTATATATGCGCTGCATATACAGAAACTCAGTAGGGTCAGAAGCTAAGTATAGTCAGAAAGGTTCTGACCCTGTTGAACTTTGTGACCTTGCCGAGCTTTTCCGTGACCTCGCCGAGCTGTAAGCCCCTAAACGACCAACTTGTCCACACCTCGTCTCGCAATCTTTTCCCTGCTTTGCTTCGTAAATATAAGATGGGACTCGAAGACGGATGTGCAGTCAACCCATCACCTTACCAACTTCTGTCTCAATTCCGATCGTACGCTGAGATCACATTATAAACATCGACCGGGCCGCAAATACGAGCATGAAAGCCAATTGGGAATTCCACAAGGAAACCATCCAGAGGATTTACATCACACAGGACAAATCACTTAATCATGTTATGGAATATATGCAGAAGTCTCAAGGCTTCTCTGCTAGGTAAATGAGCCCTTGGTCTTCCATGGCTGCTCAGCATGCTAGATGACTGACTCTCTTGACAGTAAAGCCCAATACGAGCGTCAATTCAAAATATGGAAGTTTCGCAAAAATTTGAAGAGCCACGAATGGATATTCGTCCATTACCGTTTCAATAAACGCGAGAGAAATGGCAAGGAGAGCGAGTTGTACGTTGATGGGGTACTTGTACCCAAGAAAAAGATTAAAAAGGAAACGGCGCGGCACAACTTTCCTACTATTACCGAGAGATACGCATCAGGTGACTCCACTAATGTCTCAACATATGCCATCCTATGCTTACTTTCCTAAGTACCTAGTCCTAAAACGCCTGAAGGACTTTCAATCCGCACACCTCTGGCATTGTGTCCTTGGACGCTTCGACTCGAAGACCTCCCTTGGTTTAACTTTCAGGACTTTATTGATTCACAAGGTACTATTAAGTTTCACTCCGGTCCACTCTTAAGCAATATTCCGCATACTAATATGTGGATAGCTAGCCTCTGCCAGGATTTTGCTGCTGAGAATCCTATCATAAACAGTTTTTGGTCCAAGTCTCCGTCCGGAGTTGGCGCGACAATATTAGATCCAGCGGATCCCGCGAATTCTGTGCGCTCAACCCACGATCTGACAACAGAAGCATGGTCAATTTTCATTGACTCGGATTCCGAGCGAACCAAACAGGAGACTGCTCGAGACATCCATTCCCATTTCCAAGCGATTGCATTGGAAAGACGTGAGGGAGAGCTATTGACGAACATTCAAGAGATGCTTGAAGCCGTCCACCATGGTGCGATATTCCAATTTCTTAAATTTGTCGTCTACTTATCATCAAACAATCATCTATCAGACGATAAGATGGGTGAAATCGTCTCCTGGATTGCTCGCAATAAGAAGCACTCTCTACTCGTATCTCTATTATCCATTCAGATGCCCACAATCGAAGCGTTCGCGGAAAACCTCTTTCGAAGCGCATTAAGAGTTAAAGATACAGACACAGTACAAATTGCCCTTCAAGCTGGTGTGAATCCTAACTCTCCAATGGGATGGGACAGAATCACGCCACTTCAACTGGTTGTAGAAGAGGACAACATTGAGTTGGCTCGAATACTACTACGCGCCGGCGCAGATGTCAATGCTCCACCAGCTGGCGATTCGGGATTGACTGCACTTCAAGCGGCAGTTAGCAATGATAATATTGAGCTAATTTGGATCCTGCTGGACGCTGGTGCAGACGTCAATGCTCCGTCTCGCCATGGTGGAACGACTGCACTTCGAGAGACAGTACACTGGGAAAATATTGAGGTGGTTCGGATCTTACTGGACGCTGGTGCAGATGTCACTGCTCCGCCAACTTGTGATTGGAGACTGACTGCGCTTCGAGCGGCAGTATACAGTGAAAATATTGAGCTAGTTTGGATTTTACTGGACGCTGATGCGGATATCAATGCTCTACTGACTGCATTTCATGCGGCAGCATCACGAAGGGATATTGAGCTACTTCGGATCCTCCTGGACGCTGGCGCGGATATCAATGCTCCATCGTTTGCCCATGGACGGACTGCACTTCAAAAAGCAGCAGAGTATGGGGATATTGAGCTGGCTCAGATACTACTACGTGCCGGCGCTGACGTCAATGCAGGAGCACTTCAGGCAGCAGCATCGTCACGGGGAAGAAATATCGAACTAGTTCAGATCCTCCTGAACGCTGGTGCGGATATCAATGCTCCACCGTCTAAATATCATTCATCGACTGCACTTCAAGCGGCAGCATCGGGAGGGGATATTGAGCTAGTTCGGATTCTACTGGACGCTGGCGCGGATGTCAATGCTCTAACGTCTCCCCATGGACAGACTGCACTTCAAAAAGCAGCAGAGAATGGAAATGTTGAGCTGGCTCAGATGCTACTACGCGCCGGCGCTGACGTTAATGCAGGAGCACTTCAAGCAGCAGCATCATCATGGAGAAGAAATATCGAGCTAGTTCAGATCCTCCTGAACGCTGGTGCGGATGTTAATGCTCCGCTGTCCCACAATGCTCCAACGCCTGCACTCCGAGCAGCAGCATGGAGAGGAGATATTGAGCTGACTCGGGTTCTGCTGCGCGCTGGAGCAGACGTTAATACTTTGTGTCGTGTAGGAACAGCACTGGAAGCTGCAGCATCTTCTGGAAGCATCGAGCTCGTTCAGATTCTTCTAAACGCTGGTGCGCATGTTAATGCTCCACCGTCTTCCGGTGCTGGAGGATCTGCACTTGAATTGGCAGCAATGAGTGGGAATATTGAGCTGACTCAGATTCTAATGCGCGCCGGCGCAGACGTTAACGCTCCTTCATCTTGTGTACTTCTGAAAGCAGCACAACGCGGAAGCATTAAGTTCACTCGCATCCTACTAGAAGCTGGTGCAGACGCCAATTCTTCTAATTCCCGCGGGCCCACAGCACTGGATGCGGCAGTACGCAAGGAAAATATTGAGCTAGTTCGGATTCTACTAGATGCTGGTGCAGACGTCAATGCTTCTACATCACATTCAGGAACAGCACTGCAAGTAGCAGCAGAACGTGGAAGCATCGAGCTCGTTCAAAATCTACTAGATGCTGGTGCAGATGTTAATGCTCCTCCGTCTGATTATATGAGCACCGCGCTTCAAGCAGCAGTTCAGAAGAGAAACATCGAGTTAGCTCAAATCCTCCTAAGCGCTGGTGCAAACGTCAATATTCCGGCCAAAAATGGGAGAATGACTGTACTACAAAACGCTGTTGAGATGGAAAACATAGAGCTGGCTCAAAGCCTGCTGTGCGCCGGCGCGGATGTCAACGCTTCTCCCACACTTCTGACAGCAGTTCAAAAGGGAAATATTGAGTTAGCTCAAATTCTACTAGATGCTGGTGCAGACGTTAACGCTTCTACATTCAATGCAGGAACAGCACTGCAAGCAGCAGCGCGAAGTGGAAGCATCGAGCTCGTTCAAATCCTACTAGACGCTGATGCAGACGCCAATGCTACTTCAGCTGATTATTGGGGATGGACAGCACTAGGGACAGCACTAGGAACAGCACTGCAAGAAGCAGCAGGAAGTGGAAGCGTCGAGCTCGTTCAAATCCTACTAGACGCTGGTGCAGACGTCAACGCTCCTCCAGCTGACGATCGGGGAAGAACTGCACTACAAAATGCTGCTGAAGCAGGAAACATCGAGTTAGCTCGAATCCTACTGAACTCTGGTGCAGATATTAATGCTCCTCCAGCAAATTTCTCAGGAGTAACTGCGCTCCAAGTGGCCGCCATTAAAGGCCACGTCGGGATTGCTGAGATGCTTCTCAATGCCAATGCGGATGTCAACGCTGCGGCTGCAAGAAAGGATGGGAGAACAGCCCTTGAAGGAGCTGCAGAGCACGGCCGCATCGACATGGTTCAATTGCTTCTGAACGCCGGAGCAAGTACACAATTCACAAGAGCATTGGAACTTGCGGCAGAAAACGGACATAACGCTGTAACTAGACTTATAGAGACTTCGTTGAACCGGTAATGCGGGATGATCCATTTCAAGGCATAATTGAGTAACCTAAAAAGAGCGGACTCTGGCACACTCTAGCCTTCAGGCGCGGAAATCTCGGCCAGCAAGGCGGTAGATGCGAGAGGTGCGACGCCTTAGAACCGTAGGTTACGGTGCCTGACCCACCTAACCTAACCTAGTGATTTTTAGGTTGGACTCAATTGTTTTAGTAGACGTTGTGGTAGACGCTTGGTGCACGACTTGCACTGATAACTGCGTCCAATAAATTGTGGCCCGTGCAATAAGCTGCATGTAGAAGTCAGCGATTCTGCCGCATTAAATAGTCTTTAAATTCGGCTATAAATATATTAAGGCCACTCCCTGCATCTAAATCACATAAGTCTGAGAACAATTTCTATAGATCTCGCCCATAATGCTAACCTGATGCATCTTCTCTGCGAGATGGTTCTAGTTAGGGCAAAGAGCTTCGACTTAAAGACCGAATTTTAATTTTAATTTTATATATCCATTGTATTATACTACGTACAATACTGCCCATGCAGCCTCTAGGCTATGGCGCTATAGTTCTACATATATATAAATACCCTCTAGGCAGCTTAATATGTACTAGTGTCTGGGAGTGAGATGTGTCTCTCCCACGCAAATACCTTAATGCATTTCCAAGGTTCATCGCCATCCCGGCACTCAGTTGTTGACCAATATTGAGATTTGGACTGCACTGTCTCCCCATGCGTAGGGAAAGACCTTATATTCTAGGTTATCTTGATCGAAACACTCGTTCTGGGTGACGCAATGCAAGCGGTCTTAGAACTCCTCCGGTATTAGTGATAAGGGCCAAATATCACGACTTTGCTTGGATAGAGACTGGTTTTGGTAATGCCCACTCTCTGAATTCGTCTCCCGGGTATTGTCTAGTTCATAGCCTCTCTTGTACGAGTCTATATTGCTTAGGTTGATTTCTTTATACTCTGAAATGTAGCATGAAAAATCAGGGGCCGGGATCTTGGCCGGAGCTCCGGACAAGGAAGTCTGTAAAGAGCCTAACGGGGAGCGCATAACGCCAAGAAGAGGCTGAACTGTAAGGCAGTAGTAGGCTTTGCTGTAAGACAGTAGGCTTTACCAGCCAGCTAAGCTAATGGATGCGGAGTGTCCTTCAGCCGGATTCGCCATCCGAATACCCGCAAGCTCCAGTAGCCCTCGCTAGCAAAGCTGAGTCGGACGCGGATAGTCGTAAATTATTCTGTGGTCAATCGCAAGCTACGATAGAGAGGATACATATATCCCCAACTACCCTAGGATTCTAATATTCTGCATAACCCGCTTTTATAGCCAGGTATATAATGTGATAGTTGCATGCGGAAGCACTAAGTTCTTGCTCGTAAATCTCGCTATTCATGCTTCTAAGCTAGACACACGCACACATAGAACAGCGCTTGTAGATACAATAATACAAAGGCCAGGTTAAGAGAAGCGACGTACCAAGGAGGGTCATGAACAAATACGTTCGTAACTCCTTGCCCACCGCCACGACCAAAAAACGCAGAGTGATCAACATGGAGCAGTAACGGAGAACTTCTTGGACACGGGGGGTTTAGATGCCGAGAGTGAACTCAACGCCCACATCGATGTCACGAGCTAAATAAGATGTTAGTGATATTCAAAAGTCAGTGTGGGGAGGAGTGGAGCATACCCATTTTTACGACCTTGGAGAACTGTACCGATTTCTCGGCCGCGCTCTGGAGGTCATCGATCGAGAAGATCTTTAGGCCAGACTCGTTAATCTAATGTAGATAGCCTGCGTTAGCTGGCATCCTCGAGGAAACTTCTGCGTTTGAAATTACTAACTAGCTTATGTGCTTGCTCCATATTCGTTCCCTGCAGCCTGGTAATAACCGGTGTCCTCAAATTCATACTCTCCACAACACTAATCAAACCCTTTGCAATCGCGTCGCATCTCACAATACCACCGAAGATATTGACGAAGATGGCTGTGACTTTCGGGTCGCTGGTAATAAGGTCGAAAGCTTGCTTGATAGCCTCTGGCGTCGCACCACCACCGACATCTAA
This sequence comes from Cenococcum geophilum 1.58, assembly GCF_001692895.1. NCBI lineage: Eukaryota > Fungi > Ascomycota > Dothideomycetes > Gloniales > Gloniaceae > Cenococcum > Cenococcum geophilum. The sequence continues at coordinate 555,978 of NW_027137589.1, read as the reverse complement.
GAAATTGGCGGGTTGGCCACCATTCAGCTTAATGATATCCATCGTAGCCATAGCAAGACCGGCACCATTGACCAAGCAGCCAATATCACCATCTAGTTTGATGAAGTTGAGACCCCACTTTGCGGCTTTGACCTCATCGGGATCTTCTTGTGTGACATCTCGCCAATCAAACACCTCCTTCTGGCGGAATTCAGCATTGTCGTCGAAGTTGAGTTTAGCATCCATGCATAGGACCTGGTGATCAGTGGTTTCGGAGAGAGGGTTGATTTCAATCTGGGTAGCATCGCGCTCCATGAACACCTTATACAGTTTCTGGATGGTGTCCTTGGCGTCCTCAATACATTGCTCGGAGAAGCCAAGCTCAGTAGCAATGTTGCGGGCCATCTCGTCCGTTACGCCTTTGTGGATATCGACTTGAGTAGTGATGATAGCTTCGGGGTGTTCCTTAGCGACAGTCTCAATATCCATACCTCCTTGAGAGGATGCGACGATGACTGGGCCTTGTGTTGCTCGGTCCATGAGCACGGCCAGGTAAAACTCTCGCCTTGCGAACTTTCGCTCCACAATATAGACTGCATTGCAAAGCCGGCCTGCAGCTCCTGTTTGCTTTGTGATGAGTTTGTGGCCGATCATCTGGTCAGCGAGGATGGCAGCTTCTCGAGGCCTTGATTTGCATTAGTTATAGCAATTATGAAGAATTGAGGCTCTCACTCACGAGTAGACAACTCTGACACCACCCTTGAAGCCATTGTCAAATGTGCCTTTCCCTCTGCCTCCAGCTAAAACCTGTGCCTTTATCACAATGTCATCGCCTCCTACGCGCCGTTAGCCTATTTACCCGCCCGATAAATTCCTGAATAGATTGCATACCAATATCCTTCGCAACCTTCTCAGCCTCCTCTGCCGTTGTAGCTACATTGCCGCTCGGGACACCAATGCCATACTAATGCCTCATTAGCGAACTGGACGCGGCGTTAAGATAGGAAAGGTTTCATACCGTCTTTAACAAATTCGCCGACCTATACTCATGTATTGATAGCGCCCGACTCTGTTGAATGACCGACCTTCTCAATGGCGTCCCCTACTAACTTGTTAACATTGTGCTCTTCGCACCGCATGTCCTGCGTCAGAGGCGTCCGGCTACAGCTTTGCGAAGGGAATAATCGGCACGAACCGTAGCGGCCCTGATGGCCGTGGCCAGCGGCCGGCAGCGGGCTAACTTGTACATTTGCAACAGAGCTGCCTTTGGCAAAAGTGGTGCAATAGTCGATTGATTCGGGGTTTCGAAAAGTGGAAGCTGGGCTGTATGAACGGTCTTGCGGAGGTCAGAGAGCCAAGAAGTCGATTACACGCGAAATTCAGTTTTGCCCGAGGTGGTGAAGAAAACCGCAACCGATTAATCTCGACACCTTCGATACATTTTACACTAAAGCACTTTAACATGCCTGCACAACCTAGCGAAGCAGATATTATATTTAACAGAGCTAGTGTTGCACTGGCTAAAAGTCAGAGGCTCATTGCTTCATGGCTCCCACCAAAGACACCTGAAGAGCTCGCAAACACCAAGTCGGAGGAAGAGCTCGAGAATGAAGAGAAAGCGATTTTTACTCCGGTACCCGAACTGTAGGTCTTGAACATGTCCCGTGCTTCAGCTATTGAGTGTGTTCTAATGGTAATCAGACTGGGAATTGGGGCACCTCTTCCCAAAGACGTGGCTGACGGAAGCTTCAAGCGCCGAGAACTCTCCTCTAACGACAAATTATTGAAACAATTGCTCGGGAAAAAAGCTGCGAAGGCTGCGAAAGCTGCGAAAGCACACCCTGCTACAAACTCTTCGAAATCTCTAGGCCCATCACAAAATCTAGGTAGTAAGCCTGTGAAGCACCCAATACGTCGGGAAGAGAGTGAGGACGAAGAAGGCCGGACCTCTACTTTTAAATCGAAGAGATCGAAGCAGAAGAACATTTCGGGATCATATTCTCAGGATGTCCAAAGTCCTCTAGAGACAAAAAGCAAAAAGCGAGGAAGACTGGACATGAATGGGAACGATTCCGATAATACCGATGGTGGTGATGCTATTAAAGGGGGGGTCTCTTCTCGCCAATTAAAATCGACAGTTGCTGGACCAGAAAACAAGGTGCTGAGCAAATCCACTAACTATCTTGATCAAGTTTTGGCGGAGCGGTCTAAGAAAAAAAAGAAAAAGACATTAACCCGAGACTAGGCAGTCCAACATTGGCATAGATAGGCATACAATACCATACCGTTGCTGAAGAATCTAGATAGGGTGGGGCCTAAAATTTAACGGGTTTTGGTGCTCTCTAAATTTTATTGAAAGTATATACTACACTAAACGCCTACAAATCCGGCTCAAATGCTAAAATCTTGAATAAACTCTGTACAGCCATTTATTCCCTTACTATTAAACTAGCCATCCCCATTCCTGTCCCAACACACATACTGATCACCCCCAATTCCTGCATCTGCCTCTCCATTTCATGTAGCAAAGTCGCCAACTGCCTGCCACCCGTAGCGCCTAGTGGGTGTCCTAAAGCAATAGCTCCACCATTAGGATTCACCTTCTCTTCATCCATACCTAATTTCCGGATGCAATGGAGCGCCTGACTAGCGAACGCCTCGTTGATCTCCCACAGTCCAACCTCGTCTTTGGATATGCCGGTGTAGTCCAGCAGTTTCGGAATCGCTAGTGCGGGTCCAATCCCCATCTCGTTCGGAGCACACCCAACAACCTGTGAGCCAGCCCATTTACCAATGATCGAGCCGGAAAGTCCCAGAGCATGAGCAGTACTCCTTCTCGTCATCAATGCCGCAGCAGCTCCATCCGACACCTGCGAGCTGTTCCCCGCAGTACTAGTTCCATTTTCCTTGAACGCTGGCTTCATCGTTGCCAGCTTCTCAACGGTTGTAGTTGGCCTAATCCCGTCATCTTTCGTAACTGTGATCGTCTCCTCGTTCTCCGGGACTTCAGGGTCCGGTCGCCACTTCGTTGTAACAGGCACGATCTCCTGGCTAAAGAACCCTTCTTTCTGCGCTTTGGCTGCCTTCTGTTGGCTCCGCGCCGCGAAGGCATCCTGATCGGCCCTGCTGACTCCGTACCGCTCCGCCACATTCTCAGATGTGTTACCCATGCCCATTACACAGTCTCTCGCGTCTTTCACTGGACTCTCCTTTAGATCCTTCCATAATTGTGTTGGGATGGCGCGAGACCCATAGTTCCTTGTCATGCTCTCCATGCCGCCTCCGATGCCAACATCGATGCTGCCGACAGCAATAGAATGTGCAATACCCGTCACAGCAGCGAGGCCAGACGCACATGCCCTGTTTACGGTATGGAATGCAGTAGTGCTGGGGAAGCCGACATGGTTGGCCGCCATGCGACCGGCTTTAGAGCCTCCGAGTTCTGAAAGCACAGTGCCGACCATGATATCTTCGACTTTGGAAGGATCGAGGTTAGGGTGTTTCTCGAGGGTGGCTTTGAGGACCTAAAAGGAGTGTAAGCTAATTTGACCAAAGGCCATGGAAAGAAGAGCTTACAGCCGCGAGCATTTCATGGTCGTAGGCGTTCCGCAATCCGCCCTTCTTCGCCCGTGTCACGGGGGTGCGGAAGGCAGAAAGGAAAACCACATCTTCTGGATTCTTTTGGAGAATATTCTTTGCACCTTTTTGGATGAAGCCCGCCATCTGGTGCTATCTTAATCGCATAATCACCTCGAATGAGTACTCAGGAGCTGTAGCAAAAGAACGGATGACGGTGGAACGGATACAGAGAGCAGGAAGTAAAGTTCAGTGTTATGGGTTAGTGATTATGAGTCCCAGACATCGCCACAGGAAAATCCGATGGTGACTAGACAGCCGTGCTCTTTAAGACGCTGGCAAGTAACTTCGGGAATGGGGTATAGAGAGTAATACCAATGTTCGGCAACAGGAACGGGCATTTCGCCAATCTCACAACTTCCAAGGTACTGGCTAAAGGATCGTCCGTATGGGGCAATGATTTAGCTGCAAGTGAACGTGCTTATCCCCCGCAACGGAGAAATAATTCTGGTGTTCCCGCACGGGCCATCTACCATGTACAGGTGGTTAGCGTGTTTTATTAACTTTCCCTTAAACAGCAAAAATACCAAAACTTCCCCTACAAAAAGGCCGTGCAGACGTGGCTGCGCTAACCACCGGAATTGAAGAGACGCTGTAGACCGCCACGTTGCAACTAAATAGCGCGTGGAATTCTCCGACCATAGATTGAAATATAGCTTATTAATAGAGATTTTATTTCCGTCGCATCTTCTCTAACGCGAGTAATCTACTAATAACGCCGCGAAAGCGTAGAACGATTGATATTAAATTCTTTAGCTATCCAGGTGTAATTAGGAGGATCTTATAGCTCTAATGCAGCAAGAGCGGCGTTAATTGGGTCCATTTTGATTGTATACAATAGGGTTAAAAATTTTGGTGTTTTTGGATTTGGTGTGCATTAAGTGGGACCGTGCTCTACGTAGCCGAAATAAGTGTCGGTTTGGGGCACGTGCGCATCCACCAAAATCATTGCTTCACNATCGTTTACAACACCACAATACAGCCAAATNAATTCAATATCGAGTTATCTGCCCGTCAGCCCTAATGCACTCATGCAGGCGCTTCGTGTACCAGCTGTATATCTCTACAATCTTCTTCTAATCTACTTAGTTCTCCNAAACATCTATAAAACGCTCNAATGCTATATCCTCCTCTTCCACGCGCTTTAAATAGAACTTCTTCTTAATAGAATAGGCTAAGGACTCTATAATTAATAGATCTAGTAATAGACCAGGCAATATTAGAAGCTTTAAGTCCCATTCCTTTACCTAGGCTAAAGACTCCCTTAATTTATGCGCTAAATCTACATCCTAATATAAAGTAATTCCCTTAATATTAAACTTTAAAAGAAGCTATAGCAACACCTACTTAGTATAGGCTTTTAAGTTTATTTTACCTACCTAGTTATTTACCTTATATAAAAAGAACTTCTTCTAGGTCCTACTAATAATAATAAAAACATTAAATAGTTTAAGATGCTTCTTCTCTTAGGCCTTCTCCTTTTTATCCTTTTTAGTAACTCCCTTCTTTCTATAAATATTCTATAATAAATAGCGGTAAAGATTACTACTCTTTCTTTTAATCCTATGGGTTTCTTCTACACCTAAACTAAAGTAATATTTATTATAAAAAGCAATATTATTCCAGTCCTTGGGATAGGGTCTTTTTTTTAGCTATAAATAGTACTAATTCTTCCTTTTATCTGCCTGCTCTGGGTTAAGCCACTTCTTTTCCTCTATCTTTGCATTAATATATCCTTTATCCTTTTTTATAGCTCTTTAAATTAGCTTATTTCTAAGAGGTTAGTAACCTATTCTCTAAGTTAAAACCATTAGAAGATCTTTATAATTTAGGGCCTCTTAAATAATAGTCTGCCATAGGGCTAATTTTAAGTCTTAATTAAGATTAGGGTCGTCTAAATATATAGTAATAGCGTAGGTGTCTTCCTTTATAAGGGCTCGATTTCTCCCTCTTATTTCTAGCCTAGAATTATATATAGTTCTATATTGCTTTAAGGCCATAATACATTACTAAGAGCGCTCAGCAATTCTAGTAGCCTACTATATAATAGCTAGAGGAATAGCCTTACCCAGTAATTAGCCATAGATTTTAGCGTAGAGAACTCCTATACGTGGAGGAGTCTTTAAATGCTTATTTTCCCTAGCGTTGTGGTACAATTCTGGGGGTAGAGTAAAGTGTTTTACCCGCATCTTTCGGGATACAGGCTCCTTAGTAACTTAGGCCATAATTGGTAATTACACCGAACGAATTTGGGTGCGAAATAGTGGTGTTATAAGGTTTGTTATGATTATAAGGCATGCTCAGGGGGCTTTATTTAGGTGGGGCGTGCACATGCCCCAAACCGACACTTATTTCGGCTACGTAGAGCCGTATACGCAGTGGTGAAGACTCCTAACCAATAGGGTTATAACGGTTCCTAATGTTCCAAACCGTTATGACGATGCCGACCGTCATAACCCTATCACTCACATTATCTACCAGCTTAATTTAACTTAAGTCACAATCGGTTCTCCTTAATTTAGTTTGGAATAAATTGGAAGGATTATGAAATTGCTATTTTCTTTCAAATCTTCTGCATTCACTCTATCCCATTACCCGTGAATTATCGTCTTACGTTATCGATAAGAATTTGGCCAATCAGAAAGCATAGATTGAGTACGGTTCCTTGGTGTTATACGCACGGGCTATATATTATCGATAACGCAGTACCTTGACGGGCGATGGGATGACATACCCGCACTATACATATAATCCCCAACAAATCCATAAGTCAAACCCTTCCGGCAGCAGACTTAATGCTCGGCTAATCACGCACTACGTCAGATCAGATGGTTGAAGTCTGAAAATGGTTGAAGCCTCTTGACAAGCTTCTCCAATTACCGACGGTATGATGGCCAATGAAAGGAATGCGGAGAAAGAATCAATTGCTGTCGATCGTCGGCGTTTTCACGAGGCGCCCTCGGTTTAGAAAACAACTTGACATAATGTAGCCTAGTTGCCGCCTTAGCTAGGCAGCTGCTGATAAATTAGGGTTGACCGACTAGTTGACCGGCACAGTTTGCCGTTCTCGTGCATACTAGCATAAAAACATGTCACGTCCTCTCAACATTCAAAGAATTTCTCCTCTCACCTGTGCCCAAAGACTTGGAATCATTGTCCACTCTTCTAAACCAGCTTCATACCATGCTTTTGTCTAGCTATTCATAATGCCAAGCTAGCCCAGCCTTGCATATCTGTTGTTGTTTTTTATTTATTATATCTGACTATATCTTCCCCATTGCAGAGCATTGTTAGAGAGAACCATTGCAAAACACGAATTCGGGGATTAGAAAACTTCACTCTAGTCACATTTCCCCATTTCTGTATCTGCGATTGTCTCTAGAATGTCTTCGAATCAGGTTCTCGAAATTGAGAAAACTTTCGAATTAGATGTTCCTGCAGTTTTAGAGGCGAGCGTATCAGCGATTCAGGATCTCGAGAACAATAACACCCCTGCCCAACTACCGGCAGCGCCTGATGGAGGTTTACATGCGTGGTTGAAAGTTCTTGGAGGATTCCTTGTTTACATTAATATCTGGTGGGCCTCTCATTGACCTATTCGGACCTGTGATGTACTGCTCTGACCATTGATGTCGCATAGGGGGTTCACACTGAGTTTCGGCGCCTTTCAAGCCTACTATCGGCATGAGCTTCTGGTAGAGTCCTCTGCATCGGCCATCAGCTGGATAGGGACCGTTCAAGCTTGGTTGCTCATTCTTGTGGGTGTCCTATCGGGGCCGCTGTTTGATCTAGGATATTTCCGGTCAATGCTATACATCGGAAATTTCTTGGTGGTCTTTGGAATCATGATGCTGAGCTTGGCTAAGGAATATTGGCAGATCTTTCTTGCACAAGGTTTTTGCATGGGTCTCGGTGCTGGATTACTGTATGTACCAAGCCTTGCACTTGTTGGCATCTGGTTTTCTAGGAAGCGGGCCCTCGCTATGGGCATCGTCATGTCGGGTGTCAGTGTTGGTGAGTACATCTTACATCTGCTCACCCTTCAAATCATATTTCATTTAGAACTACTGTTTATTCACTGGCCCTGTACCAGGCGGAGTTATCTACATAATCGCCTTTGATCGACTAACGGCCTCAAGTGGCTTTCCTTGGGCCATACGTGTAATGGGGGTCATTGCTTTAGGGATTGCGCTTCTCTCATTTCCTGCCCTCCTCAGCGGCCCAAGCATGCTTACGCAACCCCGAAAGGCCCGGAAACTCGTCGACACATCTGCATTTAAGGACCGTTTATTCATCTTATTCACATGTTCCAGCTTTTTAACGTTTCTCGGCTACATGGTACCATACTTCTACATTCCCACATATGCTCAGGATCGACTTGGAGTATCAGAATCATCTTCATTGTACATTCTCGTTATTTCCATAGCAGGGTCGTTCTTTGGCCGACTAGTCTGTGGTTACGTTGCGCATTATGTTGGTAGCATGTTGACTTGGATTGTTTGCTCTTTGGTTTCTGGAATCTTATCCTTATGCTGGATCAGCATCGAAAGCGAAAAGCCCTTCATTGCGTTCAGTGTTCTCTGGGGTAAGCTTGGCCTCCCACACCACCGAGTACTACCAAGCAGTTGGCTGACTATTGCAGGCTTCTTTTCTGCTGGTCTCGTAACCCTGCCCGGCTCCTGCTTTCCAAACATCTGCCCGGATCTATCTCTTCTGGGCACTCGACTTGGCATGTCGTGGGGCATTTGTTCCATCGCGTCGTTAATTGGAGCGCCTATCGCTGGTGCTCTGCTAAGGACGTCTATTTCCAGCAATGGAACTCCTGTGATTAATTTTCTTGGCGTGCAGGTCTGGAGTGGTGTGTTTCTTTTACTGGGGTCGGCATGGCTTGTTGTACTGTTGATTGCGACTGCGCGTCAGCAGAAGAAGGGCATTTTTATTTAAGGCATTTCAAAGGATTTTGTATGTGGCGAGGAGTTATGACTCTATCAACTGCAAGCATATTTGGGTTAGGTTAGTGGGTGAACCGGTAAACAAGCCAGAGCGCTTCTCAGTATGAGGCTCATTTATTTTCTTGAAGTGGTTGAGCTCGGTTCGATATGTATTATCACAGGAAGGATAAAGGATTCAACCTCGACCCCAGGCTTTTAATCAATATTCAATATCAACATGAGGGTGTAATGATATTGATATTGAATTGATAACTCATATTGAAAGAATATTGAATGTTGAATATAATATGTAGAGCCTTGACAGGGTGTTCTTGGTAAGGTTAAGCCCTGTAGAGCTTTAAAATTTGACTAATCTCTCACCAAAATTGGTATTGGCTTGTGGAACCAACCTTGGAAGGGAAAGTAAGGTGGAGGGTCTATGTATCCGAAAGAAGCATTCTCTATCTATTTTTGCAAGAAACCCGCAATATTCGATCGCTACTTCTGCGAAACGGTAATCCACCCATACCCTCACTGGTAATTTCGTAGATTGTATGTTTTCAAGTCGAGTCTGGCACAGGGGTGGCTGTTTCGATGCCGAACCGTTGTGACAGCACGACCCACTGAGCAACTACGTTAGTACACCTCAGCGCAACCGTGTTGTGTCCCACAAATGCCTTGTGAACAAGATCCTCAACACTGCTCCAGTCCACAAATCCCAGACGCTCCACGTTCTCTCTCGTCACTAGCCTTTGGAACAACTTGTGCAACGGTCCATCCCTCGGCCATCCCGTTGGAGCTGCATACCCGTGTTTCTTCCGATTGTAGACTTCTTCAATAATGAAGGGTTTCACTGCTTCTCGCAACAACCACTTTTCAGAGAAACCATTTTCCTTGTTATACCGGATCTTTAGACTCGGCGGCGCTTTGTTGACGTACTCAGTGAGCTCGTGGTCCAGGAGTGGTAGGCGCCCTTCTACGCTGTGTGCCATCTCAGAGCGGTCGCCCAGGCAAGCTAAGAGGACATTTGCTAGGTTGCCCTTCGTCCAGATGTACAATGCAGAATGCAGTGGATGCCATTTCTTCAACATCCGCTCTCGCACGCGGCCGTCAACATTGTTTGCTATTGTGACGCAAGGATCGGATTCGCCGTAGCTCGAAGTCCATGGGGCGAATAACGGGAAAGTGTAACTAGCCAACGAGGCAGGACTGCTAATGTTGTTCAGTTGTCGGTCTGCCAAAGAATCCCCGTGGCTCAAGAGTTTGAGGGCCCTGCCTTTGTAGAACTCCGCAGCCACAAGCTCAGCCTTCGTCAATTGTTTCTGTCGTTCTTCGTCTGTAAGATTTGAGTAGGGCCAAGCATGATCTGGCTCGCGCAAAAAATCCGGCAGAAATGCTGGATAGCCGCCAAAGACCTGGAGACTATAAGTATGCTTGCCCAGCCCTCATGATTGGTTATGATTGCAACACAGTTGAATGGAAGGTTCACCTCATCCGCCCCTTCGCCTGTAAGTACTACCTTTTCCAAAACGTTAGCTGGATGGGTCTAACACGAGTCTGAGCAATTAACTTGCTTTAAAGCCTAGCTCCCGAGGTGCCTCCGACAACGCAAACTTGCCAACAAAATTGAGATCGTAATTTTGGTGCTCACTATGCCAGACGGCATCCTCGAAACGCTTAGCGATTTCTTCCTCATTCATATACTTCTTAATAAGTGTGACACCTAGGTGCTGCGCAGTCCGTTCGGCAATTCCTGCTTGGGTCAATATCTAACGCATGCTTTTGCAGCACGATAATGTGTAACAGCCCTCACTCACTGGATTCGTCCATGCCGCTAGCCTCATCGAAGGCGATGGTGAAGCAAGTCATACGCTCAAGCCCTTTCTCAATCCCAATTTTATTGCCCCGTTCTTTGAAGAGGTGACACATCATACCAGCAACGGCCGATGAATCAACGCCTCCGCTGAGATAAACACCTACGGGAACATCTGCACGCAATCTCAGACGGACGGCATCCAGCAAACGTGAGCGAACGCCCTCCACTATCTCCTCTTCGGTGCGAGGATCGGCCACCACCTAGAAATATCAGTTACGTTACAATTAACTACAATTGATCTTGGAAACACTCGTGTGCACCTCGTACCTTGTTGGGAAAGTTGAGATCCCAGTATTGGCGCATTTCGATCGATCCAAATGCATTACAGGTAAGATAATGGCCTGGCCGAACCTAGCATGCTCTGTTAAATACGGCGTCTTACTCGCCACAGGCCTTCAGGCATTCGTACCTTGTTCACCCCTTCGAACGGAGTTCTCTGATCATGCCGCCATCCATCATCCATCAGACATTTCACATCCCACTTCGGCTTCCAGCCTAAGGGCAAGAATGCTTTGGCCTCCGAGGCAACCAACAATTTACCCTCGAGATAGGTCCAGAACAGTGGCTTAATCCCATATCTGTCCCTTGCTGCAACAAAGTACTTGGCACGAGAGTCATACAGGCACAGCGCAAACTCGCCGCGTAGGTGGCGCAGGAACGATATTCCATGTTGCTTGTACAAGGCGACCACGATCTCACAGTCACTGTGGCCCTTGAATACGTATCCTGCCTCGCGGATCAGGTCAGCTCGAATTCGGTCGGCATCGTACAGCTCTCCATTGACGACGGCATGGATGGAGCCATCCATGCCATGGAACGGCTGTACACCGTTGGGGCTGAGGTCGACTATGGCAAGGCGGACATGGCCGAGGGCTAAGCCCATATGTTAGTGACCGTTCTATTTACTCACTAAGTTCACTGTGCTGTGAGAAGGAATAGGGGATGTACCAACTCTGCTATCTTCACTAACCCATTGCCCACGTGAGTCTGGCCCGCGATGGGCAAGCAAGTCTAGACTCTCCTCTAGCTTCTCTGATACGCTCCTTCGGTGAAAGCCATTCACTATTCCCTCATGAGGAGACGTGACATCTATGTTATTCTTCAAGTTCTTCTTCTGATCGAGAGCGACAATTACAGATATGCCACACATCGTATCGAGCTAATTAGTCAAGACTTTGTTGAGGTTTGGAATGGTGAGAGTAAAGTAAGTAGGTAACGAGTTGTATAAAGGTATTGGCTATTGTTGACCGGACTACTTAGAATGAGAACTCTGTCGATTCAAGCTGGCTCTAGAAGCTCTCTATATACATAAGGTAGGCGCAGGCAGGTGGTAGGCAACAGAAATAGGGCGGTGAGACATAAGCAGGGTGGTGAGACCTAGTGTGGGAGGCATTAGAGACAGTCAGGGACGCATATAACTATTCTATTACTATCCCTTACACCGATATTATGTACCCTAAAGCTATGGCCAGTGTGGCCAACAGGCAGCGTTCAGCGAGCGATGACGCCTTCCGCTGACTGACTGCGGCTAATCAAGTCGCTCGCTGGACGCTCGCTGGAAACGTGTATACGCTGACTGCAGAGCTGGTAGCGCGCTTATTCTAATCGGGTAATTTATATAGATCTAATAGAGTTATAGAGTTAGATTTTAGATTTTTGGCAGCACTTTGGTATATATAAATATTAACATTGTCCGATCTTAGATCTACCTAAATTAACCTTAAATAGTGTTAGGTATTATTGGATTTAATTAGCACGCCGCGCGGGCTTTAAAGTAGATATTTACACTAATAGTAACATTAGGGGTAAAGATCTAGGTTAGGTAGTTAAGCGGGCTTTATTTTAAGGTTAGGCTCTATTAAGGAATAAGCTTTACTAAACCTACCTATCTTAGCTAGTGTTTTTACCGCTATATTTAACTTATAGCCAGTTAGGTTAGTATTTAAATTTATTAGCTAAGATATAGTTAAGGCGCTATTAGAGCTAATATAGTAAATTAAGCTGCTTAGTAAAAGGCCTTTAAGAAGCTACTACTTTTAATATTAATTTGCTTTAATTATGTTAGCTATAAGCTTATTACGCTTATTAGTAATAGCCTTCTTAGCTTAACTAAAAGCTTATTTATAAGTAGAGCTTATTACTAGTATAAAAAATAAATCTAGGGCAATCTTAGCGAGGACTAGATAGAGTACTTAACTAGTTATAAGCTACTAATTAAGAGGATCTAGAAGGATATTATTTATCTTATTTATTACAGACCTTATATTAGCTATAGTATAACTACTAAGAAGAGATATAAATAGGTTAGTTAAGATAATATAGAAAACGCTAAAACTAATTAAGCTATAGAATAAGGGTTATCTAAGTTATATAGCTAGTTATATTATAAGTTTAGAATATAAGAATATAGAAATATAGAAATATATAAGATATACTAATATACTAACGTACTAACGTACTTAGTATATTTCTTAGGCGTAGCATTATATATTTTGTTGGGAATAAAGGCAAGTGGTCACTATATAAGGCATATTGCCACCACGTATAGCAAGTTGCCGTTACGTGCGGCAAGTTGCCGTCACATGCCGCCGCGGCACTAGCGTGGTAAGGAACCTTAAGTTCCTTACCCCTTTCTTTAAGAATTAATTAAGAAGAATAACAATTATTATACTATCTATGAACCGTAGCTACGTGATATCCCCTTATAAGTCTAATACTGATTAGTGGTTAACTTTACTGTTATACTATAGAACAGCTAGGTATTTTACTAAGAAGAGACAAGCCACTGTACTAGTGCTACTTGTGCTAAAGGAAGCTATCTTTTAAGGCTAGAACTGGTCCTAAACCTTAAATAAAACTCTTCTATAAATTTAAGGATCTAAAGGCCAGAACTAGTCCTAAGCCTTTTTAAGATTATAGATTCTTACGTCTATTACGTAAAATAATATACTTTACAAGTCTTCGCGATTTAAGGCTAGAACTAGTCCTAAGCCCTATAATCGCAAATATACGTTATAAACGCGTACCAAACAACAAATATATATCACCGACGCGTACTAAATAATAATCCCTACGCTAATAACACTTCCCTCCCTCTAAAAATATAGCTACGCCTACTTTAAACAACTAGGAAGACTCCTTACTACTAAGGGTAGCTTTATACGCGAAACTCATTAATAAAAATTAGGATGAATTTACCTTTAATATAATAACTTATACTGTAAAATAAGTTAATAGCTTTCTTTTATACTGTATTATATTCTATTAAAGTAAACACTACGCTAATATACAGCTATGGGAATATTTTAGGGAGGATTTTATAGGATGGACCGCTAACACCTAGGCACTTAGCAATGTTAATATTATTTAAAAATTTTAAGACTTCCTCTATAGGAATAGGGTATATATTACTAAGAACAGTAACCTAATTACTAGTAATATTTAGGCCGTTATTACTAATATAGAAGAACTAGTATAGACGGAAGTTAAGATTATATATTAACTACGGAAACCTAGAATTAACCTATATTCTTTAAAAGGTAACTTTAATTTAGAACAAAACCCCTAGAACGCTACTCTCCTACCTAAAGGTACTCTCCTACCTAGAGGTACTTATCCTCTACCTCCGCCGCCTTTAGCTTTTCTACTTTAACCAACTAGTAACCCTTTACTATAAGAAGTTACGAATCTAATAAAGGTATATTTAGACGAAGAGAAGAAGTTTAGAGAAGAATTATATAATATACTTAGAGTAAAACTATAGGTCTTTTATAACTGTTATAATAAGGTCAAAATTTAATGCTACTAGTACTACTATGCTTTCTCTATTATATTAAAGGGACGGGTAGTAATATTCTATTATAACTATATTATAGGTAAAAACTATAGCTTTAATATAATGCTTTAGCTTACTAAAGCCTACTTTAAAACTAATAAGAATCGCTAACTTTATATGTTTAAATGGCGAGAGACTATATTTTAGAGAGTTATTGCTTCTAACCTAATAAAGACTTATTTAGAGTACCTTTAACTACTCTTTAATAAACTTTAGAAAATCTAACGCGGACTTACTAAAACTTACTAAAATAAGAACAGCCTAAGGGACTAGGTTATCTTAGTATGCTATAGCGTTTCTAAGTGCAACTTGGCGCTATATAAACCTATAGATACATTTAAAGGAGTATATGCCGAGCTACGCTCTGCTATAGGTACTATAATATAAATATAAGAATCTTAATAGTTCTATACCAAAAGCCCTACCTAACTAAGCATTCTTAACTAATATAATTATAACTAAACTAACCAAATATATAGTGGCCGTAGTAGGGAATACGGTAAAAAGTATAATTAACGTTAACTATAAGACAATTATAGAGGTCCTTATGGAGGTTTATTCTAAAGTAATTGCTAGAAAAAGTGCTACGTTTATAAGAAGCTAAATTACTGGTTAACTAGATACTCCCTTAATAAGCGAAAGGAGGCATATAATAAGTTTCGTCAAAATATAAGAAATGTTAGAAATTGTAAGGTTACTATAGCCTACTTTTAAAGCTTCCTAGTTTAATACGAAGGCGTAGAAGATCTTAAGGGCGAGGTTAATAAGGTTGAATAGCTCCTTATAGATATAGAAATTGAGGACTACTTCCTTAACTAATACTTTACTGAGTATAGTAAGGTAAATGGTATATAAATTGTTGTTGTTCTTAATAACCAATCTATGCTCCATTCTATTACGAAATTAGATATCTTTAATAAGCTAAAAGAGAGTTCTACGTTCTCCTTTAATAATAGATACTTAGCGAACGTCTTTTATAGTATTATACTAGATACTAGAGCTGTAGGAGTATCTATAGTAGGAGAACCTTAAGTTTAAGCCCTTTAGCAGCTTAATAGCTCTGTTTAGATTAACTATTTAACGGCAGGCTAATATACAATTTGTTTTAGCAAGGGTACTGCAATCTCTCTTAGCACAATTAGGGTTTAAACCCCTTTAGGGTATATCACTTTTTATATTATTCCTACGAACACCTTATTTTTATTTTGTATTAGAGATATAGATAAATTAGGCGTTAAGCTTAATAACTTTAAGAATGTACTTATTTAAGGAGATAATTGGGTGCCCGTTATACGCAAGTAGGGTTACCCCTAGTTGCTCCTTTACTAACTAAAAAAGAGTATTACTTAAAGCTACTTAACTAAGTTAGAGTTACGCCAATTACACTATTGTTTTGGCCACCTATCTATTTATTAATTGCTTAGGGTTCTTTAGCGAATAGGCTATGAAGTTAAGGTTAAGGCAATTAAGTATCTTATAAAGTACTGCTATTACTACTAAATAAACCAGAAGTCCCCTAGCTGATTTAAGTTTACCCTTAAAGATAACTACGACTTTAACTTCTATATTATTGTTAACGTTATATATCTCAGCAGCAAGCCAGTACTCTAAGTTATTGACTTCTTAACCTCCTTTTAAGCCGCACGATTCTTAAAGGATATATTAGCTAGGAACGTATAGGATATTCTTTAGTTATGCTAGATTAATGTTTACCTAGGACCCCCTAATTAAATCGTCTATAATATAGGAAAGAACTTCTTATTTATAGAGTTTCGATAATAGATAAAGGTAATAGCAATTAAGGTTAAGGAAGTCCCCGTTAAGGCGTATAATAGTATTAGAAAAGTAAAACGATATTATACGCTATTATGCTAAGTGTATAAAATTATTTCTTTGGAACTAGAGGACGCTAGCGAAGAGCTTATCTTATAGATGGCTGTTAAGGCTATTAACGATTCCGCTGGTCTAGATAGGCTCGTACCTACGTTGCTAGTCTTTAGTGCCTACCCTTAAATAACTAACAATTCTCTACTATCTCCCTCTATTGTATAATAAGCTGAGGCTATCTATAAAGTAATAAAAGAGGTACGACGTCTTTACGCTACGCGTTAGGTCAACAACGTACTAGGAATAAGAAATGGCCCAAATACCTTAACTACGCTTAATTTGCCACTTTAATCTAAAGTACAGGTATAGCGTAAAAAGGGAGGATGGTTAGGCCTATATAAACTTATTATAAGTAATAGTTAAACTTGCACTCTTTAAATGCCCTATGGACCCACTTAATTCCGCTTAACCGTTATTAAGCCTTACTATAGGAATAATAGTTTTAAGCCTTTATAGAATACCCTAGAGGATGCCCTAGAGGATGCCCCAGAGGATACCCCGGAGGAGAACTATAATTAATATGCTCTAGAAGGAGACTATAACTCTAATACAATTATAGCAGATGTGCCGTAACTATGACGCGGTAGAGGTCGCCTAAAAGGATTACGAAATCGCCAATACCTTGTTAATTTTGAAGAGTAATTTGTTACCGCTATTGAAAGTGGAAATAAGTTATTAATGGCCTTTATAATAGCTAAAGAGAAGGCTGACTTTAAGCTTGCAAAATAGCTCTAAAAGGAAGGCTGTATTATAACTTTAGGAGCTCCTTTCCAAGCATCTAATAAGTAGGAAATTGACGGTCTTATTATAAGAGGAGTCTTTAAATTCGAGAAGTATGACCCTACTAAGTTTGATAAAGTTTGCATCTTTAAGTTAAGAATGGTTAACGAGATTAAAGGTAAAGCTACTAATGCCCTATTTAAGAAATTAAGGCTTATTATTTAAGGTTATAATAATAATAGTAAGGAGGTAATTCTTACGCAATCTTCTATAATTTAACGAGCTAGTTAGCAAGTTATTGTTACGCTAGCTCCCTTCTTGATAAAGAATAGAATAGCGGTTTATTTGCGAGATATTACTTAAGCTTATACCTAATTAGAGACGCACCTTTAGCGCTTAATATTGGCATACCTTCCGGAGTAAATTCGCTACTAGTATCCTAAAGATATAATTATGGTTGTGCTTAAGCCATTATATAGAATCGCAAAGGTAGGAACTTACTAGTAGGCTACCTATAGCAAGCACTATAAAAAGAAGCTTTTAATAACTACTTCTATATTTAATCTCTACTTCCTTATTATAACTACAGGAACTCTATTTAGAATTATTAGTATGCAAACTAATAATATAATTATCTTAGGAGACGACCAATTTTTAGCTCTTAAAGAAAACGAGCTAGTGAAGGTAAATCTTATAGCAAAGCCAAAGGAAAAGCTTAGTTTAATAACACCATTACTTATTAATGGATGTATCCTCTCCCTAAATAAGGATTCTATTACTCTACGCCAAAAGGGTTAAAGTAAAAAGATCGACGTTATTAATACTAATTCTCTAAAGTAAGGATATATAAAGTAACGCGCTCGCGAAGCTTATATTGCTTTTATCTGTTAACCTAAGGCTTTATTTAATCTCTCTATTACCGCCTAATACCAGGAACCAACTAAAGATAATATTCTTGCCCTAAATAAGCGTCTTTTCTAGTAAATGAACCATCTTAATCAGGGACTACTCTATATGCTTATTAATCTTCCTACCGCTAAGCTCTTTATATTTATTAATAGATTATTTATAAATAATAAAGATTTTAGCTCCTAGTTAGGATATAAGATTATTATTATAAACGAATTTAATAGAGAGAATAACTTTATAATCTATAGCAATCTTATCTATTAGAGCTTAACTAAGAGTAAGCGTATTACTTAAAGTGTTTTAGCGTTAGAGATATATAAAATAGTTAGCGGAGTTAATATAGTAATTGCAATTGGAACTACCCTAAAGATAATTATAAATCGACTTAAACTTCCTGTTATCCCTATAATTGTATACACTAACTTATATTCCCTCTACAAGTATTTAGTTAAGCTTGGTACCACAAAAGAAAAGCGCCTTATAATTAATATTATAGCACTTTAGCAATCCTATAAGTGTTAAAAACTCTTTAAGATTTAATAAATTAATAGCTAAGATAACCTAGTAGATATAATGACGAAGGCGAACCTAAATAAGGTATTAGAGACGTTCGTTAATATAAATACTCTACGTATATAAGTTAAAGATTAGGTTAAAAGGGAGTCCCTAGAAATTTCTTAGTTACGTAAGGTCTTAAGATATTTAGGAACTTTAACTAGCGGTCAAAGTTGTCTAATTAGTTAGATTCTCTTACTAAGACTTTTTTAGAGGGGGAGCCTGACTTAATCCAGCCAATTAGGATTTTCTATCCCTAGGATAGAAAATCGCTATTGGCTCGCTTACTACTAGCGCCTTAGTGGCCCTCCGAATATAATATCTACCTGCAACTCCTAAGTAAGAAAGTACTACGTGCTAAGAGGCAAATTTTAGGATAGCGAGACTTATATTACAATAGCAATAGTAAGTAAAAAGGATTAATATTTATTACGCTAGTCAAGCGGTATATATATATAGATAGCAACTACAAAAAAAGAGTTGCTAGTATTAGGAATAAAGGTAAGTGGTCACTATATAAGGTATATTGCCACCATATATAGCAAGTTGCCGTTACGTACGGCAAGTTGCCGTCACGTACTGCCGCGGCACTAGCGTGGTGAGGAACCTTAAGTTCCTCACCCCTTTCTTCAAGAATCAATTAAGAAGAACAACAATCATTATACTATCTACGAACCGTAGCTACGTGATATCCCCTTATAAGTCCAACATATTTAAAGAACTATAGTCTCTACTTAAATTGTTCTTTTCTTTATAGTAAATCTTAAAATATAATTAGAGTTAATTTATTAGGTAACCTACTCTACTAGTTATATTTACGTTATTAGCTTTCTTATTTACCTATATACCTAGCTCATTAATAAGTCTACCGTAGTATTTCCTATAAGGCTTTATTATATTATTACTATTCTTATTATAGATCTTAATAATTTAAAGGCCTACGTTATAGTAGCGATTAAGCTTAGCAGTAAGCTTAATTTACTTCTGCGAATATAAGAAAGTAAGGTGCTTATTAACTAGTAAAAACTATAAATATTTATTACTTAAATTATTGCTAAATATACAAGGGACCTTTTTATATTATAGCTTAACTACCTCCTTATCTTCCTTATTTACTTACTTATTAATATAGTTATTAAATACTATTTCTATATACCACTCGGTATACTTCTACTACTATAGCTATTATTTCTACTTATTATAAAAGTAGGCGTGTTTAAGAGAAAAATAGAGAATAACTATAATAAAGTAGTACGGGCTTTTAAGCCTTATCTTATTAAAATACTTATTAAGCTTCTATTGAGCTATATTAACGTTAAATTTAATAAAGAAATTGTTTTTATTTTTAAGGCTTTATTAAGTTTATATAAGGACCTAGTAAGAAGTTCTATATTTATAATTAACTTCTATAGAGCTCTATATAAGCCCTTAAGCCTAGAGTTATTAGCGTTACCTTTTAAATATTTAGTAGCTAATATAAGGGGCTTTAAGATCTTAATAAGCTGCTTAACTTCTACCTAATTCTCTATAGTAAGAAAGTCCTATATAAGGTTATAACTATTATCAATAAACTTCCTCTAAAAAAAGTAAATGTTTATTAATTCCTTTCTTAAGAAATAGCGCCTAGTAAAGTATATAGTAGGTAAAGTTCTATTAATTACCTCTATCTTTAATAAGTATAAGTTTAGCTTAATTAAAGAGCTCGTCCTCTATATAGACTTAGGTTTAATTTTTAGTAAAGTCTTTATAGCAAGCCGTAAATCGTATAATATATTAAATAATATTATAAACCTTACTAACGGCGCCCCCCTATTATATAAGGTTAAATTTAGCCTTACTACTTATACTAATTAATAAGCGTTTAAGCTCGTTAACGCCTTTACTATATATTAAAGCCTTAACGGTAAGATTTAGAATATACCTAATATACGAAAGTTGTGTTTTTTAGTATAAAGAGGCTTTTAAAAAGATGCTTATAAAGTTTATTATTATTAGTGGCATTATTAGCTATTAAGTAGCTAAGCTTATATTTAAATTAATACTTTTAAATAACTACTACTAAAGCTATTACTATATTCTTAGTAATATATAAGCCTTATATCTATATAAGTCCTATAACGATTAATTAAAGCTTATTACCTTTATTAATTAAGTAAGCTACTATATTAAGTAGCGATATACCATTCGTTAACGTCTAGATATTAGAGTAAAGGTAAATTTTACTTTATAAAATAATAAAAAGGTCTTTAATATTAGGGCTTTTGGCGTTTAAAGGTAGATTTTATCTAGCTACTTAATAATATATATACGCTTGCCAGATATTCTTATATATAAGGGCAGTTAAATATTAGTGACGCGCAAGTATAAGTACTTATAGCCTACTAAAATATAATATTCTATAGAACTTTTTAATTAACGTAGGCTTATATATAGCCAGCTGCGAATTGTAAAGAAATGTCGAAGATTAACGGAACTGGAGCTCTTGCTGCACCCGGCCCAAAAAGACCAAAACCAACCAAAAGAACCCTGAAAAACACCCAGAGAATCCCCCTGAGATGCATGCATCGCAGGGGAGGCACACGTCAAACGACGGTGGCTCGCACTCGCGCGCGACCGCTAGAACTANGCCNAGCAATNGCCCTNCANAATAAAGACGGGNGAATACNACACTATAAAGCGGAAATACCTCTATTAAGAAGGCATCTGATAAAATATAAAGCTTATTAGACGCGTCTAGTATTTAAAATTGCGGGAGAGTAACCGTTAGCTATAACGAACTAATGCAGCTAGTAGAATGGCTCCGCTAGTTTAGCGAACCTTAGGCGCCCCTCTAGCAAACCCTTAATTAAATCCTCTAACGGCTAAGTAAAATTAAAAATAAGTATAATCCCCCCTTACCGGCGAACCGTACCTGGGCCGCCGTAGCTGTGCTTTTATAGCACAGGGAACCTACCCCCCTTAAGTTAACAACCGGGTATATAATTATAATATGACTAAATATAGAATAAGCAGAGGGGCTTAGGGGATAATTAGAAATAGAAGTCCTTATAGAGATACATAAAGAGGTCTATAACGCTGTTATAGTCTGACACCTTAAGAGTGGAGACATTAGAGTCACCCTAAAGGACTAATAGGTAAAGGAATGAGCTGTAAGGGTAGGGGATAGGCTAGGAGAACGTATTGGTATAAAAGTACTCTGTGAGGATTACCTAGTTGAAGTCCTAGCGGTTTCTATAAGCCTTAGGGTAGAAAAGGGATGCTAGGCGGATAACACAGCAATTATATAGGAGATAGTAAGATAAATGGAACGCCTTATATTAGGACTTGAAATCACCTGAATCTAATGGCTTTAATAGGAAAATGTAAACTAAGTATATAATAAGAACAACGAGAGGATATAAGGGTCGCTGGAGACTTGCTAGGGAGACGCTGGACGAACGCATAGCTCCCTTATCGTTAGTATACATACACTAGGAATGCAAAAACTCCTTATCTAAAAAGGAATAATTATAAATGGCCTTATATACAACACAAGGCTCTATAACCACAGACTACGCCTAGAACGATGCTATTGCTGTATATAATAGGGACACACCTAATCTATATGCGCAGCATAGGTGTGCTGCGGCCACTGTGCAGGCCCCTATGATACGAGATATTGCTTAAATTAAGACTAAATAAAATGCGCGAACTGCCACTGAAGTATATATAAGGCGTAGGAGAGAGAAGACTGCATTGAATATAGGAGATGGAAGGTAAGGGCTTAACAGCTGTGGGAATAACTGCACGCTAGGTTATATGAATGGAAACAACAGGCGATAAGCTAGGGGGACGTAGGTGCTTTTTTAGCGTTTCCTACCTTTAATACTGGAGGGCTAGGCTAGCTATCCTAAGCCTTAACGGGCCAGAAGCGACGCCGCGTGATATTACTAGACCGATTAGGGATATAAGGGTTACAGGGGATATAAGGGAGAGGACGCCCTGTAGGAAGACCCCTATGGACAGTAATAGCAGGCTTAAGACTAGGACAATTAAGAATTAGACTTAATGCGGTAAATATAACATTTGCAGCCGACCTATAAAGGGTATATAGCCGACCAGTAAGAATAGGGGAAGAACTGGTGATAATAATAGATTTAGATATAGAAGCGCTAATAGGAACATAAGATATAGGAATGGAAAGCTTTATATAAAATGAGTAGTAACTAGGGTGTAGATATAAGAGATAGAAGCTCTGAATATCCTAGAGAAAGTGGAAATAGAAGAAGTGAGGAATGAAGGAGAGTTGAAGGACCCTTACCGGGGGTCCGCTACCTATCCATTATATAGTATAACTGCGGTAACACAAACTACTGCCTTGCAAGGCCCCTACTAGACAGTTTAGACCTAGAGAAATACTATATCCTTGCTATACAAGAGCCGTATTATAATACCTTTATATAATCGACATACTGCCCCTGAGGATTCCAGCTCCTATACGAACCAAAAGTAGCCATATGTGTGTGCTTTATAATTAGTAAGGCTATCAGCCTGTCCTTATAGTTATGGTAGGTAGTTAACCTAGATATTGCAGTTATAATAATCTAAATATATAGGGGACTAGTATAAATTATTAATATATATAACCCTAGGGTCGAAGGGGTCCTATAAACAGAGAATATTATATTAGTAATAAGCTTACTGGAAACCGAAGGTACAGAGTCTATCCTATTAGGAGATATAAACCTTTACTACCCGCGGTAGGGGGGTATCTATATTGCTGCAGACTAATAGTTAGAGTGCCTACTAAGAGCTATAGATATCTGGGGCCTTAAGCTAACCACCCCCCTAGGAGTAATTATATGGCAACGAGGCACCGCTAGAAGTATAATTGACCTTATATTTATAGACGAAGGCCTATACTAGAGACTTGAAAGGTGCAACCCCAAAGAAAAATAGGCACTTACCCTAGACTATATCCCTATTTAGATATAGCTAGACTTAGATACTAAAGCGTAACTAAATAGAAAAAGATACGCAATAAGGAAGCTTAAGATAGACAGTTTCCTTAATGTAGTTAAATAACAACTTTAAGACCTAGAAGAAATCCACCTAATACTAAATAAGCGAGGCCCATTAATTACCCCTAAGGAAATCGACCGAAGACTAAAAAGGATCTAGGTAGCAATTAAAAATGGGCTGGAAGAGCACTGCCCGATCTTAAAACCGGGCCCCTACGCGCGATACGTATGGTCTATATAATGCGCAGTTTTGGTTGCTAGCTAACGACGAGTAAGAAGGAAATATATAAGCAGCCACGACCCTAAAGACGAGAGACGATATAAAGATATAAGAAACTAGCTAAAGAATACCCTAAAAAAAGAAGTAAGGAATAACTGGAGACGGTTTATAAACGAGTATACTTTTAACCTGAGCCTCCCCTATAACAAGGGCCTTTAAAATATAGCGAAATGGGCAAAGAAAAAGGCAGGGCGCCTAGTAGAAGACCTATACCTACTACCCCTACGAAGAGTAGGAGAATTATAGGCTATAAATGACAATGATAAGAAGGCAAAGATCCTTATAGAAAGGTTCTTCCCCTAACCAGCTTTAGCAGACCTTAGTAATATTACGGGCGAAACACCGGTGACTTGCCTGCGGGTCAACAGCGACATAATAACAGAGGAAATGGCTAGAACCATTAGCCGCCTTTTAAATAATATAGTACTAGGACTAAATAGGATTCTAAATGAGGCCTTAAAAACCTGTGGGCTACTTATAGCACCTTGGCTTACAGATGTAGCTAGAGTATGCTTTGCTATAGGCTACTACCCGCGACTCGGAAGATTTATAACGACGGTTGTCTTATAAAAAGAAGGCAAAGCAGATTACTTAATCCTAGGAAGCTACTACCCTATTGCCTTAGAAAACACCCTTAGCAAGATCTTAGAAAGGGTAATAGCGGAACGTATAGTAGACACGGCAGAGGAACACGCCCTACTACCATAAAGCTAAATGGGGGTAAGAAAGAACCGCTTAACACTATTAGCACTTACGCTACTCGCTGCCACCATTAAATCTGCATAGGCGATGCGAAAGGACTTCGTAGTATTAATGCTTAGCCTAGATATTAGTGGTGCCTACAACAATGTACCCCACGAGCGTCTCCTGTATATCCTTAGGGTAAAGGGCTTTTTAGAATGGATTATATAATTTGTCTAAGGGTTTATAGGCCAGAAAGAAATATTACTGGTCTTTAGCGGATACTAGAGCCCCCCTATTGCAGTTGTAACAGAAATACCACAAGGATCACCCCTCTTGCCTATACTCTTCCTTTTCTTTGTAAGCAACCTGCTTGACTCCTTTAAGGAAGGGGCGACCTAGGGGATAGGCTTTGTTGACGATATAAACCTAATTATATACGGGCCAACAGCCGCAGAGAACTGTAGAACACTAGAGAAAGCCTATAACACTTATATAGAGTAGGCAAAACGTTATAGAGTCCAATTCTTACTAGAGAAATACTAGCTAATCCATTTTATAAGAAAACGTAACCAATCTGCAGATCTCTAGTATATAATTCGCATTTAAGGCTTTGGGGGTTAACTAGTTTAGGGCCTAAGGGTATTAGGAGTATGGGTAGATAGTAAGCTCCGGTAGAGCGTATATGCGGCGTAAGCGGCCTGTAAAGGCCAAGTATAGTTTATTGCTTTATCTAGGATTGTTAATTCTATATGGGGTCCATGCTTCTAGAGGTCACGCCTACTATATATAGCAGTTATCCGGCTAACTATAATATATAGATCTAGTATCTGGGCCATTGGAGAAACTGAGAAGGGCCCCCCAAAATCACTCCTTAAACTACTTTAAAAGGTCTAAACAGCCTGCCTCCGGAGTATTACAGGCGGGTATAAGCGAACGGCCACAGCACTGCTTAAGAAGGAATCCAATATTCCCCCCCTACAGTTATATATTAAAGCCGCTGCAATGTAAAGAACGTAAAATAAACGTAACTCTAATGTTATAAAGTACATTAAGATACGCCTAAGTAAACTATAGAGGGACCCTAGGGTGCCCTATAGGAGAACAAACCAATAACCCCAAAGTAGGGAAGAGATATTAGAGAAATAGGTGAAGAAAGCAGAAGAAGAATAGTGCCGCTTTAGGGCCTAGGCCTATATAGAGGAGGAAGGGAGACGCGTAAGAGGTTAGTAAAGACAACAGTAAGATAGAGAAAGGAGCTAAAGTAGAACACGTAAGAACGCTGGGAAACCATCTACCGCAATGCAATACTGGTTGGACTAACGCTGGAGAGGTGAATGGGAGTTAAAGGTACAGAGGCTGACTTAGGCAAGACGAACCTAAGCTATAGCATGGTTAACGCCATGGGGGGTAAATATCTAAGGGCTCTAAGAAGGCCTAATAAAGGCAGAAAATATAATAGCAACACTCTTAAGAACAGGAATAATAGGACTAAAAGATTGGCTTTACTGGGTGGGTGTCCCAGTAGGTAGCCCGAGATGCGAATGTAGCTGGCTAAGACAGATACTAAAACACGTAATACTGCTATGCCCCCTACGCACTAATTGAGAAATAATGCTCTTAGCAGCTAGCATAGAGAACTATAATACACTGCTCTCAATATAAAAAGGCCTTAAGGCGGTCACCTAGTGGCTTATTAGTTAAAATGTGCTAAATTAGTTCTGGGTTGTAAGGGAAATGGTAATAAAAGGCAAGGGGGCGAGCAGCAGGTGCCCCCTAGTAACTCTACAGTAGTAGAGTAAAAGTTTGTGATACTAGCGCGTCCGTAGGCTTGTTACGGCAGCAGTAGTTCCTAAGGAGGTTAAATAGTAAGGTAGTAGAGCACTACAGGCGACTTGTAGGCGCTAAGTAGGCGAGTCCCAAAAGGCGGGGAGATGGATCACGGGGTTTTCTCATTTTTCTTAAATAGAGTTTTCTCCCCATATGTAAATAAGGAGTAGTCCGCGTGGGCCTAGTAGGGATCTGAATCGGACGTTAAGCAATGAATTATTATTATATAGCCAGCTGCCTAAAATAGGTGCTATTTACTACCACTAGGTATAAGAGAGGATTAAGTAGCTAAATTAATTAGGCCTAAGGTAGCTAATTAACGTAGAGTACTACTATAGCCTTTTAGGTTTAATATAATAGTATACTTTAATTTTAAATGGCTAATAATATAATCCGTACCGTTAATTATAAGTAGTATAGCTAGTTTTTAAGCTAGATAGCAGGTCTTATATAGCTAGAGTTTCTTTCTTTTCTCTAGTCTATTCTAAAATAGATCTACTCTATACTTCTATATAGGTAATATAAAGGCTATCTTTAAAGCGACCGCTTATTAGTAACTTAGTATTTATAATAACTAGTAAGCCTACTATACTTACCTAGGGAAAGGGCTTTTTTAGTTAATTAGGAATATATAGCTATAGTTTTAGCTAGCTGGTAGAGGTTCTCGCGATATAGTTATTCTACTTATTTAGTTCGGACGTATCTTTAATTATAAGGGATATAGAAGTAGTAGATCTACGAGGTTTATAAGCTATTAAAAAGCTTAATAGATATATAGATTAAGAATTAGATAGAGAAGGAGTGGAGGAAGAAACTCTATTATATTGCTAATAGGTAAAATATAAAGTCCATTGCATTTTCCTAGCGTAATAAAGGTTAATATTTAGTGGATAAAACGCGTATATAGACACGATGGGAAATTTGGAGAAAACTATATTATAACGGCGCTATCGCACGTTACCTGCCAAATTCTACCATATTCTGCCGACCTACGATTGGCTCGTCCAAAGCTAGCGCCTTAGCGGCTTACCCTATATATTTATTAACATCGGTCCTAGTAACCCCTTTCCCTTTTCCTTAGCTTAATATCTTTATAAGATAGTATTATATAAGCTTTAGTTTAGAGGCATTTATATAAGCTATTATATTATACTAAGCTCTCCTTATATTGCCTAGGAAGGCCTTAATTAATATTTTACCCTAAAAAAAACTTCGTCTGCAATAACGCGTTAATATATTATACTTAGACACTAAATAAAACTATACTGCCTAGGAAGGCCTTAATAATATCCCACTTTAATAAGCTAGATAGGACTAGACCTATACCCCTAGAATTAAAACCGAAGTATATAATACCAATAAGCCCTAGGAAGCTAATAATAGTACCTAAAGTAAGCTTATTTAAGAGAGCTGCCTCTACTTAAGAGGAACCTAAGATCTAATTAGGATTTGAAATTGAAGATAATAATAATATTATAGACGTACGCGAGTAGATTTGCGCCTTTATAGCCGGCTAGAAAGCTAATTATTTTAAAGTAAAAAATATATAAGAGACTCTATAAAAGATCCTAGAAAGCCTTATAGCCCTATAAAATAACCTAGCTTCCCCCTTTTAAAGCCTTAGCCAACCTGTTTACTCTACTAAATATAATATACTAGGGAGTGTAGATATAATAACGAAGTAATTAAAGTTTTTTAAGCTCCTGAACCCTTAACCCCTATCTAATAAAATAGACCCTACCTTTAAGAATTAGAGGATTTAAGTATAAGGAAAACTCCGCGCTAACTATAACTATTTCCCCTCTAAAGAAGCTAAGATACTTTACCTTTTTAGTTAAACTATAGAAGATACCTAACGTTACCTTTAAGCTAAATTTAAGGATAACTCCTCTATTCGCTTTATATCTATTAGCAAAATGCTATAGTATTTAGCTACTATATATATAAACCTAAATAAAGTATAGGATATGCGTTATAACTATAATAGCTTAATAATAAAGTTAAATAAATTCTTTACTAAGTTTTAGACTTGATTCTTATACCTAATAGGCGAAGGCTAGGTGTGACGGCGCTGGGGCGCGTCACCTAGTCAGGGGTTCGCTTAGGACTTGGCATGTGTATATGGACGTGGCCTCACCACCTTCTCTTGCTCCTTAGCTTAATATCTTCGTAATACAGCATTCGTTCGCTTCTCCTTGCAAGCATTCATTCAAGTCTCTGTCGAGACATTTGTTTGATAGTTCGAGCCGTCACACTAGGTTCCCCTTAAGAATTACCGTTTGGATCTATATAACAAGCTAATAGTTTAACTATAAGAGAAGATCGCAGTAGCCTTAAACAACCTACTAACCTACTAAAGACTTATAGCCTAATATTTATTACTAGACTTAGAACTAAAGCGAATTAATACCTATTCTAATTAACAAAAAAAGGCTTATAGCAGTTAAAACTTATTAACTATACCTATAGGAGCTAGAGTAGAAAGATAAGCTATAGTAGCTCTTATACTAAAAGCGGTTATATTTATATACTAGCGAGCCTTACCTAACCAGCTATACTATACTATTAACTAGTACTTATTATAATACCCTAATTAACCCTACCTCGGCTATATATTATAGCTATAATAAGAAGGGTTACTTTACCTTATTTTGCCTAGAGCTAAAGGATATAAGAAATATTAAGGAGATAAAGAAAGGAGAAATGTCTAATAAGTCGGGAAAAGAAGAACCCTAGAGAAAGACTCCCCCCTAGGGTACCATATTAATCTTAAAGAGATTAATCTTAGTTAGTTAATAAGTAGAAAGCATTTTATAGTTTTATATATAATATTTTAAAATAGATATAGAGTTAATATAACCGCCCTTATTAACACTAGAGTAAATAGCTTTACTTTTATAAATACTACCTATATAAATAATATTACTAAGTTTCTAAATATAAAAGCCACCTAATTAGAGAAGCCTATTTAGGTAAAAGGCTATAACAGCTAAGCCGGTTAGCTAGTTACCTACATTTTACAGTTATATATTACTTTTAATAGGCGACGTTAATATAGTATCCTTTTTTATATCCTAGACCTAAGGTCCTATAATATAATATTTAGCCGAAAATAGATGTCCTATTTTAATATTTAGCTAAATATATAATAAAGACAATTTATCTAGCCGGAGGATAGATTAAAAGTACCCTCCTTTATTAGGGAAATCCGAACTAACTATAAGATACTAGCTATAGAGGCTAATCTTACCTACTAGTAGGACGTCTAAGCTGTAACCTAGCCTTTGCCTAAAAAATGCCTACTATAAAGCTAAAAAGAACTCTATATTAGTAAAGATACTCTCCTAAAGTGCTATATTTAAAGAAAACTTTATATATAGTAGCGGAATAGATAGTAATATAAATAATATCTAAATTACGTAGATCCGATTAGTATAGAAAAGGACGTATTAGTAGG
Organism: Cenococcum geophilum 1.58; assembly: GCF_001692895.1. Classification (NCBI taxonomy): domain Eukaryota; kingdom Fungi; phylum Ascomycota; class Dothideomycetes; order Gloniales; family Gloniaceae; genus Cenococcum; species Cenococcum geophilum. The sequence continues at coordinate 526,402 of NW_027137589.1, read as the reverse complement.
ATATAAGGGATAATCTTTAAAAGATGCGACAGGAGCTAAAAGGAGTAATAATAACGCTAATACCCTGGAAGCCCCTAAGGTTATATACGCCCCCATTATTATATAACCCCCTTGTAGCAAATATTACCGTAATTAGCGCTATAGCGTTCTACTTTAATATATACTAAAAGGATAATAAAGTCTTTATAACAAGCTTATATAAGATTAATTAAATTATTAATAATAGGGAAAAAGAGCTAGCTTAGGGAACTAATAAGGAACTATCTATATAAACTATAAGGGTATATTTTTAAAAGCGGCTTTAGATAAGTTACCTCCTTACCAAATATATAATTATAAATTTTAATTAAAAGCCAATAACTGCTAGGCTATAGCCCCCTCTACTAATAATTAACAGATAAGCTAAAAGTAATAAAGTAGTACTTAATTAATAACCTAGATAAAGGGTTTATTAAACTAAGTTAAGCCCCTTTTACTTCCCCTATCCTATTTATAAAAAAGCCTAGTAAAGGCCTTAATTTTTATATTAACTATTAAAAGCTAAACGCTATTACTTAAAAGGATCGGTATTCTATTCCTTTAATTAATGAAACCCTTACATATTTAAGCTAGGTAAAGATCTTTACTAAACTTAATATCTATTAAGCTTTCTACTAAATTAGAATAGACCCTATATCTAAAGATTTAATAACGTTCTATACCTATTATAGTTCCTATAAATATAAAGTTCTTCCTTTTAGACTAATAAACGGACAGGCTATGTACTAAAGGTATATAAATAACGTTTTCGTTAATTACCTTAACGAATTCTATACGGTATACCTAGATAATATTCTTATATACTTAGACGACGAGCTTAAGTATTAAGTTTATATTAAGAAGGTTTTAGAAAGACTATAGAACGCAGGCTTATAAGTTAATATTAAGAAATATAAGTTTAGGGCAAAACGTATAAAATACCTTAGGTTTATTATAACTATAAAAGAAATTAAGGTTAACCTTAAAAAGGTAGAGGCAATCTATAACTAGAAGCCTCCTTATATAGTAAAAGGGATCTAGTTCTTTCTTAGCTTTTATAACTTCTACCGCCAATTTATCCGCGATTATAGAATTATAGTAAAGCTCCTTATACGCCTAACTAAAAAGGATACGCCTTTTATATTTAATAATAGTTATATAAAAGCCTTTAAAGAGATAAAGGATCGGCTTATCTCTTCCCTAATTCTTTATTACTATAGCCTAGACCTTAAATTAATGTTAGAAATAGATACTTTTAATAGGATTATAGCGGGAATCCTATTATAGCTACACCTAAACGGTAAATAGTACCCTATTACCTTCTTTTCTAAAATAATAGACCTAGCTAAGTATAACTATAAAGTATATAATAAAGAAATACTAGTTATTATTTAATTACTATCCTAATAGCGCGTAGAGCTTAAAGGTATAAACTCCTAGATTAAGATATATATAGATTATAAAGCAGCTTACTAAATAATAAGCCTAGTAGGCTAAAATACTCTTATAATTCTTCTTTATAATTATATATTACTCTAGTAAGTAAAACTCTAAGGCTAATACTTTAACCTAAAGAGAATAAGATATAGGACTCTAAAATAAGCTAAAGACCTAATACTAAACGCGTGCCCTCCTTTATCCTAAATAGCTTAACCTATAGATCCTTAAGGAGCTAAACTCCTAGTAAAACGAGCTAGTACTAATAGAGGAGTCCTTAGATAAACTAGTAGGGCTAATTAACCGCCTCCTAACTGTAAATCGTATGGCTAATACCCTAAAGGCCCTCCGCGATTAAGCTATAAAAGAAACCCCTAAGTTTAAAATAGAGGATAGGTTACTTCTATACTAAAAGTAGCTTATAGTCCCTAATGTTAATAATTTACGGACGGAACTAATCCGTGAAGCTTATTACTAAGTTTTTATAGTATACTCCAGCAAGAATAAAACCTATAAAATTATTAACTGCCGCTACTACTAGCTAAGAATAGTTGCGAATATTAATTAATATATATGGAACTGTAAGAACTGCTAGAGAGCTATAACCCCATGAAATAAAACCCTAGGACTACTTAAGCTACTCTTAATACTAGAGCGCCCTTAGTAGTATATCTTTATAGACTTTTATAAACTACCTATAAACCGTAATAGATATGATATGGTTATAGTTATAATTAACCGCTTTAGTAAACGCCTGTTTTTAATTCCCTATTATAAGAATATTAATGCTAAAGAGGTAGCCTAGCTATACGTCTACTATATCTACCAAATTTACGGACCACTAGATACTATTATAATTATAAACTATAGTTTATATTAGCCTTCTAGAATAAGTTTACCTAGATCCTAGGTATTAAGCTAAAGCTTTTTACGGCTTACTATCCCTAGATAGACGGTTATAAATTAGTACCTGGACTAGAGGCTTAGGCCCTTTATTAACTACTTCTAGGATAACTAGTCTAAATTACCACCTTTAATAGACTACGCCTAAGTAACCCTACCTTATAACCCTATAGGGTTTGCCCTAATTTAGCTAGAAATAGGATACTTACCCTATATAAACTTTAACTAGAAAAGGGTAAAAAAAACCCCAGACTATATAAGAAAGGCTATCCTATAGTAAGGCCTAATAGTACGCTAAACGCTTGAAGAAAGCCTAAATAGTTACCTATAAGAACCTAAGAAAAGCCTAGAGATTAATGGAATAGTAGGTAAATAAATACTATTAAAAGCCTAACTTTGCCCCTAGTAATATAATCTAGGTTATAGTAAGGAATTGAAAAACTAAATAACCTAGCTATAAGCTAGACTACTAAATAGTAGGGCTGTATAAGGTCCTTAAGAAGATAGACAACTTATATAAGGTAAAGCTCCTAGATTTAATTAGGGTGCACTCTATTTTCTTACTAGATAAGTTATAAAAGGCTATAAACAACCTATTACCCAGATAAAAGAACAAGCTTCCCCTACTAATTTAAGTAAACGGTAATAATAAATAGGAAGTTAATAAAATATTGGCCTATAAGATAGTATAGGGAATATTAAAATACCGTATTTAATAAAAGGGCTACGACTTAGACCTAGCCTAGTACCCTATATAAAACTTTATAGGCTGCCCCTTAAAGTTTAAAGGGTTTTATAACTAATACCCTAACGCACCTAGACCCCTAAAGTACCTAGACAAGTAGATAAAGATAATAAATTACTAGAGGAGTATAGGGATAAGAACGCCTTAAAGCCCTAATATAGCTATCTGCCAAATTCTGCTATATTTTACTGTTTTCTACCAATATTATAAAACTTTAGATATCTAGGAACTTTAACTACCGGTCAAAGTTATCTAATTAGTTAAATCCTTAATAAGACTTTTAGCAGCTATCCTTTTTAGCCTAGTGCTGTCCTATTTCTAACTAAGCCTAAGGGTAGGCTTTTTTTTAAAGAGGGGGGTAATATAACGGNGCTATCGCACGTTACCTACTAAATTCTACTATATTCTACTAACCTATAATTAGCTCGCCCAAAGCTAGCGCCTTAGCGGCTTACCCTATATATTTATTTATATTAATTCTAGCGACCCCTTTCCCTTTTTCTTAGCTTAGTATCTTTATAAGATAGCATTCCATAAGCTTTAGTTTAGAGGCATTTATACGAGCTATTATATATATAATTTAGTATAAATATCCTAGGGTTTCCCATTCTAATTTTAACCGGAGATCTGAAGATATTTAATTTCTACAAAAAGCTTTAAAATACCACCAAATTAATCCTTCCTTACCACTTAAGCAGTGAGCTGTCAGCGCGCCACATAAATGTACGCTAACTAGCTGTTATAACTATGTACACTAACTAACCGCTTATATTAGTAGCGAGCTGCTAGCGACGCTACCTATTAGCCACGCTGGCTATAGCCCATTTGCAACCAATTAAAAAGCTATTATTTTAGACAGTTAGCATTCTACTAGGAATACTAAAAATTTAAATATTAAATATACTTACCGTCGCCTAACTATTCCTAAATTATATATAGAAACTCTATAGACTCCCTAAAATGATTATCTCTAATAAAGGCTACTAGTTAATTTATATATTTTAAAAAGAACTAACAACCTAGCTTTATATAAAGTATTATTATCTACTATATATTACCTATAAACGGATAGTTAAATAGAATGCATAAATGCTATAATAAAATAGTATATTTAAATATATACGTTATACTTATAGGACAACTAAATTAACTAACCTATATTTACCGAGTTTACTATAAATAACCCTAACTTAGAAACTGTAAAGGTCTCTCTATATCACGGAACGCGGGCAATGGCTATAAAGCATATATATTCGGGGAGTCTATAAGACGTTACGCAATCAATCGTAAGGGTCGAGGGCGTAAGGAGGTGATATACCCTCGCGTAGCTAATATAAGCTATACGCGAGGTGTACGTAAGAGCACGGGGTTCTCCTATGGAGGCCCCTACAGTTGGGTTCCGTAACACTACCCCCCCTCCTATTAAGGCGGAGCTCCGGCGACGCTGTGGTTGCTATATATATATAGGGGGAAATACTTAGGGTATCTAGAAGAAGGAATATTATTATAGGTATAATAGGCTCGTATAAGTGCTTCTAACTTAAAGCTTATAGGTTGCTACTATGCGAAGGTACTAGGCTATAGAGGGGAAGGAGGCTGTTAGGGACTTAGTAAGGTGCGAGGGTGTCGCTAAGGCGCTAGTAGTAAGCGAGCTAATAGCAATTTTCTATCCCGGGGATAGAAAATCCTAATTAGTTAGCTTCTCCTTAGCGTCTAGAATCTAACTAATTAGACAACTTTAACCGGCGGTTAAAGTTCCTTAATATCTTATTAGAGTAGTTACATAACGGTAATATACAATAATTTAGCTGTGACGGCTCCTATAGGGGATTAGGTATAAAATCTTTGCTTAGGCCTAGTTTCTATAGGTTTGCGTAGTAGAAATCGCTAATTAGATCTTTTACATTTTTAAAATCTTCCTATAGTTACTATTCCGGCTAATCTATATTAAATCCTATATAGGTAGCTTTATAGTAGAGCCGCTATCCTCTACCTTTGCTAGAGTATTTAGAGTTAATAATTTATTTAATGGTCCACTCCTTATAGTTCTTATCTTTATTCTTATCTTAGATTAGTACCGGTAGGGGTTTAGGCTATATTTATCCTAGTAGAGGGTTAAGCTAGTAAAGGTATAGTAGCTATAGGTAAAACACGGGCTATATCCTACGGGTGGCTAAAGTAGGTGGGAGCTCTAGTTTATATACAGCTCCTCTATTAATAACTCGTTTAATCTAGTAGGGGCCAAGGTTCTTATAATTAAGTAACTTTATAGGTCTCTATGTAGAGATATTATATATATCTAACTATACCTAGTCGCTAATACGCATCTTAGGTGGTGGTGTTCTATAGCGGTCGGCGAAGTAAGCTTATTTCGCTTGGGCCTAGGCCATCTCTCCTTTATAGTAGTTAAGTAGGTCTTTTATACGGTCTATATATTAATTGGCAAGTAGCATCTTAAGGTGTTTTCTATATAGCAGTTTCTTATCAATAGGCTCTGGTGGCTCTATACCGGATTATAGGTAATATCCTTTATTCGCGAAGAATGGGGTAAGTCCTATAGTGGCTAAGATATAATTATTTGCTGTAAATTTACCTAGCGGAAGGTAGTCTACCTAGTCGTCCTAACTATAGGCGACTACCTATTATAAGTACGCCTTTATACTAGCGTTAGCGTTTTCTAGTTATCCTATAGTTTTATAGTAAAAGGATATAAACATCTTAATGGAGATACTAAGGCATTAGCAGATCCGCCTTTATACATTAGAGTTAAATTACGTGCCTTAGTTAGACGTAATAGAGTTAGGTAACCTATATAGTCGGTAAACTTTATAAAGGAAGGCGTTAGCAACATCGCTTATGGCTACGCCTTTAGTTAGGACGTAGTGGCGTTCTTTTATAAGTCGGCATACTATTATAAGGATGTTTTTATAGGTTCGGCCATATCATTTATAAGGCGGTAGGTTAATAACGAAATCTATAACAATATCTGCCTATTATCGTATAGGTACTAGTAGAGGGTATAGTAGTCCTTAGTACTTTATATAAATGCTTTAGCATGTTTATAGCCATAGTAGGCGCTTATAAAGCGTTTAACTAAGTCTATTATTTTAGGCTAGAAGTAGTATCGGCTAAGGAGCTTATAGGTTCCTCTTTTACCTAGGTAGCCGCTTAATCGGAGGTCGTAGGCTATTTAGATTAGTTGCTGTTATAGGTCTTCTAAGTTAGGGATAAATAGACGGCCTCTATAATAGAGCCTGTTCTCTTTTACTTCTAAGGCTGCTATATTAATCTAGCCTAAGCTTTAGAGGTTAGTAGGCAGTGTATAGGTGCTAACAATCTTTACGGTAATTAGTTAATATAGTAATAAGTTAATAGGGGTGTTATATACTGCGGTAATAAGTTTATTAATTTTAGGGGGTAACTCTAGTTCTGTAGTATAAAGCTAAGGGGCAGTTAGTTCTGTCTTAGGTAGTATACCTAGGGCTAAGTTTTATACTTTTAGGATTATTTATTATTGGAATTAATTATAAGGGTTATCTTCTAACTAAGGAAAATCTTACGAATAGCGTATTAGGCTATTAGGCTTAGTACCTTATACTTCTAGCCTATATATAATTTTAAAGTTAAAACTAGAGAGGAACTCGTTCTAATATGCTTAGCGTTAGTTTAGTTATTTCGTAGTTATAAAGTACTTAAGGTTACGATAATCTATAAGGACCTTAGTTAGCTAGTTAGGTTCTACTAAAGAGAGTTCTAATTAGAATTCCTTAAACGCTTATATAATTATAAGGAGTTCCTTATTATAGATCTTATAGTTATATTCTTATAATATAAGCTTAGATAAGTAAAATACGACTAGGTAGAGGAGACCGTTATTACCTATCTAGGAAAGGACGCCCGCGTTAACGTAATCTAAAAAGTTAGTCTTAAGATAGAGTTATTATCCTAGTATAAAGTAAGCTAGAATAGGTGCTTTAGTAAATATATCTTTTAAGTCTTAGAACGCTTTTTTGTATTTAGGCGTCTAGATAAAATATAGATATGTTTTTCTTCCTTTCGCGGAAAGGCCCTTTATTCGCATTATTGCTATAAGTAGTGCTATAATACCTAAGAAGTTATATATAAATTTCCGATAGAAGTTAGTAAAACTAAGAAAGGCTTATATATCCTTAATATAGGTAGGGGTTTACTATCTGGTAATTATATATACTTTTTCGGGGTCTATATAGACACCCTTAGTAATAATAATTAGTTTAAGGTATTTTACTTCTATAACTAAGAATTCACACTTCTTTAAATTAATGTAAAGTCCTACGTCTTTAAGGCGCTATAGGACCTTTTAAACGTGCTTAGTATACTTAAAAGGGTTATTGCTATAAATAAGTATATTATCCAGGTACGCGGAGTAGAAGTCGTTAAGGTAATCCCATAAGGCATTATTAATATAGCTTTAGAAGCTACCTAGGCCGTTATATACGCTAAAAGGTATAATAGTGTATTTAAATTGGCCGAAGCGCAATATAAATACGGTTTTCCATTTATTACCTTCCCGTATTTAGAGGCAGTTAAAGGTGGTAATAATATTAAGTTTAGTATAGATTTTGGCTTAGCTAAGCTGTTTAAGGGTCTCGCGTATAAGCAGTACGGGGTATTAGTTCTTAATTATAATAGCGTTAAGTCCTCTATAGTTAACGTAGAATTAAATACCTCCTTCTAGCTTTTTAGTAAGGAGGATAGGGGCGGCTGCTAGGGATATGCTAGGACGAATAAACCCTTTATTAAGGTGTTCGTTAATATACTTTTTAATAACTAGGAGTTTATCTTTTAATATTAGGTAGGGTCTCTTATAGGGCAGCGTTTTTCCTTATTTAATATTAATGGTATAGTTATTAGGTTAATATAGGGGGAGTATATCTNNNCNCTTTTATAAGNATANNTTANTAAAGTNATANTANNTCTTANNGAGNAGCTTNNNGAGTTCNTNNTTAGTAAGTCCTTTTTTAAGCTTTATAAACTTCTTAAAGTCTAAGGGTAAAAGTCCATAGAGTTTTGCGGGGGCATTATTTTCTAAAAGATTAACTATATCTATTCTATTACTATAGAGAACGTGGTTCTAATCTTTATTAAGCTTATATAGTTATAATTAGGAGGCTATAGTAACAGTTTAGCCTTTCCTATATACTATGCAGTAGAAGGCCGCGGCGCTTATATAGTAGTAGTTAGTCGTAGGTAGGGTAATAAGGGTTTCCTTAGGTTAATATCCTAGGGAGTAGATAAAGGCGGCTAGGCTATACCCTAGGTAAGTCTCTCTATAGTATTTAGAGTTAAAGGTTACTTCTCTCTTTTACCAGTTAATGGCGGGGNTGTGTTATTTAAGCTAGTTTATTTTAAGGATAATAGGGTAGTTTATAAGTAGTATAATATAGGCCTAGAGCTTCTCCTAGTGTCCGTTTATATTTAGGTAGAGTTATACTATATAGGTAATCTTTTATGTAGTATAACTACTGTTAGCGAGTTATAGGGCGCGGGCTTTGGTAAGGGGTAAGGTAGGTAGGTTATAAATATATACAAATTAGGTATTTATAAATTTATTAGTAGCTCTATAGTTAATTATAGAACGGGTTTTATATTATTTCTTAGCGGTAGTTCCCTCTATAGGTAAAACTATTTACTTCTATCCTTCTATTCTTACTAAGCTATTTATTAAATAAGCCGATATATAGATCCCTCTATCGTTAAAGTGTCCCAACCTACGACTTAGGGCTAGAACTTTACGTTTTCCGCTTCCGCGTCTAATTCTACTACTATTACTATATCTTTGTCTTATATGGTAGCGGCGTATAGCAATATATTTAGTGTCTAGGGTATAGGGTTAAGTATTTAATGGCGGCTGCTAAACCTAGCTATTAGGTAGTTTAGGCTATAGCTATAACAGCCTTCTTAACGGCATTTATAGCAACGCCTTAACTTCTAAAGTAGCTCGCGCTCTCTATCTAGTGGCTTCTTTAGGAAGGCTAGTATAAAGAGGTCGATATTAGGACTAGTAGTATTACTTAGGGTAGTAGGCGTTAGTAGTTTAGTAGGTCCGGAGGGCTTCTATAGAGAGGTCTTCGGGCGGGGGTTTACAGTAGTAATCTAGTTTAGCCGTCGTTTAATCTTCTATAGGGCTGCTACTATATTATAAACGTTATTATAGTTATGGCTAGCGGCTGCGTAACTAAGGCAATAAATGACTTTTTTAAGGAGATCTTCCTAGTCTTTAGCGTTGTCTTAGGCGAGGACTCTAGTATATTCTTAGAATTTAATATAGAACTTATTAAATAATTTAGTAGAACTTATCTTTAGGGAGCGTAGTTTAGCTTAACTAGTGGCCACTAGGTTATAGTCGCGGTATATTTAGTTAAGGTTATTAAGGACTTCCTAGTAGGACTACCACTTCTAGGGACTGCTAATCTCCTATTAAGCGAAAAGCCTATTAAATGAGATGCCCTTTATTCGTCCGATAATATAGCTAATCTTAGTATCTTTTATAGGGAAAAGGCAGGCGCTCTAGGTTAGTTTTTCGCGGGTTTATATCTTCTAGTGGCTATATTCCTTATAGTCACCCTTAAAGATTAGGGGATTAGAGTAGCGTGTATTAGACCCTATAGTAGTAGTTTAGGTTTAATTATTATGGCTTTTATTATCGCCGCTACTATAGTAAAGGTTCCCGTTAGGTAAAGCTGCTTAGCGCTAACCTTTTGTTAAGCGTTAAGTAGGTAAGGTTGCTAGGGGCGTAGAGACTTAGGTGGCGTTATATATAGTAAAAAGGTATCTAATATTATTATAAATGTGCTCGTTAAGCTGGGATTATAGGTATTTAATTATACCCTCTCTTTTAGTAACTGTAGTAATAAGTGTAATCTCGGCCTTCTTTAATCGTTAAATGTCGCGTTTAGACGCGTAGAGGTCGTCTTCAATCTCTTAGCATATATTATTAGCGAGCGCCTCACGAGCTTATAGGTCTTAGATAATATTATAATCTTAAGCAGTATACATCTTAGCTTATATAAGCTTTAGATAGTAGTTCTATAAAAGGCGGTAGTATTTATCGGGTTTTTATACTACCATTTTAGTAAACATCTCGGCATCTCGTATCTTAATCTTAATAGGTAGTAGCCCTTCGGCTTATTTATCCGTGGTTATATAGTTAATAAAGGATAAGATATTATTAATGTCCCCCTTATAGTCGTCGTAGTTTTTTAAGCCACTAAGCTTCCCTTTAGGGGTTAAGGCTAGGACTAATAAATTAAATCCTTCTAGGACTAATTAGTGTCGTGGTTTCGATATAGGTATTAGGTTATTTTTTAAGTTTAATATAATAGCTAGTAAGGAATTTCATCTTACTATTGTTAATTCTTTAGGAGTATAAAGTAAGGTAACTTGTAGACACGCTACTTCTGGCAGCGTCTGCGGTATCGTAAAGACGTAGAATTAGTCGTAGGCTAAGCGTTGGTGAAGAAAAAGGTGTAATATAATGTCATAGAACGCGGGCAATGGCTATAAAGCGTATGTATTCGGGGAGTCTATAAGACGTTACGTAATCGATCGTAAGGGTCGAGGGCGTAAGGAGGTAATATACCCTCGCGTAGCTGATATAAGCTATACGTGAGGTATATACAAGAGCACGGGGTTCTCCTATGGAGGCCCCTACGGTCGGGTTCCGTAACACTCTATTTCTAGCTAACTATGGCTAGTATCTATAAATAGGTTTTAATCCCTTAAGTAATATTCCTTGCCTTGTGTATTACGGCTTATAAGTTATAGAAGAAGATAAAAGAACTATAATAGTTCTTTACTAATAAGATAATATAAGCCTAATCTATCTATAAAGCCGGAGTAAATAAGAACTAAACCTTAGAACTAGCCTATTAAGTTAGTAATTTTATCTAGCTAGATATAAGAAACTTAATTAAAAGAACGCTAGTCCTTATAAGGTTAAGAAGGTTATTTCTCCTTATACTTACTAATTAAAGCTCCTTAATACGGTTAAAATTTACCTTATATTTTATACGTTAATCCTTTACCCTACTACTCTCGTATTAAACGCTCTATCTAAATAGATCTAAAACCCTCCCCTACTAGTTAAAGTAGACGGTAAAGATAAGTACTTTATTAAAAGAATTAATAATATTAAGTATAATAAATGGAAATGTTAATATATATATATTATAAAATAGAAAGGCTATATTAAGCCCTTATAAGAATCTATTAACTCTATAGAACTTATATAAGCCGAAAAAGACTTTTATAAACTCTACTTAAAACTACTATAATCTTATCTTATAGGAGCTTAAGTTTAAAAAGGGGGTACTATTATAGGATACCGTAACACTTTATATACACCTACCTATTTCTACTAACTACTATAATCTACTATTTCTGCTAGATTCTACTAAGTTTACTAAATTTTATTAAGTTCTAGTAAAACTACTACCTAAATTTTATTCTAGCTTATAGGATTATATTAGCAAATTGTATGCGTGCTAAGACCTTAGAGCTTTTAGAGCCCTCTTAGAGCCTTCTAATAGGAGCCTGCTAGGAACCTATGCGGAACTAAGCAGGACTGCCATAAGACAACTTATACTCCATTTTCTAATAGGACCCTATTAGGGGCCTAATCGGATAGTCAGCGCTATTGGGTCCCCGCTAGGTCCCCAATAGTACTAACAGAAGGCTATATACTTTTTCTAATATATCTAGCTCGTGATAAACTAAATGATATTAGAATAAATAAGATCTAACTATAAAGAATATAGGCCCTATATAGGCCTATATGGTGTAGCAATTAATAAGTAATTGCTACGGGGACAAACCAAAACATGTATAAAGGGAGTCTGCTTATATAAGCAGGAAACGCGTGTAGACGCATGTAGAGGACTCTTCCAGAACCATTGTCAGCTCGTAGGATTGCCTAGCTTATAGGGTTACCTAGCTCGTAAGATTGCCTAGCTTATAGAATTGCCTAGCTTATAGAATTACCTAACTTATAGCTTGTAAGATTGCCTAGCTTACAGAATTACCTAACTTATAGCTTGTAAGATTGCCTAGCTTGCAGAATTACCTAGCTTATAGCTTGTAGGATTGCCTAGCTCACAGTATTGCTCATACACCTTTCCGCTTTGTTTAACCTTAAAGGGATAAAACGCTGAACATCTGAGTAAAGTGAAATTGAAGAGGCACAGTTCTTCAAGGGTCACTGACCAGACTTGCTGACAAGCAAACCAAGCAGGCTTGTAGGACGTGCGCGAGCCGTGCAAAAGCCAGTTTCTGGTACAAGCTTACATGCAAGGTCCATGAATGGGTCTGTGTTAGCATGCACGGTCCTACAGCACGCGCACATGCACCTTTCCATTTTACTCGACTTTAAAGGGATAAACCCCCGAATATCTGAGTAAAGTGAAATTGAAGAGGCACAGTTCTCCAAGGATGCATTTCGGAACCGAAACTTGATCCTCTGTGCTTCATGGACTTTTCTGTCCCTTCCAATCTCAAAAGGAAAACGCAATATGTCTGAGCCGAGTGGATTTAAACAGGCCTCTATCTCTAAGGCAGTCACGTCAGAACCAAAAGAAGAAATTGCCGAAACACAAACAAAAACAATTTCAGCGACGAAGAACGGAATAACGAATAGTGAACATAAAGAGAAGGGGCAGGAACAAAACATGGAAAACGAGCCCCGAACTGCACCTACAGACTCTCCTTCAGAGTCCGCTCCGCTCTATACAGTCTTTAGTAAGGGTGAAGTGCGCTTTATCATCTTCATAGCAGCCTTCGCAGGCCTGATCTCCCCGCTTTCAGCAACAATTTACTTTCCCGCGCTCAATGTGCTCTCCCGGGACCTGAAAGTATCCAGCTCCAGCATCAACTTGACTCTGACGACGTACATGATCTTCCAAGGGCTCGCACCGACCGTATTCGGGGACCTAGCGGACACAATCGGACGGCGACCGGTGTTTATCATCGGGTTTGTTGTATACATTGGCGCCTGTATAGGCCTTGCGCTACAGAATTCATTCGCGGCACTGCTTGTGCTGCGGTGTTTGCAGAGCGCAGGCACGAGCAGCACAGTGGCTATCTCAGTGAGCGTCGCCGCTGATGTGTCGACGCATTCTGAGAGAGGTAAGTACATGGGCTTGGTTACTTCAGGGACAGCGATGGGAACTGCAGTAGGGCCTGTGTTAGGGGGTCTACTTTCGCACTTTCTAGGCTGGAGGAGCATTTTCTGGTTCTTAGCCATCCTCGTTGGGGTTTATATGGTCCCGCTAGTGCTTGCTTTCCCTGAGACTGGAAGGAATATTGTTGGGAATGGAAGCATTACGCCTCAGAGTATGTCTTGAACTTCCCTTATAAAACTCACATCTCCTTGTAATTTATGTAGCTGCTGATGTAGTCATGAAAAGAATGGAATAAACCTCTCCTCTCGGACCTCACCACCCGATACAAAATCAAAATCAAAAATGACACGATCCCTCAACTCCAAACTTCACTCAAACGAGATTCTTCCAGCACCTCTCCCTTCACACAGAATCACCGTCGACACTTTCCAAACCCTCTCAACAGTCTCAAATTAATCGCCCAAAAGGATGTAGCCCTGCTCTTATTCTATAACGCCATCGTCTATACAACGTTCAATACCATCATTGCATCAACTCCCTACCTCTTCGGCCAAGTCTACCACTTCAATGACCTCCAGATCGGACTTTGCTACATACCATTCGGCATGGCAAGCTTCCTAGCACCGCTACTAAACGGGCCCCTTCTCGACTGGAATTTCCGACGCGTTGCAGCACAAGCCGGTATTACCGTGGACAGGCAGCGAGCGCAGAGCATGACGGACTTCCCGGTAGAGCGCGCCCGTGTGCCAATCGCACTGCCGATGGCCGTCATCGGCGCTGCAGCTCTGATATGCTACGGGTGGGTTTTAGAGATAGACGGGCCGCTGGCGGCCGCGCTCGTGCTGCAATTTGTTATTGGTTTGAGCGTTACGGGTTGCTTTCAGGTCATGAATGTCATGATTGTGGACTATCGTGCGTAGTTTTCTGTTTCTACGCTATACTTCACGAGAAAGAGAAACTAACAAGTGATATCAAAAACAGATCCCACGAACCCCGCGACCGCTACTGCCTCGAACAACCTTGTGCGCTGTTGGATGGGTGGCGCAGGTGGCGCGCTTATTATCCTGATGATCGATGGCATGGGCCGTGGGTGGTGCTTCACATTTGTGGCTTTGGTGCTTCTTCTGCTAACGCCAATACTCCTCGTGCTACAGAAGTCTGGGCCTCGCTGGCGTAAGGCGCGGATGGTACGGGGGGGAGAATGAAGGTTAATGGCAGGAGAGCGAGTACACCACGAGCACCTCTCACTTCTGCTCAATCATATTTTTAATCTCATTGAGCGCTTTGGAGCCTTTAGAAAGATCCTCCAACGCTAACTGGACCTTTGGTCTTGGTTCTCCCGTCAAGAAGCGAGACGGGCGAGAAGAAACTTGAGAGAGTCGTGAGCTAGCAGTGATAACATGGACGCGAAATACTGACATGCCCTCTACTGCCCCAACAACTTTATCCTGCACAAATACTTGCAGCTCGTCATCGCGTTGGACGCATTTGGGGAGCCGGTACATCTGGGCCCCCACGAACTACTCCACGTCCGCGTCACTTGCTCGAACCTCCAGCATCGGCACCAGCTTGAACTCGGCTACTATGTCTAGAATGAAGCGGGAAGTAACCATTAGACGCAGATCTCTTTTACATTGTAAGTCACGGAGCTTGGCCAGAAGCTGACTGTAGGTGCCGCCTTTATCCGGACACTCATCTACAGCATCAATAACGTATACGCTCGGGTAATGGTTAAGTACGAATTGCAGAACACGGAAAATCTCTTCGAGCAACGGCCTCGTCCTTCGGTTGGTATAGTTGTCATGCGGGTGTGATATGGGCTCCGCGATGGATGGCCGGGCCTGCACCAGCTGCTTTAGGATGGCGGCAAGTAGACTAATGGTGTTTTGATCTGCATACGTTTGTAGTTGCACAATATATAGACCACCCCTATGGTGTTGCTTTGCTTGGTCCTTAAAAGGTGATCAATCGTGATTGCGGCCATCATTGTCTTGCCTGCTCCGGGATGCCGGGACGGGACAGAGTCTGCTTCTTTCCACGAAACCATTTAGTAAACTTGGGAGAGTTGAGGAACCACAGACTAGTTCCTTCTTGTTTCCGGGCAATGAAATCGGATTGCTGAGCTGGGAAATCGGTCGGAGATATCCATTCTAAGATTTTGTCGTGCCGGTGACGGTCTTGATCTTGCTGAATTGCATCGACGCCCATTTCTAGAGCGGGTATCGACTTCCTAACAAAGCTGGTATCATTCATGATCGCTTGAGACGGTTTGCTGAGAGTGTGAGCAATTTCACCTTCGGTATCTGATAGGGGCCTGACAAGTGGTCCAATTCCAGGGCAATCTGCATGAGAGGTTTTAGGCGTTCCATCCTCGCCCTTATGCCTGTAACTTCCTCTTTGATAAACTTCCATAGAAGAATATGGACAATCTTCTTCATTCCACCTTCGTTTGTTCCCTTAGCCTTGCAGCTTCTCCGGTGCATGCTTGTACTGATCGAGCGGTCCATTTTGGACACCGAGTTCCCGGACTGTCGCATACCATTGCTCGTTGGAGCTTCCTTCTTCATCACGGCCCTTCAGTTTGAAAAGAAGAGAGGGGATTCAATGCTTCGATTGCACATTGTTCGCGCTCTTTCGGGGCGTCTTTAGCGGCGTTTAGATACTCGGTCACTTTGCTCGTGAGCTGCAGGATAGCGATGATGCTGGCCGTAACGCTGAGCAGGTCCATAGGACGGTGACATGTGGCGACGAAACTAGGTGGTATGAGCAGTGGATAAATGAGAAGCCATGGTGGTGTGAGTAGTCGGAGGGCCGGGGGCTTTTCAAATACAGGATAGGAATAATTACAATCCCACCACAAGCGCGAGCTTCGCAAAGGATGTTCCGGTCGGGTGGCTTCGAACCCCTATGTTACAATCTCAGTTCGTTGCTCTTATTTTTTAAACTCCTCCTGACAATTCCAATCGAGAGTTCAACTGCCAGACCTGGGTTGAGGCCGTCCTGAAGGGACTGAGCGATGCTGGATATCTGTTGCAAGAGGATTATAACAGAGGTATAGATGGTATGGTCGATGCTACAATGGAGACGGCAGACGGGCCCGGGGCCTCGTGAGGTGGATAGCGGCTGGAATTGCAACGCATTGTCACCAGGACACGACGTGGACTAGTAGTGGCGGCATTTGGGACTGGCACGAGTGCTAGGGAAGCTGCCACCGTGTGAGAGCCATGTAGTCTACCAGCTCGTCATCGTAGGTCTGAGGGAAAATACCTTTCGTATATTCTTTCTAGTCCGGGTGTTCTGAGAAACGTTGTGTCGTTGATGCACAACCTCTTTTAAGACACCATTAGCAGGACGACCAGCTGAAGCTCAATTCAGGTGTCTCTACTGTGAAACCATCAGATGACAGTTGAGGGGGCCAGGGGCCAGATCCTAAGAAATCCCGACGTACGTATCAGAAATATCTTCTGTCACGTCTCGTGATATCGCGCATAGCTTTGTGGTGGATCAGAAATGAAGCTTATTTAACGAGAGGAAATGCTAAAATTCAATGAGGAAAAGTGTCCGCTCATGTTCTGAAATCTCCATCAAAGTTAAAGCTGGAGCGTGCGTGTCTAGTTAGACTCGCACCAAGAGCTAAAACAACCTTGATCGGGAGCATGCTGCCCTAGCTGGGTAGCTTGTCAAGGCACCTGGCCCTTGCGTCGTTCGGAGACCTTATCCTGGCGGCTCCCGCGAGGGATCAGTTAAGTTCCCCCCCCCATATCGCCTCTGTACCAGTAGCGGCGCCTCGAATGAATCGGAGTTTGCTATTGAACGGGGTGAGGATCAAACTACATTGGGTGGCTCAGAATCGTGAGAATCTATGCTGGTCGATCAACATGAGGGACGAGAGACGTCATTGCAAGAGCTGGATGCGCAGTGTTCGAACTAAGCACCTCTGCGTGCTTGACGGACTAGCTATCAAGCAGTACTGGACGAGTCATTGAACGCTATTTATGCTGAGAAGAATGGGTTGAGCCTTGAGATTGCTCGTGTCCACCTCCTTCTGTAAGGTGCTTTAATGGTGACTTGGAACGAGTTATGTTTGTGACTGATTAGTGATCTTTCTATTTGATTGGTACACCGTAATATTGACTCCTCTAATCTTAGGAGCCATATGACTTCTTCAAGCAATTCTGTCCATAGCAGTGCCATGACACACCACACACACACCAACCTACCCCCACCTACCACCAAGATGGCCCGCGAAGCACTCTCAAGTATAGATTAACTCATCGATAAAGATTAACCGATTAGAATGAACCATTTAGGCAATCTATGTACACTGCACCTTATATCTCGCATGTTTTCGAGTATCTAAAACTAAAGTATTTCGCGACTATGTGCTGCGACCAGCCTCTCTCTCAATCCCCTTTAACGTCGAGGAGCAGCATTTAAAACGCCATGGCCGGCCGATGGACATTCCTAATCGCTAACCCAATGATCTATCAAGTCTATCTTGGCTTCCTAGGAGAGCGAACATTAGGCATCTCTGCTTTGAGAGATTGATCATCAATCTCCAACGTATTCTTGAGCGCCCTTTTGTCTACTTCGTGAACATCTAAAGTCTGCTTTAGCGACTCCACGGATGCTACGGGGTTGACGACGTCTCCATACAACTCCTGGGCCTCATATGTGGTATTCATCTCCCGTGGCGAGAGGGGAGTATTGTCATTTTTCGCCTCCAATTCGGGGATAGCTTTCGGGTGTTCTTGGTAGGACTCTTGGGGCTGTGCGGCAGCGGCAACTTGTGCTTTTTGGCGACGAATCTTCCAAAGCATATAGCAAAGCGCTGCGAGAGATACCGTTGCTATAGCGGCAACAACACCAATAGCTATAGAATAAGTATTGGAATGATGTGAGGAACTCGGGTTGGAGGCTGAAGTGGTGTTGGAGGCTGAAGCGGTGTTGGGGTTGTCTGTTGTGGTGGCGGTCGCTGAGGCTGGCCCGCTTGATGAGCCTGATAAGACTGTCAGCGTAGATGAGGGGTTGACACTGAGACTGGTAAAGGGATAGGCGCTCTCTGCTTTGAAAACTAACTCCGGAATGCTGCAGCAGGTATCATTAGGTGCCCGATCATATGAACCGGTCGGCCCCGTGCTACAGCAGTAAGTATTGGCGTCGTCGCACATAAATGCTAAACGAGCGGTTCCATTATCGCCTGGGCGCCTGTTAACTTGACCCTAAGAGGGAATCGCGGGAGAGCCGTTCTGACCTTTACTAGTGAAACAGAATCTAGGACAGGAGGGATCTTGAAATGTAGGATCTGTACAGGCGTCACGCCAGACCCAATTCCACTGGTGAGGCTGCTTGCAGAGACCATTGGTGAGGCACTGATCGTAGACTAGGCAGCACGAGCTGTGCTCTGCATTAGGATCGCACGGGATCCAATTGTCGATTCCTTGGAGATCTTTTGCTGGCAGCCCATTAGGGAAATAGCATGTCTTTTGTGCAGAGACAAGCGGAATGCTGAGTAATGGAGCAAGGAGCGGCAACATAGTACAGAACTGACGGGAAATAAGCTTGATGAAGTAGAGGTTGTACAAACACAAGCAATGGAGTAGAGACAAGGAGTGATTTGGGGGTGGTTTGTTCAGTTCCCATCTTTGTATTGTACTCCGGGCGAGCAACAGTCTGCTGCTGTGCCGCAATCACCACTTCTGACATTGCCCGTCTCTTCTGCGCTGCTTTGATGCAGGACGGCTTTTTGTAGACGCCGGGCGTACAGGGAAAGTTTTGCCGGTGGCTAGTGGAAACAGCGGACACGGTGGAGACGTAATCTCGGAGCGTTGCTTGAAACCTCGATCTAACTTCATTGGTTGGTCGTAAACCCTGCTAAAGTAAAATCTCCTTAATAATGGGGTGTATAACGATAACCTCTACATTACGATCTACACTCCTTGATCAAGCCTTTTTCGGTGTAATATTACGACGACCTAACTTTCGGCAATATCGTTAAGCACCTACCACTAATATCGGTATAACCAGTAGAGAATTTGTATGGGAGAGGGCCCTATTTAGCCCGCGAGGTAGACATCCTAAGCCTTTTTAGGTATTAGGCTCCTTTTTTCCCTACTTATTCACCCAACACATGACTCTTAATATCCCTTCGGCTGGTAGATTTAGTCCTACGGTTATCGATCGATAAGAGCTAGCCAATAGAGTCAATGGGATCAAGGCTCCGTGACCATACGCGTATTTTTGATTCTGGTGTTCGCGCACGGACCAACTCTCGTAGGACGCTACCAGCCGAAGGGATAACAATACCATTGATATTACGACACGCTCGGCCAAATAAACGGTACCGTACTAAAGAGATTTTACTGTACTGTGTTTCCGCGGACAAGCCACAGTTCCCACCGCGGGGGCGAGCGGGCCAAGGCGCGCGCTTCAAGAGGGGGCTGTTACGCGTGCCTGTGCGTTCCTTTAAATACCTAAGGTTTTTCGCACGGGTTCCCTGCGTGCACGGTCCCACTCAATGCACGGTTTTCCTCACCAACCTTATAATAGAATTTTATCCCTTCGTCTGGCAAGTTTTCATGGACTTTTCGTATATGCACGCCTCATAAGCCAATCTAGAGGCTCTATACTATATAGAGCTTGGTGTTGAAGCCTCTGGTCAGTGCGGTAGCAAGGGCGCTGGCGCCTCATTGACGCTTGAATATTGCGGTGAACAGCACCGACGTGGCCAGGAAGCCTATAATATTTGGTGTAGTTAATCTAAAATATTGTCGCCGTCTATTTGATTATTAAATTGTCAGTAAAATATTGTCCTTATGCCGCCTAAAAAACGTTATACTCCTTCGGCCCTGAAGCCTCCAAAGCCTCTAAAAGTACCTTAAGCCTAGGAGTCCTATTCACAATCCTTTTAAGTAACGCAGTATACACACGATAGCGTGTCGGCAGTAGCTACGTAGTAGGCAGTGGAAGCTTGGCCAAGCAGCTAGACGGAGGATATTAAGGACGAGTTAGGAGCCTCTTTTGAGGCCCGTGGCGAGACTGCTGAGGATAAGGCAGATAAGGTAGATGAGACTAAACTACCAGAGCTGTTAGCTGAAGAAGTTATAAGAATGGGCCTTCCTGCTGTTCCTACTTCATGGGAGCCTATGGCCACTGTTCCTGAACTAGATCTTAAAGTTATTAACCTTCTAGATAAATTAATATTCGCCGCTCGGCGTACTAGTAAGCCTATTAGTGGCATTAACGCGGACGTTAAATCTAATGACCTTTCTAATTAAAATGAGGATAGTAAACGCTATGCTTATTATACGCTGGCAGATTAGATTGGTATAGCGTCTGGCGGATATAGATTTAGATAGGACCTGCCGATTCGAGTATTTCTACTATTCTTTAGTGTTAGTATATTTAAGAAGCTCGCGATCAGTATAAACCTATATATAGCCTCTTAAAATGCCGGCGGATATTACCAATCGGGACAATATGCGGGTAAACGATTACGGGTATAGAAGGAGACCTCTGCTGGCAAATTAATAATTTAGGTAAAGGTTATTATCTATATAGGCGTCTTTAAAGGTACTTAGGTATTAGACCTTTAGACCATAGATCCTAAATATCCTAGACACTTAATTAGCTTATTTATAGGCCTAAAAAGATGGGAGCAACTTAAGCGCTTCTTTTATATTTTACTACCTCCACTAAAGGGCGTTAAATATTAGGTCTTTAAGAAAATTAAGCCATTAATAACTCCTTTAGGCGAGGCGTTTAGAAAGTATATTATACCTAGATCTATAGTTAGCTTTAATAAGATAATGGTAAGGTTTACTAGACAATCTATAGCTATAATTAAATTGCCTAGTAAGCTAATACTAGAGGGCTTTAAGATAATAAGCCTTTGTTAATATGGATATTACTATAGCTTTATATTTACCTCGCCTGGCTACTTTTTTAGGCTTTCTTCTTAAACAGATTATTAAGATATCGTTCTCTTAAATACCTCTAAGTGTGTCCTCTACCTTACTTAATAGCTTCCTCTTTAGGCTCGTTAATTTTGCCTATTTTTAGATAACTACTTTATAAATATTCCGTTGCTCCAGGTGCTTTAACAACTTAGAATTACTACAGCTAGCACGGCTCAATTAAATTTAAAGGACTATCTAGAGGTACATAAAAGGGCTAATAAAAAGAAGGAAAGGCTACCGTTTAACTTTATTATAGAAGTGGTTATTAGCGTAGTTAATTCGGTGCTTTTAATTATATAGTAGGACAAGAATTTAGTACGGTTTTTAATAATAGTTTACTTATATAGCAATAAGGACATTAATAATAATAATAATAATTTATTGCTTAACGTCCGATTTAGATCCCTATTAGGCCTACGCGGACTACTCCTTATGTATATATAGGGAGAAAACTCCATTTAAGAAAACCCCGTAATCCATCTCCCCGCCTTTTAGGACTCGCCTACAAGGCGCCTGCGAGGCGCCTACGAGTCACCTATAGTGCTCCTACTACCTTACTTTTTTAACCTCCTTAGGAACCACTGCTGCCGTAATAAGCCTACGGACGCGCTAGTATCGTAAACTTTACTCTACTACTATAGAGTCACCAGGGGGCGCCCGTTGCTCGCCCCCCCACCCTTTATTACTATTTCCCTTGCAACCCGGAACTGGTTTAGTACATTTTAGCTAATAAGCCACTAGGTAACCGTCTTAAGGCCTTTTTATATTAAGAGCAGTGTATTATAGTTCTCTATGCCAGCTACTAAAAGCATTACTTTTTAGTTAGTGCGTAAGGGGCATAATAGTATTACATATTTTAGTGTCTGTTTTAGCCAGCTATATTCGCATCTTAGGCTACCTACTAGGACACCTACCCAGTAGAGCCAGTCTTTTAGTCCTATTATTCCTATTCTTAAGAGTATCGCTATTATATTTTCTGCCTTCGTTAGGCCTTCTTAGAGCCCTAAAGTATTTACCCCCTATAGCGTTAACTATGCTACAGCTTAGGTTCCTCTTGCCTTAGTCAGCCTCTATACCTTTAACTTCTATATACCTCTCTAGCATTAGTCTAACCAGTATTATATTACGGTAGATAGTTTCCTAGCGTTCTTTTATGCTCTACTTTGGCTCCTTTCTCTCTCTTGCTATTATCTTTACTGGCCTCTTACGCGTCTCCCTTCCTTCTTTATATGGGCCTAGGCCCTAAAGCAGCACCATTCTTCTTCTGCTTTCTTTACCTATTTCTCTAATATATCTTCCCTACTTTNGGGTTNTTNGTTTNTTCTCCTANNNGGCGCCCTANGGTCCCTCTATAGTTTATTTAGGCGTGTCTTAATATACTTTATAACATTAGAGTTGCGTTTATTTTAGGCCCTTTATATTGCAGCGGCTTTAATATATAGTTGTAGGGGGGGAATATTGGCTTCCTTTTCAAGCAGTGCTGTAGCCGTTCGCTTATATCCGCCTATTATACTCCAGAGGTAGGCTATTTGGACCTTTTAGAGTGGTTTAAGGAGCGACTTAGGGGGGCCTTTCTCAGATTCTCCAATGGCCCAAATACTGGACCTATACGTCATAGTTGGCCAGACAACTGCTGTGTATAGTAGGCGTGACCTCTAGAAGCATGGGCCCTATGTGGATAAGGACATTAATAAAGTTAATTAACGTCGGCCGCGGGCATATAATTCCTTCCTTAAGAAGCTGGTAGCTAATGTTTAGGGCGATAATCTAATTAAGAAGTTAACGCTACCTAGGCTCTCTATTGACTACAATAACTAAATAGGCGGCGTTAATATTTATAATTAGCTTTAAAGCTACTATACCACCTAGATTACTACCGTGCGCACCTAGCTGCCCTTATTCTTCTAGGCGCTTAATACGGCTATAATTAACGCCTATATTATTAGTAAGAAGATCTTTCTAATATTAAGGAAGTACCTCCAAACCCACTACCATTTCCGTATATAATTGGTATGGAACCTTATTATTATGGGCAGTTAAAAAATGGGCCTAAATAAGTACGATACTAAGCGTCTTTTTTATTAAAGCTTACTAAAATATAGGCAATATTAACCTGGTATTAGGCCTAGTTATAAAAATAAAATAAATTAAAAAACCACCTATATTACTGCTAAAACCCCACTACCTGTAATTTGATGGTATAAGACGCGAACTTACCGTTCTATTAAAAGCTTTATAAGGAAGTAAGGCTATAAAAGCCCACTAAAGTGCTAGATATATAGATAGAAGGAGGCAAAGAAGCTTATAGTAAAGGTTAGGCAAATAATATATAAATGCGAGGCTTGTAGGCTTCCTCTGTGCCTTTAGTGCTTTAACAACTTTTATTTAATAGGCGACAACTAGGTAACTATTTTAAGCCCTCTACTTCCTTACGCCCCTAATATTAAGACTCTAAAGCTAATTGAGCCTTTAGTGCAGCGTCCTGCTTAGCCTCCTTTAAGTCCTTCTCTACCGCCTTTAATTGATCCTCTATGCTAAATAACCGCTAACTGAACCGTTTAATAACCTGTAGCACTTGATACATCTTATTTAACGTATACTGCACGTCCTCCCTTATAACCTTAAGCTGGTCCTTTACTGGCTTGTCCTTGACGTCAAGAACGCGTATAAAGTGGATAGGTGGCGGTGGTTTAGGGGAGGACTCTGGTGGGGGATTTTCCTATGTAGTCAGCAGCTGGTTAATGGAGGAAGGGCGGAAACCTACAGTCATGACGTCATATATCGCGACTTTTTGCCCAACTTCCTTAAAAAAATATATATAGAGGTGTTTTTGGTGGTGGCCTTCTGCAGTATTTCATCAGCATCGCAATATTGACGCGTTTTGGTGAGGCTTGCTAAGAAAATCACGCTAGCTAGGGTGCCTGCAGCATGCTAACCCAGGCAGGAGCGCCTAAAGCGCCCAATACGAAAAGTCCGTTTTACCAGACGAAGGGATAAAAATTGAAATATAGCCTAACGTAACGTAGGTGGTAGGGTTATGACGGTCGGTATGGTTATAACGGTGTTAGTATGCCGACCGTTATAACCCTATTACCTACGTTATTATAAAAATCGATCTAGAGAATTATAGATAACCCTCCGCTTATGCGATATATCTATCTTACACGCCTCTGCAAGCCGTTGTCTGTGCAGTGGCCAAGCGGAAGCCCGTGCAGGTTGCCGACGCATGCTGCATGTACTTTTAGGGAGCTGGTTCCCTCCCGTTTCAACGTCTGTTCATCACGAACCGTCTCTCGAAATATTGATGCGATTAATGTCGATGTCACGGAAACCGACGCTCATCTTCATCGTGCTGGGCGTGGTGCTTGTTCTCTTGTTGGCTTTCCCTGCCTTTCGGACAGTTCCGCAGTCGCACTTATTCCAGCACCTGGCGTCTTGGCAGTTTACAACGTCCGACGCGGCCACGAGCACCTTCACCCGGGCACAATGCGACACGGCCTTCCCACGCCTCTACCAGCCTATCGATGAAGCCGTTGCAACTCGTGCCAACCACCATGTGCAGCTACCAGAGCTCGATATCCCCGCGGGACGGTGCATGTTCCGCGCGCTCATCTACGAAAAGGAGGTAGGCTGCCCTGCGTATCGAGCCTGGGAGGACCCGCGAACTAACATGTGCGTCATGTAGCTATATGTAATCGACGCTGGTGATCCAGAGTCATGTTATGTCCCAACCTACAGGGAGCGAATCGTTGGCACCCTGGCTTCCATACACAAAGCCATCGTCTCCGCACCGGAGGACGTACCCAACATCGAGTTCTCCGTCTCCTATGACGATATGCCGACGCGTAGTAATAATGCTGTGGAATGGGGCATTGCGCGACGTACAGAAGAGGCTAATATTTGGCTTATACCCGACTATGGCTACTGGGGCTGGGAATCGGTAGGACTGCCAAGCTACTCAATTATTCGGCGCAAAATCAATACAGTTAACAGCAAAAGCACATGGGAAAGGAAACTAAAGCAAGCTGTATGGCGTGGAAATGTAAAGAACGCACCTCAAATTCGCGAAAAGTTGATCGAAGTATCAAAGGATAAGCCCTGGAGCGATATCAGGCATGCTGATCATTCTGATCGCAGTAATAATTCTTATCTTACCGTTGAAGAACTATGCAAGTATGTAACGTACGCTCGGCCTTCTCTACTCTGCTAACTTCTTGGTCAGCTATATGTTTGTTGTCCAAACCGAAGGCACGTCGTACTCTGGACGTTTAAAGTATTTATTATTATGTAATAGTGTCACGGTAGCGCATAAACTAGAATGGCTAGAATTTCACACCCATCTAATGGAGTCGTCCGGTCCAACGCAGAACTTTATTGAAACTAAGCGCGACTGGTCAGATCTTTCAGTTAAAATGGACCACCATCTTGGAAACTTGGGCGAGACAAAAGAAATTGCTAAAAGAAGCTACAACCTCTTTAACCAAAGATATCTTACTCCTGCTGCCGTACGTAACTCTTTTAGTTTTAATCACTTCGCTTACCACTATAGAAGAAATAGCTAATTTACCCAGGTCACATGCTACTGGCGACATCTTTTCGACGGTTGGGCAAAAGTGCAAGGCTTTAAGCCAGAACTTTATACCACCGATGGCAGCTCAGGAGAGCTGGTTTTGCGAGGCATCTCATACGAAGCATTCATTGTCACATTCCCTAAAACGACAAGAGAAAAGTTATAATACCCAAGACGCAACACCCCGTTCTTCTAAAAACTTCCTTTCTCCAAGGTCCTACGATATGGGTATGTGGAAGGCTGGGAGTCTTGCTTTGACCTCCTCAATCGTCTCAATCGTCTCAGCCGTCTCGGCCGTATCAACGACAGGTCAGGTTCTTCATTCGCAAGCTCCGGCTCAGGTTGTGGCTCCTCTTGAACTGGAGCATCTTGCTCATGTTCGTGCCCATGTTCGGGCTCAGGAGCGGGATCATCTGCGACAGGCTCGACGGGCTCTTCGGGTTCTTGAAGCCCTTCAGGCTCCTGTACTGGCTTAGGATTATACAGAGTTATGCTATAGGTGAATCAATTCTCTTCGTATTCCTTCAATTCTGCTCTGGGCTACTTTTCAGAGGCTTCGCCCTCAGATATCTCAGAGATCCATTCCTATATTTGCTTTCCCGATTCAATGTACATGAATATTATCAATTGAGCTGGTTTCTTTTCTATTCTCATTGCCGGACTCTCAGGCTCTACGAAATAGGAAATATTAACTTGATTTCAGATGGCTTTGCTACGTTGGTGAGATTGAGCTCGCGGATATTACCTGCATCCGCTGCAGTACCCGGGGAACTTCAACATGATTCGCTGACTCTAAAATTAAGATGGGGAAAGGCTGAAAAAAAGGGTTATCCGTTCGATGATATCATCTCTTAGCACATTACTACCGAGAATAGGCCATGCGTCGCTCAATAGGTCAACCGCTCAGTCCGAGCAATCCATGGCCTAAGGGTCTTGCACAAGGACCTCATGCCTCGCAACATACTGTGGAATGAGGAGACTGGTCAGGTCATGGTGATTGATTTCGAGCGGGCTGGGGTTGCTGAGCCACGAACTATCCTGGGTGTCGTCCCGACAAATCGGAAGAGGAAGAGAGGATTGGAGGGAGGTTTGGCTAAGCAACGAGGGGATCTTCTGCGTTTGCAAGGGAGGTGCAACGGGCGATCTTTGAATTACGCGGCTTAACATAGCTCGCCTTTTCTCGCAGCCGCAGATTACCCCTTGAGAAAAACACGGAAGTAATTGAGTTGATGCTGAATCAGATGGGCCCGATATCTGCGAGCTTGGACGGAGCAGACAAGGCCGAACTCAACGACGTGCATTTCTCTTATACAACTCGCGAAAGGGGAGGAGGCTAATGGGTCAATTTCAAGGCGATTCTTGCTAAGGCAGTCACCTTCGTTGGCGAAACCGGCGAAGGTAAGTCACCGAGATGAGGCTTTTGTGCAAGATTAAGGCTTAGCATACACGTGACCACCGTACAAGCCTCAGCACAGTCACAAAACTGAAGCAATCTCCAATGTTAGCTACAATCTACTTCTTCATCGAACGTCCAAATCCGCATAGGCGAGGCCCCCCCTCGTCACACCTGTTTATCGGCACTGGAGACGTTCTAAGAGCAATACCTTGCTCTTCAAGCCTAAAGACCGCACAAGGTGATGATCTAGATGCCGACCACTAAATCTCAATTCTCGACCTGGTAATTATCGGGGGTGAAGCTCTAGTGGGCGCGGGAACAATATCTAGGCTATCCGGAAATGGGCATATGTTACATGCTTTGTCTGTGAGTTGGAACAATAGTATAGCAATTTGAAATGGATTTGTTAGTATTCCCGAAGAAGATTGGATTTGACTGAAGAACAGGAAATGGAATCTCGTCGCCTTAAGATGAGAGGATAGCAGGTCCTCTTAAAATAATTCGGGCTCCCTTTTGCTGTTGCGATGCCTCTGAAGCTCCGCTCTCACCCACGGCGTCAACGGGCCAAAAGTGATATTATCCAAGACTACTCCCCCCTACTAATAAGATACCTACCCACAACTTATAAGCAAGAAAGCACCACGTGCTAAGAGGCAAATTTTAGGACAGCAAGACTTATATTATAATGGCAATAGTAAATAAGGAGGATTAATATTTGTTCCGCTAGTTAAGCGGTATATATATATAGATGGCAACCATAAAAGAAGAGTTGCTAGTATTGGGAATAAAGGCAAGCGCTTACTATCTGACGCATATTGCCGTTACGTGTGGTAAGTTGCCGTTACGTGTCGCCGCGGCACTAGCGTGGTGAGGAGCCTTAAGCTCCTTGCCCTCCCTTATTTTTTATATAAGAACAGAACAATTATTATACTATCTACGAACCGTAGCTATGTGATATTACCTTATAAGACCAATAATTGTATATTATTAATTAAGTTAATAAAGTAAGAACCGTTACTATTATTAATAATTATAGGAGGTAGCAGCGGCACTTTATAAGTTAAAGGTTTACCTTTTAAAGGTTATAGTAAGCTTATATAAAACGTCGAGTATATTTATATCTTAGTTAGTAGTTTAAACTTATAAGTGTATAGGCTTAGTTTCTTCTTAATTTAGTATAGGCTCGTAAACTTCCAATTAAGTTTCTTTAAGGGCCGTTAAGTCTTTAGGTTTTATATATTTAGGTAAACTATATTACCTTCCTTAAAGTCCTATAAGGGAGCTCGTCCTTTATTTATATACTATTTCTATACTATTTAAGCGTACGTTAATTTACTTTATAATAGTTCCATTAATCACTTTATTTAATTAGTAAAGTTATACGCGTTAATTAACTAAATCCGTTTAATTATAGGTCCTATTATATTAATTTTAGGTTATAGTTTAAACCCAAGTTAAGGGTTTTATCTATAGGTTGTATAAAACGGCGTTACGCCTATTAATACGTTTATATTATTTGTAGTAAACTTAGCTAAAGGCAGCCATTTTTCCCAGTCGTCTTATAGGTAGGAGTAGTATATTTATAGGTATTATTCTATAATCGCGTTTGCAACTTTAGTTTAACTATTTATCTCTAAATAAAATACAGTTAAGAGTTATATTTAAATACTTAATTGTTTATATAGAGCTTACTAGAAGTCTAAAATAAACTATCTTCTATAGTTAGATATTATTAAATTAGGAAGTCTGCATAGCTTAAAGACGTACTTAATAAAACATTCGGCTACTAATATTGTATTAATTAAGTCTATAGGGATTATATATCGCATTTTTATAAGACGGTTAACGACTACTATAATATTTATAAACCTATTACTGCTAGGCAAGTTAACTATAAAGTTAATTAAGATATCGCGCTATCTTTATATTGGAATTAGTAGCGGTTAAAGTACTCCTTACTTCTTTATATAAGAGGTCTTTCCACGCACGCATATCTTATATACTTAAACGTATTTTTATATATAGTTATATATATAAGCTAGTAGTATACTTATTAAACAATCTTATAAGTCTTTATACGGCTAGGATATCCTACTACTAGGGAGTTATATATAAATCTAAGTATTTTAAATTATAAAGGGTTGGAATTCGGAACTACTATCTTCTATTAATAGTATAATTGGTTATTTTTAATTTCGCATTTAGCGAGTGTAATATCCCTATACTATCGTTTTCCTATTTAAATTGCTTTTATTACATCTATTATCTATATATTATTCTTATATTTGTATTCCATTAGCTTATTAATTTCTATTTCCTATTTATTAACTTCTAATTTATTTTTATTAAGCTCTAAGTCTAAGAATATAGGGCGTAGTTTTTTTAAAGCGTTTAGGGGGCAGTAGAATTTATAATTAATTTATAATCCGTTTGTTAGAGGCGTTTATAGGTAAGTTCTATAATTATTATATTAATAAGTTAGGCTTTTAATTAAGTTTACTAGGTTAGTATATAATCTTAAAGTTAAATTATAAGAGATATTTGGCCTAACGAATTTAGCGCTATATTAATTGTTTTTATAGTTATAAAGTACTATAGGTTTTTATAGTCCGTTAATACTTATATTAGGAATAACAATCCTTTAAGTTTTAGGCGCCATTATTTAAAGTATTTAATAATTATAAGCAGTTCCTTATTGTATATTTTATAGTTTAACTTAATAGGAGCAAGTTTTTAAGAAAGAAAGGCTATTAGACGTAGCTCGCCATTCTTATTATATTGCAATAACACTCCTCCTAGTATATAATTAGACGAATCTATTTTAATAATATATTTAAGGTTAGGGTTAAAGTAGGCAAGAATCAGAGTAGTTGTAAAACGATATTTTAGGTCGTTAAAAGCTTATTTATATTTAGTAGTCTATTTAAATCTTACGTTCTTCCTTATTAAGTTTATTAATAGCTAAACAATTTTTAAGAAGTAATTAATAAATTAATAGTAAAAATATATTGTTTGTACTAATTTAGTGGTATAAGTGAGTTATATCCCGGGGCACGAAATACGTATAGTATCGTATGCTCTTTAGGATAGTGGTAACTGTTAATTCTATTAAGGTAGACTACGTGGTCTATATACTAACGCGCCTCCCCCCTAATTAGTCAGCACGTAAGTGGTTAGTGCACGAGCGTGTAAATACGCGTTTGTATACCAGGTGCTGTAATTATACACTAGCGGTACTTGGAAAATGAAACCACTTATATATAGCCTCCGTAATTGCCTTAATAGAACTATAAAATACGTAAGGAAATACATAGGAAATCCCTCCCAAGGTGCCTTCTGGGCTGCCTTCTAAATGGTGCTCTAAGCTAGCCGTAAGTCCTGCTTATGGTCCGTAAAATGAACTGTACGGCCCTTTAACGAGCCGTAAGTAAACTATATAGCTTTCCGGTGGGCCGTAACTAAACTATAAATACTCCGTTAGTCTCGCTCTACCCATTTTATAACCTTTAGGTTAAGCTTATTTATATTAATTAGGGTTTTAAGAGCTTAGTATGGCTTTGCCTTAGTTATAGCGTCCACTAGGTTGTCTTTGCTGCTGATCCATTTAACCTCCGTAATCTTACGTTGTTTATAGGCCTAATGTAAGCATATTAGGTCGACTATAATCCTCTTCTCTTATGTTGTACCTAGTTTGACTAAGCAGTCGTAGAGGGACTTTAAATCGGTGTATAAAACTAGGGGTAACTGCTCTAGTTATAGAATCTTCTGGACCGTTAATTTAATTGCGGCTGCTATATTAAATCTATAAGCTAGTGTATATAGTTTAGAAGCTAGTATACTGCGGGTTACTTATTTACACTTAATTAAAGACTAGTATAGTATATTTACGTCTTAATTATAGTCCGTAAGTATAATCACAAAGCCGATTTATAATAATAGGTCCCTGTTATTAGTAAAGGAGGCGTCCGTAAATACTATTACGCTAAGGGAATTTAGGTCTAGTGGTATAAAAGTAAGTCCTCTTATCGCGTTATTAATTTGCCATTAAATGCGCTTATTAAGCTGCTTAATATTTTCTTCTTATAGATTTACTGCCTGGGCCGCAAAGGATAAATTATAGGTAGATTTAGGTTGACAGACTATGGCAATATAGGCGCCTCTTATACGCTATACAGCGTATTAGTCCTTTATATTTATAGTTT
Source organism: Cenococcum geophilum 1.58 (assembly GCF_001692895.1). Classification (NCBI taxonomy): domain Eukaryota; kingdom Fungi; phylum Ascomycota; class Dothideomycetes; order Gloniales; family Gloniaceae; genus Cenococcum; species Cenococcum geophilum. The sequence goes on along the minus strand of NW_027137589.1, from coordinate 495,016 downwards.
TACGGGTCTCTCCGCGGGAACTAGTAAGGTTTATAGGTTTTGCTGTAACGGGCTTTAGGTTTTAAGCTTAGCATTTCTAAGTTAGCTTAATTAAGTTGCCTTTTTATATAATTAAGCCTTTATTAAACTTAATTAGAGTCTGCTTAGTTAACTACTCTTACGGCTTTGCTAAGAACTTTACCTTTTATAATTTAGTTTCTTTAGTATCCGTAAAGGTTTGGTCTACTAGGAAGAGGGTATTATTAGTTTAGAGTCTAATAATACCGAGGCCGTTTAATAGGGTGTATAAGAGGTAGAGGTCGTAGGTTAACTGTTCTATTTTAAGTTTATTAATGTAATGCTAGTAGTATATTTTAAACCAATGGTTTCCGGCTTCTAGTACTCCGTAAAGAGGTTTTATAATCTATAAAATTGTTCCTGGTTATAGGTTAAGCTTATAGGGTGGTCGTATAAATATATCCCTACTTAGGTAGGTATTAGACTGCACATAGGCTTGTGAGATATCCCGTAAGTATAGGGCTACGGGCTTAGTTTGCTATAGTCTAGGCGTAAGCGTAAGTATAATCCGTTAACTAACTTGTTAAATTATAGGCAATTGCATAAGGACTAGGTCCTTTCCTTAGTCATTATAAGCTTATATAATAAGCCTTAATTTCTTAAAGGCTTTGTTAGTATTAGGGTGCTTAATCTTGTTAATAAAGTATAAGTTAAATATACGGACGCCTTGCGGAACGTCTCTCTCCGTTATAACCGCAAAGATACCCTTCTTAAGTAGTCCGTTAATCTCTTTATATCGTAAGTCCGTAAATGGGGTTTCTTATACTAAAACTAATATATCCGTAAGCGGAGATTACCTTACGGATATTCCTATAGAGGTTAGGTAATTCTTTATTATAGGGTTCTTAGTTATAGGGTGCTTTTAGGGGCGTCCTTAACCACGCTTTATAGTAGGTTTAATAGGTTTAGTAGGTTTTTAGGGGACTTCTAGGGTAGGTAAGGGTACTTCTAGTTCGTCTAATTTGGCAGTCGCTTCTAGTTTATCTAGTTTAGTGGTTGCTTCTAGTTTATCTAGCTTAATATTATAGGTATTTTTAGGCCGAAGGTAGGGTTTTACGGACGTGCTTTTAAAGCTAGTTAGCCCGCTAGAAAGCTATACGCAGTACGTCTCGTTTTCTACGGCTAGTAGATAATAGGGTCTATTCTAGCTACCGCTTTTACGCTATATAAGGACTTCCGAGTTAAGCGGGAGGTTGTATACTAAGGTTGTATTAGGTCCGTTATTGTAAGCTTTACAGTGTGTGGGAATTGAACGAGCGACTTGATTGTGAATGTAGCTCTAGAGGCTCTATATATATACGAAGAAGGTAGAAGTGATGGGGTAATAGATAGCTGAAATGGGAACGGTAATCTGCCACCAATATTGATCTGCAACCACTATATTGGGTGGCGTTGACGCCATCTCGGAGCCTTCCAAGCGGTGATCTTGTGTCTTAACGCAGTGTCGGTAGTCGGTTATACACCCCCCTAGATTTAACGGTGTAGTTAAAGCTATAGAACATAAAATAAGGGCAGAAGCTATACTAAAATAGGAAATTTAGATACAATTTAAGAGTAGTAAAGGGTAGGGTAATTAAAATGGTATATTGCGAATATTGCGGATATTGCGGATATCGCGGATATTGCGAATGGAGTCAATTAATCTAATGTTAAATATCCACTAAATTTAGTTACTTTATCCATGCCTCGTGCTTTTAACGGGGTAAGATCTTGGTAAGGCCATTGGCAGGCATCTTGTCTATAGGGACCTATTAGACGTTAATCTTTTTATCTTGGACTTCCTATTTTAGCTAGTGCTAATGGACGTTAATATGTTAAAGCTTGGTATTAAGCTTTAGTATATCCTGTCTTAGGAGTTATACGGTCTGTATATTATTGTAGAGTATAGTAAAATCGCGTTCTAAATTAAAGCCTATTGCCTTAAAGAATCGTTGCCACCAGATAATTTTAATGGCAGCAGTAAATAGGGAGAGAAGCTCCGCTTTAGTAGTTAAACGAGTAACCGATCGTTATAAGGTAGCTTTCCAATTAATTAGTCCTCTGAATAGCATAAATAGGTACCCCTAAGAGCTCTATCTAGTCTCTTTATTGTCCGTAAATGCTGTATTAGATACTCCGTAAAAGGTAACGTCTTTTCCTTCTAGGTTTCTATAATAGATGTGTGCTCTAAATACTTCGCCAGAGTATTTGATAGCTGTTGATTTTGTTCCAAGGTAGTAGGAAATGGCTTAGTTTGCTGCATTAAGGTGTTCTTAATTTGGATTAGTAAGAAATTTGGCCAGCTTAGAATGCGTCTTAGTAATATTAGGTCTTCTAAATATAGCTAGGTGTGTAAGAGAACTAACCCGTTGCTAATAGGCTAGTGTTCTTTAAGGGTTCGTCTACTGGTTAGATGGAATTAGTTTAGTAGGTTGTAGAGATTTAGAAAATCTTCCTAGTTGAATATTGAATCGATTGGCTATCCTTTTAATGTAGGAATCTTGGCAGAGCTAGAGCTTTTGATTTGGTCGATTTTGTTTAATTTAAATTCCTAGGAACTACTGTAGGTCTCCTAGTGCACGGATCTTGTATTGGTGCAGCAATTTTGCTTTAAATTCTTTAAGTCTTAAAAGGTCCTTCTTGGCAAATAGGATAGTAATATTATCTATATAGAAGAAGATAATAAGTCATCCGTCGGTAAATAGGCAGTTAGTGCCTAGTACTAGTTCTAATCCGAATTTAGCTAGTGTATTGGTAAGCTCTTTATACTAAAGTAGTAGTGAGATTTTTAATCTATATAGCGCTATAAGTAGCTTTAGGACATGTCCGTTTTAATTAAATCCTTCTGGGTAGTAGTAGTAGATTAGTTTACTAAGCTTAGCGTTTGTAAATGCGTTTACAGCGTTATACTGTTGAATTTCTAGGTCGAATGCGGCTGCTATAGCTATAAGAGCACGGAATATTTGAGCAGCTAGGGTTGCTGTATAGGTCTCTTCCTCTGTAATCCGTAGGTCTCCGCAGACATACAGTTAAGCTTTGAGCTTTTAAAGATAACCGTTACTGTTAAGCTTATATTTAAAGACCTATTTTAGTAGAAGGATCTGCTTGTTGCCTACTTCTACTTTTGGTATAGTCTTAAATATCCCTTAGCGTTTTAGGTCGTTATATTCTTTTTCTATGGCCTTTTAAAAGCTAGTAGTTAAAGGGTGCTTTCTTAGATCTTTAAAATTCTTTAGTTTAGGAGGAAGGTTATCCCGATATAGAGATAAGGATCTAGTTCGGTTAATGTCCTTTACTAGTCCTATAGCAAATCTAGTGTAGTAACTAAATAGGGTAGATAGATTGGTTAGTGCTGCTATATACGCTTGATGTTAAATTCGTTTTAATCCTTTTAGTAGGATAAGGTTAGCAGAAGGTTTGGCCGAGACTTCGTTAGCTCGTAGAGCTGTATTAATTGCTCTATTAGATGGTTCTGGAGAGCTTGGCTAGGTTAGAATTGTTTTAATTGTATTTAGGATGTCGTCTTAAAGTCCTTGTGGTGAGGTGTTTGATTCTAGTAAATCTAGAGATACCGTTCTGCTAGGTGTCGGTAACTGCTCAGTATCCTTTGTATGAAGCTTTACTAAATCATTTGATTTAGATATAGTTGTTTAATCTACACCTAAGGTAGATCTTTAAGGGTCTAGATTGACTGTGTATAGGATTGATTCGTCCTTAGATTCGTCCTCGTGTAGAGGTTTTAGTAGACTGATTGTCTAGAGGGTGTCTTCTAATGCTTCCCTTAGCAGGTAGTCAATGTCTTAACCCTTAGGGTTATAGAACGAGGTCTTATTAAATATGACGTCTCTGGTTTGAATAACCTTACGGAGACTTGGAATCCAAATTCGATAGATATTAGTTGAATTGTAGCCGACTAGGTATCTAATTAATGTATAAGGAGCTAGTTTATCTCCCCCTTTAATTCGTTTATCTAGTGTATAGGTTTTGCAGCTATATACGTGTATATAGGTAAGTAACGGTGGCTTGCCGTAGGCGATCTTGTACGGAGTTTTCCATCCTAGTTACTTATTTAGGGTTCGATTAAGTGCGTAGCTAGTAGTAAGGAAAGCCTCTGGTCCTAGAGATAGGGGTAAGAATACTTCTAGCTGTATAGCCCTTAATTAATCCATAAGGGTTCGTCTAGATTGTTTAGCTCCGCTATTTTATTCTTCTGTATACAGGGCTCGGCATTTAAAAGTAATGCCTTTATCTGCGTACTATGTATTTAAGGTGTCTCCTATTTATCTAAAAGCTTATTTATTGTTGCTCTAGAAAAAGATTATGTCTTAGTGGAATCGTATTTTAATTAAATAGTAGGTCTTACGGATGGTAGGTAGGACGGTAGCTTTATTCTTATTTTTAGCGGTAAATATAAAATTAAATTTAGAATATATGTAATAGAAGTGCATTATATATCTATTGCTATTATACCCTGGTTCTCTAAGGGTAATAATATTAAATGCTACCCGCTTAAATGGTCGAGTGGCTAGAAATTCGTGTTATTGTCTTTAAGAGATCTGCTGCGTATGCTTTGCTAATAAGCAGACTTCGCATTTAATTTTAAGCGGTGCTTATTCGTTAATTAGCTCTTTAAGCTCTGCGCCATTAACGTGCTTAGGAAGCTGCTTAATAGCGTTAGGTCCTGTATAGCTAAGTATTTTATGCCATTTTATAGCTGTAGCTCCGACTAGTTTATGGGCCATTTTACTTAGTTAATGTCTTCTTAATAAGAAGGTCGATTAAGTTATTAAATCTAGGGTATTTATAGGCTCTCGGTGCATTAGTACCCAGTAGCCCCCTAGTTATTTCGTATAGTATACTGTTTCGCTAGTAGCTAGACGGTATAGCAAGTTTTATCCTAAGTTAAAATGGATATTGTTATCTATAGCCCTTAATAGTACTATAATATTTGTAAATATAGTAGGTACTAATACTACATAGAATAGCTTCATTTTTGAGCTCCTAGTAGGTGTATTAATAGTAATCGTTACTGTTCTATAAGCCTATATCTTTTTATAATTTCTACTAGCAATTAGGTAGTTGTCTTCTACAGCTAGGTAGGAGAAGGTAAAGTCTTCTTAGTTATTATAGACGTGGGTATCTGCACTAGGGTTAAGTATTTAGGTATTCTAGAGTTCGAATTAAGTTTGGCTAGTACTAAATACGGTAGTATAACTAATTAGGGTTTTAGAAGGTAGGGTTTTGGAATTAAAATTAATTATAGATTCTTTCTTCTTTACTTCCTTTTCTCTTTTTAAGATAAGGTTAATAATGCGTTTAATCTAAGGCGTAGATAAGATTACTTTTTTTACTTTCTTTTAGATATCTAGGTTTAGTTTCTATCCTTAAGGGCGCTTCTGCTTAACAATATAGTAGCAGCTATTAAATCGATATTTAAAGCCATATATGCATTCTTTATTCCATTTTAAATCTGAATTAAAATTGCTATTAGAATCTAAATTGGAATTAGAATTGCCTAGGGTTATAAAGGCAGAGTTATTAGTAGGGGTAGCTGAGGATGCTGCTTGCTGCATGCGGTAGTGCTCCTTAAATTCCTTAATGAGATTAATAATAGATAGTGCAGCTTCGTCCTTGCGTTCCTTGCGAATAAGGTCTACTTTTAGAGCTCCTATAAAGCTAGAAAAGATAGATTTAATAGCTTAAACAAAGTTATAGTGTGGCCTAAATTCTTATATATCTGGTAGCTTTAATTACTCCGTAAGCTTGTAGATATTCCGCTAGTTATTTAACTATTTATTAATGCTCTGCTTTTTATTATAGACTTTTAAAGCCGTATACTAATTTAAGACGTCTCGTTTTTAACCTAAGGTAGTAGGGGCTAGTGCAGTCTTAAGTGCTTAAAGCCGTTTGTATACCGTATTAAGGTCGTTAATAAGTGGAAGGTAGGCTACTAATATGGTGCAAACGATATAGTTACTAATATCGTTTATAGCCCGTTTTTGCTTCTTATATATACGAAGATCGTCTTTATATTTAGCATAGAGCTAGTTATATATGGTGAGTTAACTTAGGTCTAGCTTTACTATTAATATAGCCGTAGGTAGTATATCCCTTGGTATAGGACGACTTAGTTATACTAGCTTTGGACGCTCGCCTTTTTTAGATAGGTTAATGTGCTCCCATACCTCGTTAGTTTTAGCCGTGTCTTAGATAATAAAGAACCACTATGTCTAATTAGAAGGCTGGTTAAGGATTAGGTTAACTTTTAATTCGCTTATAGTCGTTATTTTTAGGATTTAATAGGTTAGGCAGGGTCCAATTGGCGTCTTAGCAAAAACCTTATTTTAACGTTTTAAACTTTTGATTTAATTCGTTAGTTCGTTCGTTAGTCGGGTACGTACGTTAACTAGGGTTAATCGTCCGTTCGTTTGATAGGTAAAGAAGCTCGAGACACTGCAAAGGTAGAAGTAGTAACTTCTTAAATAATGTAGTAGATTAATTAGTTAGTAGGTGGTGCGATCCAGGCTTATAACTGTAAGCTTTGCAGTATATAGGAATTAAATAAGCAACTTAATTATAAATATAGCTCTAGAGGCTCTATATATACACGAAGAAGGTAGAAGTAATGGGGTAATAGATAGCTGAAATGGGAACGGTAATCTGCCACCAATATTGATCTACAACCACTATATTAGGTGGCGTTGACGCTATCTCGGAGCCTTCTAAGCGGTGATCTTGTGTCTCAACGCAGTGTCAGTAGTCGGTTACAGTTATAGTAGTATAGGGCGTTATTAACAGTTTGTTTAGCCCGTAATTTAACTATTTCGGCTATTGCCTTCCATATTGCAGCTGCTCGTTCTATAATAGACGGGGTAGAAGGGCCTAAGTTGCTTATTCTTAGGTAGGCTCCGTAAACTAAGAGGGTAAATACTAGTCCGTTAGGGCCAGTGGTATTATTAATAGCTTTTACGGCCATCTATAAAGCTAGTTCCTTTTAGATGTCCTTATACTTGTCTATAATAATCTAGTAAGCTCTCTATAGAGCTAAATAAGCTCGCTTAATAAGCCTAACAGACTAGTACGCCTTAACTAAAACAGCTTTTATTAAAATAGCTATAGCTATAGCGTACTGTTAGAATTCCTTGCTAATAAAGTTCCTACTAGCGTTATAGGTAATGTACTTAGGGGGTTTAATATATGTGTTAATCTAGCAGGTCTATAAAATGTCTTAAGTATATTTTGTGGATATATTTTGTAACTAACAGGCGGTTTAATAGCGGGTTGCCTCGTTAATTATATATAATACTAGACTACCATTAATGTACATAATATCTACGTATACTAAGTGGTTAAAATTAAGGTCTTTATAAAGAGTAAACTTAAATCGGCCTAGGGAACGCCCGTATTTCTAACAGAAGGAGTAGTATTTAGTTAGGTGGTTAATTGCCTTCCTATTAACGTTATTATGTCTAGAATGTTTAAGGACTCTATGCAGCTTTTCGGCTAATAGGTGGCCGAAACGGCGGTATAGGCGGTGGATTTCCGTACTAGTGAGGTAGTATGGGTTATAGTTAAAAGATTTCTAAATATAGGTCTATAAAGTCTCTCCCTATATAAGGAATAGGTGTCTAAATCGTTATATAATTGGTAGGGTAATATTTTTACTTCTTAGGGCAGTTACGGGGCCAATTAGGGTATCCGTAACATTGTTATAGTAAACCTATAGTCTATCTATGTCTATAAGGTAGAGTAGGAAAGGGGTGTCCGCTTTTACTATATAGAAGTTAACTAGGCTAATTAGAGTCTTAACTTTAACTAATCTAATTAATGTGGTTGAGCTAATGCCAAATTAGACGTTTACGGCCCCAGTTTATATAGTATTAATATCCGTATTATTATTTGTAGTGGTCTTATATATAAGGTATTATCCGTAACCTATAGTAGACTTTTTAGAGGCACCTATATTGATTATAACGCTATAGAATTCTTTAGGGGTATAGCGTTCCGTAGTAATATATATAAATAGGTCCTATTTACGGTCTATAATGTCCGTAACGGGTTTAGTAGGTGTATTTACGGGCCAGTTTTTGGGTATAATTAAGTGTATAAAGGAGCGGTCGGCTAATACGGTTATAGTATTAAAGGCTTAGCTGTCCGTAAAAGGTCTAAAAGTGGTTAGAAATGTCTCTAAGGTCTCCTATTCCTAAGTATTTAAGTTAAAGTTAATTATAAGGGCTTCTATTAACTTGTTAAGAGACTCCTCTACTTCCTTTCCTTTATACTCTGAGATAAACTAGTTAATACGGCTATTAAGTCTCTTTCTAGACTTATTACATTCTCTCTAGGTATGCCTTATAAACTAATATCCTTCCTTACCGCATACAAAGTACTTCTAGCTAGTTTATCTATAGGGGTATGTTTTTGTACGGGGGTTATTATGGGGTTTATAGGTAGGACTTAGTCGGTATAAGTGCTACTAGCGGTAGCGGCGGTCCGTAAAGTAGACGTCTAAGTCTGTTTGCGGATATTAAATATTTATAATAAAGGTTTAAGTGCTGCCTAGCGGGTTTAAGGCTTTATACATTATAATAGAGGACTATAAATTGTTAATAAGGCCAGCTATGGTATCTGCGGGCTTATAATAGGCGTATTTGTAGGGTTTTATTTCCTAGCAAGCCGTAATAAGTTTATTATGCAGGAAGTCGTCCGTTTAAAGCTTGATATTAAGACCATGCTATAGGTAGCGGAGGTCTTTAATAAGGATTTGTAGGCACTCTATGGTTGATTTTTTAGTGTTCTTATTTATTACGGTCCGTAACTTAGTCGCATTCTATTGGGTAAGGATATTACGCTTATATTCCGGTTTTTTAAAGTAGTTATATATAGCTTTGCATAGCTTATTAAAGGGAATACTAAGGGGGTTGCTCTTAAGGTTAATATAGTAGTAGTTAAGTGCTAGGCCGCGTAGTATGGTAGAGTAGGCTTAGCTAAACTCCTATTTAGGAATATCGGCCTTCTAATAAAGGTCCGTAAAGATAGTTAGTTTAAAGTTAAAGTTATCGTTTTCACCGCTATACTTAGATTTATCGGTATAGAGCTTAGCTAGGTTAGCTAGCTCCTTGCTATAGGTCTTTACTTAGGTAGTTTATAGATTTGTAACTTAAGTAACGGAAGTATTTTAGTTCGTATTTTGGTTTACGGGGGTATTACGGTCCGTAACTTAAGTACTAGGTGTACTTTAGCCCGTAAGATTAATTCTAAAACTGCTTAGGTTTATAGGACGAATTTGGTTAAGTGGGTTAGGTATAAGGCTAGCAATCCTATTAAGTTTGGAAGAAGTAAAGAGTTCTTTAGTGGCTTTAACCTGGTTTAGGATTTCCTCTTTAGTCTATTCTGTTTGGTCCTTCTTATATATTATATTATATAAAGACTATACAATAGTAACTTATTTATCTCTTTTAACCTATACGCCCTAGTGACGTAAAAGGGTTCGTAGGTTACGGATAGTAGTAGGGTTGTAGGCCTTAAAAATGGCTTCCGTAAAGTCCGTAAAGTCTTCCTAATATTACTTCTATAGGTCGTTATTTATAAGCTTAAAATATTTGTATTTGAGAACTTTAAATTTAATATAGTTATTGACATCGGTTATAGACGTAAGGTTGACTCCCTGCCTCCACTTTTTTTTTTTAACCTTTATTGACTTGCTTGCTAATGTCTGCTATACTATATATATAGTGTAGTATATAGTAGGTAGAAGAGGTCTTATAGTAGTCCGTAAAATTGGTTAATGGGTCTGTAGCGGTTTATAGAAGGGTGAGGGTGTCCGTAAGGGGTCTTAACAGGTCCGTAGTAGTTTGTAAAGGAGTAGGAGGTCTCCGTAACGGTCCGTAAAGGTAATTAATAAGTCTATAACGGTTTGTAGAAGGGTAAGAGGTTCTATACAGGTCTATATTTACGTTTATTATACTTTTAGTAAACCGTACTAAGACTTAAATAAGTATACGGAGTTGGTAATAAGTCCGTAATCCCCGACTTCCGACCTTTTAGTAGGTCGTACTAGGAGTCTAAACGGGTGGTCGCTGTCGTGATCGCTTAGGGGGAGGTGTTAAGTGATTGCTAATCTGTGCGCGCTTACTAATTAGTATTTGTACCAATTTAATGGTATAAGTAAGTTATATCCCAGGGCACGAAATACGTATAGTATCGTATACTCTTTGGGATAGTGGTGACTGTCGATTCTATTGAGGTAGACTACGTGGTCTATATACTGACGCGCCTCCCCCCTAATTAGTTAGCATATAGGTGGTTGGTGCACGAGCGCGTAAATACGCGTTCGTGTACTAGGTGCTATAATTATACATATATAAATCCTGGAAATTCTTAAATATCTTATACGTTACTAGGACTTTCCTAATTTACAATTATAGCAATTTTCTTAGGGTTTATTTTAATTATATTATGGGATATAATTAGGCCTAAATATAGAACTTTAAATGTATAGAATTTGCATTTCTTAATATCGCATTATAGGCCTACGTCTCGTAGGCGTTTAAGAACTATTTGGGTATATTTTTAATATTTAAAAGCAAAGATAAGTAGATTAAAATATTATTAATATATGCGGTAATAAATATATTAAGGAATTTACGAAGCGTATTATTAACATATTGCTAAAATATACTGGAACCGTTCTCTATACTAAATAGCATTACTAGGTATTTAAAGAGTCCCTATTATATACGGAAGGCTATATACTTTTTATCTCCTTTATAAACGCGAATTTAATTAAAGGCAGCGACTATATTAAGCTTTATGGAATATTATACTTTTATTAAGCGGTTAAGCGTCTCTTAAATTAGGGGAATTAGATACTAGTTTTAAATCGTAATTATATTTAAAGCTTAGTAATTAACACAGAATCTTAAGCCTTTTTTAGCTTCTTAACGAATAGTACAGATAAGGTAAATAGTAATTAATTAGGGCGGATAAATCCTTTTTCTAGATGTTTCTTAAGGTATTATTATATTATAAGTAGCTCTTCTTATAATAGTCTATATAGCGGACCAAACTTTAGTAACGTACTAGGTTTAAGTTTTATCTTAAAATTATATTTATCCTAATACGGGGGCAGTTAGTCTACGAATTATTTTTTAAACTTATTAATTAAATTATAGTACTCTTTAGGTATAAGAGGTTAAGGGTTAATATATTACTTTAGTTCTAGCGCTTTCTTAATATCTTCTATTATTATAATAAAGATTTTATAGTCTCGTTTTCTTACTAATAAAATAAAAGGTACGGCTTATATTATACAAATTTTAAAAAGTTTTAGTATAACATCTTTATTTTCTTTACTATAGTTAGCAGTTATAGCCTTATTGTTTTATTTTAAAGTTTATAGTAGGGGTAATTCGTATTATATTAAATTTAAATAGTTATATATATATTTATAAGGCATATCCCTTACACGGATAGGGCGCTATATTTTGTGGCCCATGCGCGAAAACATTAAAACTTTTAAGAGTTTTGGTTTAGTGATGCGGTAGAACGACTTGCCGCCTATTTATACACCTCTTTAATTAGTGCGCATGGGCCTCATTTTATAGAGCGTTATTATCTATATAAGGGATAGTATTTTAAGTAATAACTTCAGCAGTAAGTTATATAAAACTTTAGTGTTTCTTTAACCTAGCTAATTAAAGGGTTATATTACTTTAGCTATCTATATCTAAGTATAACTTTATATTACTTTAAGGGCGTTATAAATACATCAGGATTTTTTTTTTTGGGGTCGTTGTTGCGGTTTGCGGCAAATTGCCGCAAACTGTACGATCGCGGCAGATGTATATGGTTGATAGCAATTTGCGCAAAACGCACGTTTTGCAACAAGTTTGCAGCACCCTAATAGCAATTTGCGTGTTTTGTAACAAATTTGCAGCATCTAATAGCAATTTGCGGCAAAACGCTACCCTATAAATAAATGGTGCGCAAACTGTACAAATTGTACAAATTGTAAAAACTGTACAAATTGCAACTATATAAATTATAATTATATTATATAATAACCAAATTATCACATATTTCCATAGATTTCTGTAGTATACTTTTAAATATATTTATATTATAACTATATAAAATGTAGAGCTATCTACTTTAGGCGTTAAGGGGGAAGCCTCTCGCGGAGGCTCTAAATCATCTGCCTACCTACCTGCCTGCCTGCCTGCCTNCCTACCTGCCTGCCTACCTGCCTGCCTACCTGCCTGCTTGCCTACCTACCTACCTGTTTGTCTGTCTATACCTACCCGTCTATGCCTACCTATCTGTGCCTACCTGTCTGTGCCTACCTGTCTATGTCACCTTGATTCGATCGATCGATTGAATCGTTTATCGTGTTCGCTGGCTGGTCGTTTGAACGGTTGTCGTGTGGCTCTGGCGACGGTCGTGTGGCGATGACGACGGTCGTCTAGCTCTGGCGACGGTTATCTGGCGACGGCGACGGTCGTCCAGCTCTGACGACGGTCGTCTAGCTCTAACGACGGTCGTCTAGCTCTGACGACGGTCGTCTGGCTCTGACGGTCGTCTAGCTCTGGCGACGGTCATCTGGCTCCGGCGACGGTCGTCCAGCTCTGGCGACGGTCATCTGGCTCCGGCGACGGTCGTCTAGCTCTGACGACGTCGTCTGGCTCTGATGACGGTCGTCCAGCTCTGGCGACGGTCATCTGGCTCCGGCGACAGTTGTCTGGCTCTGACGACGGTCGTCTGGCTCTGACGGTCCGTCTAGCTCTGACGGTCGTCTAGCTCTGGCGACGGTCGTCTGCTGGCTGTCGTTCTGGTGTCTTCCTAGGTAGGGAGGATTAAAGGAAGGGTAAAAATGAGGTGGCTACCTAGGTGTATATAGGGGGTATACTTGGCAGAGGCACGTGTAGAGGCTATCGGGAATATAGCGGGGACCGATAGTAGTGTGTCGCGGCGCACACAAAGGCTTTGTGTAGAGCTTCGTGTAGAGCCTCCGTATGCAGAGCTTCGCGCAGAGCCTCGTGTAGAGGCTTTGCGCAGAGCCTCGGTGGCAGAGCCTCTATATATAAGAGCTTCGTGTAGAGCTTCGTAGAGCTTTATGCAGAGCTTCGTGTAGAGCTTCATATAGAGCTTTTGTGCAGAGCTTTGTGTAAGAGCTTCGTGCAGAGCTTCGTACAGAGCTTCGTGTGAGCCTTGTGCAGAGCCTCTGTACGCAGAGCTTTGTGTAGAGCCTCGTGTAGAGCCTCGTGTAGAGCCTCGTGCAAAGCTTCGTATAAAGCTTCGTGCAGAGCTTCGTGCAGAGCTTCGTGTAGAGCTTCGTGTAGAGCCTCTGTACGCAGAGCTTTGTGTAGAGCATCGTGCAAAGCTTCGTGTAGAGCTTTGTGTAGAGCTTTGTGTAGAGCTTCGTGCAGAGCTTCGTACAGAGCTTCGTGTAGAGCCTTGTGCAGAGCCTCTGTACGCAGAGCTTTGTGTAGAGCCTCGTGTAGAGCCTCGTGCAAAGCTTCGTATAAAGCTTCGTGCAGAGCTTCGTGTAGAGCATCGTGCAAAGCTTCGTGTAGAGCTTCGTGTAGAGCTTCGTGCAGAGCTTCGTGCACGAATTCGTGCAGAACTTCGTGTAGAGCCTCGTGCAGAGCCTCTGTACGCAGAGCTTTGTGTAGAGCCTCGTGTAGAGCCTCGTGCAAAGCTTCGTGTAGAGCTTCGCGCAGAGCTTTGTATAGAGCTTCGTGTAGAGCTTCGTGCAGAGCTTCGTGCAGAGCTTTGTGTAAAGCCTCGTGCAGAGCCCCGTGTAGAGCCTCGTGCAGAGCCTCTGCATCAGGAATTTCTTCCTTAGGCACGTTGTTGCAAGCGAAAATCGGGGTCTGCAAAACCTGCGTAAGTCGCAATTTTGGTAATTTGCAGCAATTTGCTACAAACACATAGATAGGGCAGGCGCGTGCATAGGTAGCCTATGTGTTTGTAGCAAATTGCTGCAAATCGCCGCAAATTGCCAAAATTGCGACTTACGCAGGTTTTGCTGACCCCGATTTTCGTTTGCAACAACGTGCCCAAAAAAAAAAATCCTGATGTAGGGAAACGTATTTAAGGTATTTACCTATCCACATTTTTATAAGAGCGTAGTACATTAGTTTGCTATATATTAAGGGTTTACCATTAAAGCCTTATAGGCCTTAGGGCTTATTAAGTTTCTTTAAATTTAGGCGTTAAGTTTTTATATAGTTTATATTAATAAAGCCTATACTAGTAGCTCCGCTATCTATTAGGATTTATACTTCCTTCTATTTTTTTTAATATTTAAATTTTGCTAAGTATATTAAGGGAGTTGTATTATATGTTAGCGCTAAAAAAGCCTAGACACTTATACTCTTCTATTTTCTATCCTAAGGCGTAACTTAGCCCTAAGACGATTCGTTTTTTAAGTTAATTAAAGGCAAAATACTTTACGGCGACTAAGTATAATTTAAGGATTAGGAGGAACTACGGCGGACCTTTTTAAAAGGGTAAGTTTAATAATTCCTTTAAATATATCCCTTTTTACTATATCTAAAGCATTCTCTATTTACAGTTTAAGTTCTTTATTTATTAGTTCCTAAGGGTATATAGAATTAGGTAGCATTAAGGTCTATAGGATTATATATAAGGCTTTTAGGTCTTAGAGACGGATCGCGCTTTAGGGTATATACTAGTTTCGTAGAGTTTTAAATATAAGGTATAGTTAGCTTTAGAGAATAAGTCTATTTATTATATTAAAGGTCCTTATTAATTCGTTAATATATTATAGCAAATTTGGATAGGTCTTTTAGCAATTCTCTACCTACTAACTAGGCTCTAATCTTATCCAAAATAGCTTATTAAAGGGCAGTAACTTTAGCGGCTTTATTCTAGTCTAGCTCACTAATAAGGCCTAAAAATTCTAAAAAGAAGCTAGTAAAGTCTTAGTTCCGTTATTATAGGTTTTTAAGTTTAGTAACAGCTATATATTTACGGCTAGCATTATTATTATTACGGCACTATAACGCGTAACCTAGATAGGGAGCCTAGTTAGGGGTTTGGCTAAGGACTTGGCGTTATAACGCGTATATATTACATCTCTACCTTCTACACACACCTATCCTCTTCTCCTTAGCTTAGTATCTTTATAAGATAGCATTCTATAAGCTTTAGTTTAGAGGCATTTATACGAGCCGTTATATTATACTAAGCTTACCCTACACTGCCTAGGAAGGCCTTAATAATATCCCACCCTAAAAGAAACTTCGTCTGTAACGACGCGTTAACGCGCTATACTTAGACACTAAAACAACTCTATACTACCTAGAAAGGCCCTTATAATATCCCACTCTATTAGCTAAATAGGACTGGACCTATACCCCTAGAATTAAAACCAAAGCATGCGATACTAATAAACCTTAGGAAGCTAATAATGGCACCTAAAGCAAGCTTATTTAAAAGAGCTGCCCTAACCTAAGAAGAATATAAGATTTAATTGGGATCCGAAATTAAAAATAATAATAATATTATAGATGTATATAAACAGATTCGTGCCTTAACGGCTAATTAGGAAGCTAACTGTCTCTAAGCTTAAAGTATATAGGAGACCCTATAAGAGATCCTAGATAGCCTTATAGCCCTATAAAGCAGCTTAGCTCCCCCTTCTAAAAGTCTTAGTCGTCCTATTTACTTAACTAAATATAATATACTAGAGAGTACGGATATAATAATAAAGTAATTAAAGTCCGTTAAGCTCCTTAACCCCTAACTACTATCTAATGGGATAAACCCTACTTTTAAGAATTAGAGAATTTAAGTACAAGGAAAGCTCCGCGTTAATTATAAATATTTCCTTTCTAAAGAAGCCAAAATGCTCTACCTCTTTAGTCGAACCATAGGGGACGCCTAATAGCACCTTTAAGCCAAGTTTAAGGACAATTCCTCTATCTAATTTATATCTATTAATAAGATGCTATAGCACCTAGCTGCTATTTACGTTAACCTAAACAAAGTATAGGATACCTAGTATAACTATAATTGCCTAATAATAAAACCAAACTAACCCTTTGCTAAATTCTAGACTTAATTCCTATACCTTATAGAAAAAGGCTAAGTCCCCTTTAAAAATTACTAATTGGACCTATATAATAAACTAATAATTAGGCTGTAAGAGAAGATTATAGTAACCTTAGACGACCTACTAAACTATAAAAGACCTACGGCTTATTGCCTATTATTAAATTTAAAACTAAAGCAAATTAACGCCCGCCCTAATTAGTAAAAGCGACCCTAGAACCCGTTAACTACACCTATAGAAGCTAGAGTAGGAAGATAAGCTATTACGGTCCCTACTCTAAAAGCGGTTACTACTATATATCTATAAGCCTCGCCTAACCTACTATATACTACGCCCTTAACTAGCAATCGCTGTAATACTCTAATTAACCCTGCTATGGTTATATGCTATAACTGCGATAAAGATAGTTACTTCGCCTTATTTTGCCTAGAGCTAAAGGATATAGGTAATATTAAGGAGATAGAGGAAGAAAAGACATCTAATAAGTCAGGAAAAAAAGAACCCTAGGGAAAGACTCCCCCCTAGGGTACCCTATTAATCTTAAAGAGATTAATTTAAGTTAGTTAATAGGTAGGAAATACTTTACGGTTCTATATATAGTATCTTAAAATAGATATAATATTAATATAACTACCCTTATTAATACTAGAGTAAATAGCTTTTGTAAGGGTTATTTTGGCCCTTACTCGGCTGCATCGCCTAGGGGCTCTCAGGGGTCGCCAAGGCTAGCCTTCGGCTAGCCCTTGGCACCTCCTTATAAGCACCTCGGGCTTGCAGCCCTTCCCTCCTCATCGGTTCGTCTCAGTACTCAGGCTATTGCCTACCCTTATTACCATATCGTCCTCTTCCATCGACTCCCTATGTGACTCATGCTNGGCTTGCCTGCTCCCTACCGTACACCCTGGCAATACTGCCTCACATTCGAACCGATCCTACACCCTTCCGGGTGGTAGCCCGCAGCAAGCCGAGGGCTTCGCCCTCGAGCAATTTCACGATCCTCCATTTTTACCTAGGACGATCACGTTCACTGCGACACAGCAGGTACACCAGCAGACGCCTGGCAGATTGCATCCGCATAACGGTGTTGGAATACGGATCAGGTCCTCTACCTTCCTAGGACGATCGCGTATGCTGCAGAGCAGCTACACCAGCAAGACGTCTGGCAGATCGCATCCGCATATTACGGTTGGATAGATACGGATTAGGAGACAAGGAAGACGGTAGCTACCTGGCCAAAGGTCAGGGCTATTCAGATCGTACGCGATTATCTCCAAAGGCGATTGGTATACTTGCATACGATCAGTTGTGCAGCGGTGCAGCTCTGCCCCAACGGCGACCCGAAGGTAATTCGATTGCTATCCGAAGGCTTTCTAGTAGGAGTTAAGGGGGTGTCGTATGCGATGGGGATCATACACGATTTGCGCTAGCTTGCAATACTCTAGGCTTAGTTACCCTAGATGTAGCTACCCTAGAGGCTATCCGATTGCTATTTAATGGCTATCCGAAGAACTAACGGCTAGTTTTTAAAGTTATAGCTACTACCCTTTCTTCCAGATTAAATGCAACTAAGGGCTACGGCCCAATCAGCTAAAAGGCTGCCGAGACTAAACCGCAGGCGGTTGTCTCCTAGAGCTACGGCTTAAAGATCATACGCGATCTCTCTATAAGGCTTTAGTCGCTCTAAGAGCTCCAGCTTGCATCAAGAGCTATAGCTTACCCAAGAGAATGGCAGCAGCTTAAAGATCCTACGTGATCAAGCCGGCTCCAAGTAGAGACTATCTGGCTATCAGCCATAGAGCTGTTGAGACTTAATTATAGGCGATTGTCTCCAAGACTGATCGTATACGATCAAGTCTTACCTACTAGCAGACGCTCTTTTCCTTCCTAAATTAGACCTTTTTTCCCACTGGGTTTTGGTTATAGGTTAAGGTTTTTATCGAGGCTGCTTGGCTCCCTATTTCCTACTTCCCTATATAAGCAAAGCTTCGACGCTGCTCATTTTTCTATACATAGAAATCAATCTATTGGGTATACGGGCTGGGGGCCAGCCCTAACTAAGGGGGGGGTAATGTAAGGGTTATTTTGGCCCTTACTCGGCTGCATCGCCTAGGGGCTCTTAGGGGTCGCTAAGGCTAGCCTTCGGCTAGCCCTTGGCACCTCCTTATAAGCACCTCAGGCTTGTAGCCCTTCCCTCCTCATCGGTTCGTCTCAGTACTTAGGCTATTGCCTACCCTCATTACTATATCGTCCTCTTCTATCGACTCCCTATGTGACTTATGCTCGGCTTGCTTGCTCCCTACCGTACACCCTAGCAATACTGCCTTATAGCTTTGCCTTTATAAATACTACCTATATAAATAACGGTGCTAAGTTTCTAAATATAAAAGCCACTAGACTAGAGAAGCCTATTTAAGTAAGAGAATATAACGGTTAGGATAGTAAGCCGGCTACCTATATCCTAAAGTTATATATCGCTTTTAACGGACGACGCTAGTATAGTATCCCCTTTTGCATCCTAGACCTAGGGTCTTATAATATAATCCTTAGCCGAAAATAGATGTCCTATTTTAATATTTGGCTAAATATATAATAAAGACAATTTGTCTAGCTAGAGGATAGACTAAAATTACCTTCCTTTATTAGGGAAATCTAAACTAACCGTAAAACACTAGCTGTAAGGGCTGACCCTACCTATTAGTAGGATGTTAGAGACCGCGACCTAGCCTTTACTTAAGAAGATACCTATTATAAGGCCGGAAGGAACTCTTTTATACTAATAAAGATACTCCCCTAGAGCGCTACGGTTAATAAAGACTCTATATATAGTAGTAGAATAGATAGTAATATAGATAATATCTAAGTTATATAGATTTAACTAATATAGAAGAGAATATACTAATAGAATATAAGAGATAATGTAACCGACTACCAACACTGCGTTGAGACACAAGATCACCGCTTAGAAGGCTCCAAGATAGCGTCAACGCCACCCAATATAGTGGTTGTAGATCAATATTGGTGGCAGATTACCGTTCCCATTTCAGCTATCTATTACCCCATTACTTCTACCTTCTTTGTATATATATAGAGCCTTTAGAGCTACATTCACAATTAAGTCGTTTATTTAATTCTTCGCACTGCAAAGCTTACAGTTATAAGCCTGGATTGCACCACCTACTAACCAATTAATCTACTACCTTATTCAAGAAGTCATTACTTCTACCTTTGCAGTGTCTTAAGCTTCTTTACCTATTAAACGAACGGACAATCGACCCCTATTAACGTACGTACCCGACTAACAAACAAACTAACGAATTAAATCAAAAGTTTAAAACATTAAAATAAGGGTTTTGCCAAGACGCTAATTAGACCCTGCCTAACCTATTAAATCCTAAAAATGACAACTATGAGCAAATTAAAAGTTAACCTAATCCTTAACTAGCCTTCTAATTGGATATAGTGGTTCTTTATTATCCAAGACATAGCTAAAACTAACGAGGTATAGGAGCATATTAACCTATTTAAAAAAGGCAAGCGTCTAAAGCTAGTATAACTAAGTCGTCCTACACTAAGGGATATACTACCTACGGCTATATTAATAGTAAAGCTAGACCTAAGTTAACTTACCGCATATAACCAGCTCTATGTTAAATATAAAGACGATCTTTATATATACAAGAAGCAAAAACGGGCTATAAACGATATTAGTAACTATATTATTCGCACTACATCGGTAGCCTACCTTCTACTTATTAACGACCTTAATACGGTATACGAATGGCTTTAAGCACTTAAGACTGCACTAGCCCCTACTACCTTAGGTTAAAAACAAGATATCCTAAATTAGTATACGGCTTTAAAAGTCTATAATAAAAAGCAGAGCATTAATAAATGGTTAAATAACTAGCGGAATGTCTATAAGCTTGCGGAGTAATTAAAGCTACTAGATATATAAGGATTTAGGCCATACTATAACTTTATTTAAGCTATTAAATCTATCTCTTCTAGCTTTATAGGAGCTCTAAAAGTAGACCTTATCTATAAGGAACATAAGGATAAAGCTGTACTATCTATTATTAATCTTATTAAGGAATTTAAGGAGCACTACCGCATGCAGTAAGCAGCATCCTTAGCTACCCCTGTTAATAACTCTGCCTTTACAACCCTAGGCAATTCTAATTCTAATTTAGATTTTAATAGTAATTTTAATTTAGATTTAAAATGGAATAAAGAATGCATATGCGGCTTTAAATATCGATTTAGTAGCTGTTACTATATTGTTAAGTAGAAGCGCCCTTAAGGATAGAAACTAAACCTAGACATCTAAAAGAAAGTAGAAAAAGTAATCTTATTTACGCCTTAGATTAAACGCATTATTAACCTTATCTTAAAAAGAGAAAAGGAAGTAAAGAAGAAAGAATCTATAATTAATTTTAATTCTAAAACCCTACCTTCTAAAACCCCAACTAGTTATACTGCCGTGTTTAGTACTAGCCAAACTTAATTTAAACTCTAGAACACCTGGATACTTAACCCTGGTGTAGATACCCACATTTATAATAACTAAGAAGACTTTACCTTCTCCTACCTAGCTGTAGAAGACGACTACCTAATTACTGGTGGAAATTATAAAAAGATACAGGCTTATGGAATAGTAACGATTACTATTAATATACCTACTGGGAGCTTAAAAATGAAGCTATCCTATATAGCATTAGTACCTACTATATTTATAAATATTGTAGCACTATTAAGGGCTATAGATAACGATATCCATTTTAACTTAGGATGAAACTTGCTATACCGTCTAGCTACTAGCGAAATAGTATGCTATACGAAACAACTAGGGGGCTACTAGGCACTAATGCACTAAGAGCCTATAAATACCCTAGATTTAACAACTCAATCAACCTTCTTATTAAGAAGACATTAACTAAGCAAAATAGCCCGTAAACTAGTCAGAGCTATAGCTATAAAATGGCATAAAATACTTGGCCATATAGGACCTAACGCTATTAAGCAGCTTCCTAAGCATGTTAATAGCGCAGAGCTTAAAGAGCTAATCGACGAATGAGTACCGCTTAAAATCGAATGTGAAGTCTACTTATTAGCAAAGCATACGCAGCAGATCTCTTAAAGACGATAATATAAATTTCCAGCCACTTAACCATTTGAGCGGGTAGTATTTAATATTATTACCCTTAGAGAACTAGGGTATAATGGCGATAGATACGTAATATACTTCTATTACACGTATTCCAAATTTAATTTTATATTTACCGCTAAAAATAAGGATAAAGCTACCGTCCTACCTACTATCCGTAAGACCCACCGTTTAATTAAAATATAATTCTATTAAGACGTAATCTTCTTCTGGAGTGATAATAAACGAGCTTTTAAATAAATAGGAGACACCTTAAATATATAGTGCGTAGACAAAGGCATTACTTTTAAATACCGAGCCCCGTATATAGAAGAATAAAATAGCGGAGCTAAATAATCTAGACGAACCCTTATGGATTAATTAAGGGCTATGTAGCTAGAAGTATCCTTACCCCTATCTTTAGGACTAGAGGCTTTTCTTGCTGCTAGCTATGCACTTAATTAAACCCTAAATAAGTAACTAGGATGGAAAACTCTATATAAGATTGCCTACGGTAAGCCACCGTTACTTACCTATATACACGTATATGGCTGCAAAACCTATACACTAGACAAATAAAGTAAAAGGGGAGATAAACTAGCTCCTTGTGTATTAATTAGACACCTAGTTAGCTACAATTTAACTAATATCTATTGAATTTGGATTCTAAGTCTCTGTAAGGTTATTTAAACCAAAGACGTTATATTTAACGAGACCTCGTTCTATAACCCCAAGGGTTAAAACATTAACTACCTACTAAGGGAAGCATTAGAAGACACCCTTTAGACGATTAGTCTACTAGAACCTCTACATAAGGACGAATCTAAGGATGAATCAATCCTATATACAGTTAATCTGGACCCTTAAAGATCTACCTTAGGTATAGATTAAACGACTACATTTAAATCAAATGATTTAGCAAAGCTTTGTATAAAGGATACTAAGCAGTTACTAACACCTAGCAGAACGGTATCTTTAGATTTACCAGAATCGAATACCTTACTATAAGGACTTTAAGACGATATCCTAGATATAATTGAAACAATTCTAATTTAGCTAAGCTCTTTAGAACTATTTAATAGAGCAATTAATACAGCTCTATAAGCTAATGAAGTCTTAGCTAAACCTTCTGCCGACCTTATCCTACCAGAAGGATTAAAATGAATTTAATGTTAAGCGTATACAGCAGCACTAACTAATCTATCTACCCTATTTGGTTACTACGCTGGATTTGCTATAGGACTAGTAAAGGACATCGACCGAACTAGATCCTTATCTTTATATTAGGACAACCTTCCTCCTAAACTAAAGCATCTTAAAGATCTAAAAAAGTACCCTTTGACTACTAGCTTTTAAAAGGCTATAGAAAAAGAATATAACAACCTAAAACGCTAAGGGACATTTAAGACTGTACTAAAAGTAGAAGTAGGTAACGAGCAGATCCTTTTACTAAAATGGGTCTTTAAATATAAGCTTAACAGTAACGGTTATCTTTAAAAGCTTAAAGCTCGACTATATGTCCGCGGAGACCTATAGATTATAGAGGAAGAGACCTATGCAGTAACCCTAGCTGCTTAAATATTCCGTGCTCTTATAGCTATAGCAGCCGCATTCGACCTAGAAATTCAATAGTATGACGCTATAAATGCATTTATAAACGCTAAGCTTAGTAAACTAATCTACTGCTACTGCCTAGAAGGATTTAATTAAAACGGATATGTCCTAAAGCTACTTATGGCGCTATATAGATTAAAAATCTTATTACTACTTTGGTATAAAGAGCTTACTAATATACTAGCTAAATTTAGATTAGAACTAGTACTAGGTACTAACTACCTATTTACTAACGGACGACTTATTGTCTTCTTCTATGTAGATAATATTGCTGTCCTATTTGCTAAAAAGGACCTTTTAAGACTTAAAGAATTTAAAGTAAAATTGCTGCACTAATACAAGATCTGTATACTAGGAGACCTATAGTGGTTTCTAGGAATTTGAATTGAATAAGATTGACCAAATTAAAAGCTCTGGCTCTGCTAAGATTCCTATATTAAAAGGATAGCTAATTAATTTAATATTTAACTAGGAAGATTTCCTAAATCTCTACTACCTGCTAAACTAATTCCGTCTAACTAGCAGACGAACCCTTAAAGAACACTAGCCTATTAGTAATAGGTTGGTTCTCTTACACACCTAGCTATATTTAGAAGACCTAATATTACTAAGACGCATTCTAAGCTGGCTGAATTTCTTACTAATCTAAATTAAGAACACCTTAATGTAGTAAACCAAGCTATTTCCTACTGCCTTGGAACAAAATTAATAGCTATTAAATACTCTAGCGAAGCCTTTAGAGTATATGTCTATTACAGAAACCTAAAAGGAGAAGATATTACCTTTTACGGAGCATTTAATATAGTATTTATAGACGATAAGGAGACTAAATGGAGCTTTTAGGGGTACCTATTTATGCTATTCGGAGGACTAATTAATTAGAAAGCTACCTTATAACGATTAGTTACTTATTTAACTACTAAAGCAGAGCTTCTCTCCCTATCTACTACTGCCGTTAAAATTATCTAGTGGTAACGATTCTTTAAAGCAATAGGCTTTAATTTAGAACGCGATTTTACCGTACTCTGCGACAATATATAGACTGTACGACTCCTAAGATAGGATATACTAAAGCTTAACACCAAGCTTTAATATATTGACGTCTATCAGCACTGGCTGAGATAGGAAGTCTAAGTCAAAAAAATTGACGTCTAATAGGTCCCTATAGACAAGATGCTTACCGATGGCCTTACTAAGATCTTACCCCGTTAAAAGTATGAGGCATAGATAAAGTAACTAAATTTGGTGGATATTTGACATTAGATCAATTAACTCCATTTATAATGTCCGCGATATCCGTAATATTTGCAATATTCGTAATATACTATTTTAATTACCCTACCCTTTGCTACTCTTAAATTGTATCTAAATTTCCTATTTTGGTATAGCTTCTGCCCTTATTTTATGTTCTATAGCTTTAACTACACCGTTAAATCTAGGGGGGTGTGTAACTAACTACCGACACTGCGTTAAGACATAAGATCACCGCTTGGAAGGCTCCGAGATGGCGTTAACGCCACCCAATATAGTGGTTGTAGATCAATATTGGTGGCAGATTACCGTTCCTATTTCAGCTATCTATTACCCCATTACTTCTACCTTCTTTGTGTATATATAGAGCCTCTAGAGCTACATTTACAATCAAGTCGTTTATTTAATTCTTCGCACTGCAAAGCTTATAGATAACCTCTAAAAGATGCGATAGAAGCTAAAAGGAGTAATAATAACGCCTTTACCCCAGAAGCCCTTAAGGTCCTATATACCCCCATTATTACATAACCCCCCTATAGTAGATATCGCGGCAATCAGCGCTATAGTATTCTACTTTAATATATATAGGAGGGACAACGAGGTTTTTATAACTAGCTTATACGAAATTAACTAGATTATTAATAAGAGGGAAGAAAGGCCAGCTAAGGAAACTAATAAGGAACTAGTTAAACGCCTCCTCCCTACTATTTATACGGGATATAAAAATGCATTCTTAAGAGCGGCTTTAGATAAGTTACCTCCCTACTAGACGTATAATTATAAGATTTAATTAGAAGCTAATAACTCGCTAGAATATAGCCCTTTATACTAATAATTAACGGATAAGCTAAAAGTAATAAAGTAGTACTTAATTAAGAACCTTAATAAAGGGTTTATCGAGCTAAGCTAAGCCCCTTTTACTTCCCCTATTCTATTTATAAAAAAGCCTAATAGAGGCCTTTATTTTTGTATTAACTATTAAAAGCTAAACGCTATTACTTAAAAGGATTAGTATCCTATTTCTTTAATTAACGAGACCCTTATACGTCTAAGCTAGGTAAAAATCTTTACTAAACTTAATATCCGCTAAACTTTCTACTAAATTAGGATAGACCCTATATCTAAAATTTTAATAATATTCCGTACCTATTATAGGTCCTATAAATATAAAGTCCTTCCTTTTAGATTAATAAATGGGCTAGTTATATACTAAAGGTATATAAACGATATCCTTTTTAACTATTTTAATAAATTCTACACAGTATACCTAGATAATATCCTTATATACTTAAACAACGAACTTAAGTATAAAGTTTATATAAAGAAGGTCCTAAAGAGACTACGGAACGTAGGCTTATAAGTTAATATTAAGAAATATAAATTTGGAGTAAAACGTATAAAGTACCTTAGGTTTATTATTACTATAAAAAGAATTAAAGTTAATCCTAAAAAGGTTAAAGCAATCCGTAACTAGAAACCCCCTTATACTATAAAAGGGATCTAGTCCTTCCTTAGGTTTTATAACTTCTACTACTAGTTTATCCATAACTATAAAGTTATAGCTAAGCCTCTTATATAACTTACTCAGAAAGATACGCCCTTTATCTTTAATAGTGACTATATAAAAGCCTTTAAAGAGTTAAAAAAGCGGCTTGTCTTTTCTATAATCCTTTATTACTATAACCTAAACCTTAAATTAATATTAGAAACGGACGCTTCTAATAGAGTTATAGCGGGAATCCTATTACAGCTATATTAGTGTTATAGGACACTCCCGTAACACCTTATATACGTCCACCTATTTCCACCGACCTTAAAACGGCAATTTAATAGCAATCTGCGGCAACCTAACAGCAATCTGCCATATTCTGCTATATTCTGCCAAGTTCACTAAATCCTACTATATTCCGCCAAGTTTTACTAAATCCTACTAAGTTCTGCCAAGACTACTGCTAGAATCCTATTCTACTCTGTATACGTATTAACTAAGCAACTAAGCTAATAATATATACCCTTTCTTCCCATTTCCTTACCTTCTTTCCTTATATAACGTCTTAACTTCTTATACAGTTTATATACATAGCTTAATAATATCTACCTCGCTATATATTATCGCCGCTTCTACTTACTCCGTAACACTACGTTATGTTAACTTTATATACCACCTCTAAAATGCAGAACGACCCCGAAGCCTCTATTACGGCCACCAATATTATATCCACACTCTAAGAATAACTAGCAGAAATATAGAAGTCTTCTATAGATACTCTCGCACAAAACTAAGCTACTTTAAATTAACGATAAGCCAAACAAGAAGCACAATACTAGCGATTAATTGAGGACCTCTAAGAAGAAATCCGCATACTTAAAATGCCTACGTTAAAGCCTTAAGACCGAATACCATCTTTAGAGATAAACACGCGGAATATAAGCCCCAAACCTATAGCAGCTGTCCACCTTAAACTAACTACTATACTAAAACGATCCAAATAACTACTAGATCCCCTAGTATTTACTAGTAAACAATAAAAACTCTAATTATTCCTAAGCCAGCTTAAAAATAAGCTAATTGGTAACGCTAACCGTTACCTAACCAAAGCTAACTAACTCTATTACGCCCTAAGTTAACTAGGAGGAGAGGCAGCTAACCTTATTAAACCTCTTTAGCCAACCTTAGTATAAAGCCTAGTTATATTTCTTAAAGCCTTATACAGTAACCCAAACCGCTAAGCTACTACTTAGAGAAAGATAAATTACATAGCTTAAGGAACAAAAAATTTCCTAGTATACTTCTCCAAATTTAACCATTACGCAAGGGAAATAGGCTAGAATAACTCCGCACTAATTAACAGCCTTATTAAATCTTTAAGCCCTAAACTAAAAACCTCCTTAATAGGCGTAGACCTACTAGGAGCCCTTAACGCCTGCGTAAACGTCGTTAATAAACGGTATAATGATATACTACGCCTAACACTAAAACACGCTTCTTAATACAATATAACAGCCCCATAAACGTCCACTAAGTTATCTTAGCCTAAGCACCCCGACGCCATGGATATTAACACTAAATCCCTAGAGTACGCCCTACTAGAGTCCCCTAAATAAGAAAGACGCATTAAGCTAGGCCTCTACTTTAAGTGCGGAAGTAAGGACTATATCTTGAAATATTATCTCGTCCCCTTATCTACGCCCTAAAACGATTTACGAACGGCTAATACTAGCAACTATTTACCGCATTAATCTTCCGGTTACTGCCCCTAATCTTTACCTAGTTCTAGCCCCGTGTCTAGTAAGTACTACTTATAAGGGTAAAGCTATAACTAACGTTCTATAGGAACCCCTTCCTGCTTACCACTAAAAGGCATATCCTAGAGTTAAGTCGCTCTCTAAGACGGCTCCGCCTTAGGATCTTATTAAATGCTTTAGATGTCACAAACTCTAACTCTTAGGATCGTAGTATAACCGTTAACTATTGTCTTTAGTAGAATAGTTAATAGGCTAATACTTAAATCCTAATTAATATAGGAGCTAGCGGCATAGGATTTATTAACAAGGTCTTTATATAAGATAATAGTTTTACCCTAACCCCCCTTAACCGGCATATTAACGTATTTAGATTTAATAGTAAACGCACCGTCTTAGGCTATATTACCTATATAGTAGCCCTAAGACTCTAATACCTAAACCACAAAGAACTAATTAAGCTTTTTGTTACTACCCTAGGTCACCTAGTAATTCTTAAATAGCCCTAGATAAAGCTATATAAGGTAACTATTAACTAAAATAACCTTAAGCTTCTATTTACCGCCTCCTATTATAAGTAGAAGTGCCTTATTACTTATTACTTAGACCTAGAACTAAAATCTAAAAAATCTATTAGGATCTACCAGTTTAAAATTTCTACGACTATCTACCCTATACCTAAGGAATTTACCAGATTCTACCAACCTAGGAATTCTACCGAATTCTACTAATATAAGAATTCCACTGATATCCACTAAGGATCCGAAAACTCTACTAAACTCCATAAGCTATTACTAAGCACTATACCGCCCTAAGCTAAGTAGAAGCTTAAGCTTAATATGCGAAAATACTAGAAGGACTAGTATTCTACTATAAAAAGGATTCTTAAAGAACCTAAACCTAAATCTAATACTAACTCTATACCTAATACCGAACTCGAACCTAAATAAGAAACTATAGACAATCTAAGCAAGCTCGGCACCCTAGATATCTATATAATTAGAGCTACTCTATTAGTATAACTTGCTAAGAAACCTAAATATACGATCTTTGCTGTTACTATAGCTAATATTAAAAAGGCTTTAGCACCGAAGAAGCATACTAACCCTGCTATAAAGGTACTAGTAGAGTACTATAACCGCCTAGAGGCATTCTTACGGAAGGAAGCCGATAAGCTACTAAAACACCAATTATACAACCATAAGATTGTACTTAAAGACGAAAAGCAGCCTAGATTTAGGCCCCTATACGGGATATCCTAAAACAAACTCTAAGTACTACGGAAGTATCTAGATAAAAACCTAAGCAAAGGATTTATTAAAGCAAGCTTGTTGCCTATAGCTATACTAGTAATCTTCGTTAAGAAACCTAGCGGCGGTCTATACTTCTACGTAAACTACTAAGCTCTTAACACTGTTACCGTTAAGAACCGATATCCGATCCTATTAATACAGGAGATACTAAACTAACTAAGTAAGGCTCGCTACTATACAAAGCTTAATATTATCTCTGCATTTAACCGCCTCTATATAGCAAAAGGAGATAAATAGCTTACTACATTCCGTACTCAGTATAGATTATTTAAATATTTAGTAACGCTATTTAGCCTTATAAATGCCCCGAGCTTGTTCCAACATTATATAAATAACACCCTACGTCCCTACCTGGACATCTTCTATACTGCTTATATTAATAACATCCTAATATACAGTAATAACCTAACTAAATATTGGAAACACGTTAACCTTATTCTATAAGCCCTATACGGAGCTAGTCTATAATTAGATATAGATAAATGCGAGTTCTATAAAACGGAAGTCCTATACCTTAGACTCCTTATTTTTATAAACGGTATACAAATAGACCTAAAGAAAGTTAAAGTAATTATAAACTGGTAGGAACCTAAGAACGTTAAGGATATAAGAGCGTTTATAGGATTTGCCAATTTCTACTAATAGTTTATTAATAACTTCTCCGCCCTAGTCTCGCCCCTTATAGCTTTAACCTAAAAGGATAAAGCCTTTATCTTTAATAAGGAATATAAAAAGGCCTTTACTTATCTAAAGGTTATATTTACTACCGCGCCTATACTATAACACTTTAACCTAAACCAAATAAGTGTTATAGAAGCTAATTTATCTAACTACGTTACTAGAGGTATTCTGTCTCAATATAACGAGAATAGAGTATTATACCCTATAGCATACTTCTTAAAATAACTAAGTCCAGCTAAATATAACTACGAGATCTACGATAAGGAATTGCTAGCTATTATTAAATATTTTAAATAATGGCGACCTAAACTAGAAGGCGCTAGATTTCCAATTAAGGTCCTTAGCAACTATAAGAGTCTATAGTACTTCACGACCATAAAGCAGTTAAGTCATTAACAGGCCCGCTAGTTAGAATACCTGTCTTATTTCCAATTCTTAATTACGTACTATCCAGGCGTTTAAGGTCAGAAGCTTAATGCCCTAACTTAACGCTCACAAGACGCGCCAGCATTGGAAAAAGCACGCTCTTACCGAAATTAGACCCTACTTCGTCCTAAACTATTCAACCCTCCCACCAAAGATCTTACGGTATACGTCCTTAAAATAACTAATTAATTAATTAAACAGATTATAATTAATGAATACCTAAATAACGAGTTTATCTAAGAGACGCTTAAGCTAATTTAAGATAGCGTTAGACGCTCTAAAAGAATCTCTCTAAGTAAATGCGAAACTTGTAGAGACCGCTTATACTACTATAACCGCCTAGTTATACCTAACCACGACAAACTTAAGCTTAAGCTCCTTAAACATGTATATAATCTACTAGTAGCCGGCTACCCGGGTTAAGGAAAAACCCTAGAACTGCTCTAATAAGAATACTATTAGCCGAATATGTATAATATAATATAAAGGTACGTCTCTAGCTGCCATATCTGCCGATAAGCCAAAGCTTTGTATAAGACGTATAACGGCCTTCTAAAGCCACTACCTATTCCGGACCGAAGATAGAAGGATATCTCGATTAACTTTATTATTAATCTCCCTATAAGCAAAGGCTGTATAAATATTATAGTAGTTATAGACCGATTATCTAAGATAAGACACTTAATCGCCTATTCTAATATATTAACACCTACTATCGCCTAACTGTTCCTAGATTATATATAGAAACTCCATAGACTTCCTAAAACGATTATCTCTAATAAAGGTAGCTAGTTTATCTCTGTATTTTAGAAAGAACTAACTACCTAACTCCGCATTAAAGCACTATTGTTTATAGCATACTACCTAGAAACGGATAGCTAAATAGAACGTATAAACGCTATAATAGAATAGTATATTCGGATATACACGTCGTACTTATAAGATAACTGGATTAACTGGCTTATATTCGCTAAGTTTACTATAAATAACTCCGTCTTAGAAACTATAAAAGTCTCCCCGTTCCTAGCCAACTACAGCCAGTATCTATAAATAGGTTTTAAACCTTTTAGTAATGTTCCTCGCCTCGCTTATTACGCCTTATAAGTTATAAAAGCAAATAAATTCGTAGAAAAGATAGAGGAACTATAACGGTTCCTTACTAACGAAATAACATAGGCTTAATCTGTCTATAAAGCCGCAGCAAATAGGAAACAAACCCTAGCACCGGCCTATTAAATTAGTGACTTTATCTAGCTAGATATAAGAAATCTAAATATAAAACGACCTGCTAAGAAACTTAATTAGAAGAACACTGGCCCTTATAAGGTTAAGAAGGTCATCTCCTTCTACTCCTACCAATTAAAGCTCCCTGATACGGTTAAAATCCACCCCATATTCTATACGTTAGTCCTTCGCCCCACTACCCCTATATTAGACGCTCTGCCTAAACAGATATAAGACCCTCCCCCACTAGTTAAAGTGGATAGTGAGAATGAGTACTTTATTAAAAGAATTAATAATATTAAGTACGATAAACAAAAACGCTAATATATATACCTTACGAAATGGAGAGGCTTTATTAAGCTCTTATAGGAACCTATTAACTCTATAGGACTTACATAAGCTATAAAAGACTTTTATAAACTCTACCTAAAACTACTATAACCCTATCTCGCAGAAGCTTAAGTTTAAAGGGGGGGTACTATTATGGGATACTCCCGTAATACCTTATACACGTCTACCTATTTCTACCGACCTTAAAATGGCAATCTAATAGTAATCTGCGGCAACCTGACGGCAATCTGCTATATTCTGCTATATTCTACTAAGTTCCACTAAATCCTGCTATATTCCGCTAAGTTCTACTAAATCCTGCCAAGTTCTGCTAGGACTACTGCTAGAATCCTATTCTGCTCTATGTATATATTAACTAAGCAACCAAGCTAACAATATATACCCTTTCTTCTCATTTCCTTACCTTCTTTCCTTATATAACGTCTTGACTTCTTATATAGTTTATATATATAACTTAATAATATCTACCTCGCTATATATTATCGCCGCTTCTACTTACTCCGTAACAATTAGGACGGTAAATAGTACCCTATTACCTTCTTTTTAAAAATAATAGACTTAGCTAAGTGTAAGCTTTGCAGTGTGTAGGAATTAAACAAGCAACTTAATTATAAATCTATGGAAATCAAGTGGTATAAATACATGAAAGTAGACTGAGTTGGTGAGCGAGTTAAGGGCTAGGCAACTAAAACAGGGTAGTACGCTAGTGAGACAGATATAGTACCGGTAGTCGGTTACACACCCCCCTAGATTTGACGGTGTAGTTAAAGCTATAGAAAGAAAAATGAAGGTAGAAACTGTCTCAAACAGGAGTAAAAAAAAGGGTCGTTTTAGAATATATCTCCCTAACTTTATATCTCTGGATATAGAGCTATATTTAAAGAGATGTCCTCCTTAGCCTCTTAGGAGACTATGTTTAAAAAGGTATCCTCCCTAGCCTCTTAGGAGACTATATTCAAAGAGGTATAGTAATCTATTATTTACACGCTTGCGGAGAAGAGGATTAATTAATCTAATTGGTGGGTACGGGCTCAAAGGCATCAATTGAGAATAGGTATATTCGCAAGGCCATTTACAGGGGATTGCCCTGCCTTAACTAAACGTAATGCCCATGGACCCGTGCGCAAGCATATCGCTATAGTATCTATTTATAAAGCCCAAAATATACAACCAAAGAAAAAGGTATAGGTGGGAGGGAAAGCAAGCAAGCAAGGCTCAATTTTGTAAATATTAATAATGTTAGTATTACTAAGATGTAGGGGTGCTGCTACAGTACTCGCTTAGCCACATAGATATATCTATCTATTATTTACACGCTTGCGGAAAAGAGGATTAATTAATTTAATTGGTGGGTACGGGCTTAAAGGCATTAATTAAGAATAGGTATATTCGCAAGGCCATTTACAGGGGATTACCCTGCCTTAACTAAACGTAATACCTATAGACCTAGAAGCGCAGCGCCTATACCACACAAGGTAGAATAGGGGGAAGAAAAAATAAAAAATAAAAAAGGGGGGAAAAGGAGAGATTCGAGTTAATATATTAGAGTGCCAAAATAGGTACTTCTGCACGCCGTTATACCTAAATACCTTCGCCTATTACATCTAGGGCGAGTAATAATAAGAACGGTATTAGCGTTCTACGTTAGAAGTTTATACTTAGCCAAAATAGGTCTTTTAGGGATAATAAACAGTAAAGCTGGAACGCTTATAAGGACCACCAGCCCAGTTATTATATTTAGCCGTCTATAAAACCGTTGTCTTAAGCATATTAAGCAGCACCTTTCTAAAACGAGTATCCGTTATAGAGCTTAGAGTAGAGGCCAAGAGCGGCAACTCTATACTTTAGCTTATTCCTAACCGCGTAGCTTATAAAGGCCGATCTCTTAAAGTAAAAGAGAAGGGCGTTTCTGGGTTAGGGGTTATTTTTAAACAGGTGTTTTATAGCTTAAACTATATATTTAGGTTGCCCTAAAGCGGCAATTATAATTAAGACTCCTTGGTAATTAACGTCCGTTTTACTACGCTTTAAACGTAATATTATATAGTCCTCTGCTAGCGTTATATCGTTTCTAGTACATTTTATAGTAGAGAAGGCGTGGCTATCTTTTTAAGCCTTAGTATAGGTAATCTTGCCTAGACAAAGGAATCCCGCAAAGGCCGTAGTAACGGCGGCGTTAAAGTTAAGATCCTTAACGGATTAGGCATTTGGGGTAACCAATTAGGCGAGGATATCTTTAGTAATTAGCAATTTTTTAGCTATAATAGAGGGATTTATAGATATTACACCGTCTAGAATCCTCTTTAATAATAGGATTATTAAAGACAAAGGTGTTATAATTAGCGTTAATATAGTAGGATTGAATTGCGGAGATATAGGCTCTAACTATAGCAGGCTTAATACGGCTTATTTCTAGACTAGTATTGCTAAAGATCTATTAGGTAATCTATTCTCCTAGGTAATAAAGGGGCACTAAGTACTTTACCACTCTATAAAGGTCGCAGTAGCCCTTCTAACTCTTAATTACGGGATGGTATAAATCTCTTATTCTATTGGAGAGGCCGTGCTATAATAGTTAGCCGAAGCATTCTAAGGGGGCTTTTACCTTAATCCAGAAATTAGGTAGGGGGTCTTTAAGAGGGACTAGGTCTCCTATTTCGGTGTTAGATTAAATATAATAAAGAAGTGTATAATAACGGTAAATTAGAAGTATCCTAATATGGGCATAATAATAACACCCTATTGCAATTAAAATAAGATAGAGCATTAGCTAGCCCGTTTTCTATAGAGGAAACCCACTTTATATAGAGCGTAATATTATAAGCTGCGGCTAGTTAAAGGATCTTACGGAGTGGGTAATTACCTAGTCCTTTTACCACCGTATTCTAGAATCCTAAAAGTGCTACCGTGTTATCCGTATGGATATAGACTAAGCTGTGCTCCTACTATATTGCCTAGAGCTAAAATAAGGTCGTAATCGCTTAGACCTCCCGCTTATTAATTAGGGCAAGGCGGTATTCTGTATTAGGGTAGTAGCTTAAAGAATTATCTTAGGGTAGAGATACCAAATAGGGCGGCTATATTATTCCTTAAGAATCCTTAAGGAAGAAGAAGGCCCTATAACTAAGAATCCTAGATGCATCTAAGAAGAGATAGAATTATTTTTAATCCGTATTGTTAAAGAAGAGGATACTATTTAAAAGGGTAAGAGTATCCCTCTACTATAATAAGTCTTGGCGAAGTTTAGCTATTAGCTGTTGGTGAGGATAACTACCTGCCTTTATAAAAGTAGAGATAAACTCCTAGATAAAGCGGTTATATAAATGCCTAAGCCTAATTACCTAGGCGCTCTAAGCAAGTCTACCAGCTAGTTTTTAACTCTAAACCAGTATTAGGGATCTACCACTTAACGCTTTATTAATCTCCTTAATCGTAATAGCCTGTTTTAAAGGAGAAAGACGCAGCTTAGACTTTAGAGTATCTATAATATAACCTAGGACTTCAGCCGTAGTACCTTTAATATTCTTTAATTCATTTTATAGGATGCCTAATTTATTACTTAATTAGTTATATATATTAAGCAATTAAGGGAGAATAAAAGCGTTAGAGAGTATAAAGATAAAGTTATCTAGATAGTGCTCTAAGGCGGCGTTTAGGATATATTAGATAAGTATCTAGTAGAATCCCTCCACAAAAAGATTAAATAAAAAGGGTGCAGTTTAAAGGCCGAATAAGAGGCAACATTTAAAATACACCACACCCTTTTAGGAGAACCCCATAAGGCGTTAAGCTTTAATGGAAAGTGGGATATTCTAAAAGGCGTCCTTAATGTCCCTCTTAATAATTATACAACTACGGCCTATATATATAACGTATTAGAGAACCTAATTAACTATTAAATATTATAGTATAGCGAATGCTATAGGGATTAAGTCGTTAACAGATCGGCTAGATAGTAAGGATAAGTTATAAATACGGCGCCATCCCCCATCCGCTTTAGGTACTAAACTTAGCGGCAAGAATATAACAAAAGACGTTGCTATTATAATCCTGCCTATATCTAAATCGGCGCTAATCTTCTCTAAGATTAGGACCGTATTTATGGCTATTAAGGCTTAGTTCTTCTAGGAGAGGAGCTTAATTTCTAGGTCTGCCCTAATCTAGCATCCAAACTTTAAGATACTAATAATATTATATTAGAGGTTGCCAGGGTATAGGGATAGATAACACCCCCACGCTTAAATAATTAAGGGGGAGGGAGAGTCCTATAGAGGAGAGGAGGGTAGGAAGACTGGAAATAATAGTATAGTATTCAGCCTACCTATACTATAAGGGTAGAGCACGGTTTCAGCGGAGTATAGGTATAGCTTAATAAAATCCTCTTCCTCCTTTTCCTTTTTCTTATTAACACTTTCCTCTAGTAATTATTACTTATAATTCCTCGCAGTATACGGGCTACCGTACTTACTATAGGTATGTAGGAACTTATAATCCTTGCCTAGGTTATACTTCCCTCTATTAAAGCTATAACAGGTCCTTAAGATATTAGTACTTACTTACGCGCGTTTTAAAATAGATGCGGATTTATAAGTACTAGGATTATAATAAATATCTAGGAAGTTACTAGAGATCTTCTAGTTAGCTAGCTCTAACTAGTTCTTTTAAATAACCATAAAGTAGTACTCTAAGGCCATAGTTATTAAGGGAGTAATTTAGTAGGTAGCAGATAGCCAAATAACTTAATTATAAAAGGTAAGCATTTAGGGAATAAGATCTACCGAAAGATTCTTATATATAATAATTAAAATCATTATATAGTTAAGGAAGCCCTCCACCCACACTTCAACAGATAAGTAGTCCTTTATTATCCCTTCTTTTAGTCTTATAGAAAGGACGCTGTTAACAATAAGGATATTATTCTAAGGCTTAGACCAGAGCTAGTATATCTAAAGGCGAGAGAGGTTATTAGGCAAGAAAGTACCCTAAAATACCTTAAGTATCTCTTTATTCAGGACGCCAGGGAGAAAAGTATTTAGGATATTGGCTATAAATAGGAGCAACTTACCCAGTTTATTAATTAGGGTTAAGAATAACACTGCTATAGCTAATCTCGCTATTACCGTAGCGAGGCTTAATATATAGAGTTCAGTCACCTAATCTTCCTATTCTTTTTAGACGCGTAGCATTTTGGTACGGTCCTCCTATTCCTAAAGGAGTCTTATTTTCCAGTTAGTTGCCTAGTCCTTAACCTCCTTTACCTAAGCTCTTCTAATCCTTAGGTCCTCCTTATGTAGTTACTAAAGCCGTTCTTCGGCTTTTTTAGCGGCTAAAGTCTCGCATTAAGCCGCGGAGAGAGGCACTATTATGGAGGATAGAGACTGTAACGCTAGCATATCGCCTAAAGGTATAGGGGAAGGTAAGGGAGACTAGTAGGTAACCTCTAAGAAGTTTAGCTCATCGAGTGTGTCGTCGTTAGTTGAGTTTTTAAGGTTTTCACGGATAATTCGCGAAGGTTTAAATAAGCGTATAGGTTATTAAGTCATCAACAGCAACAATTAATTATTAGAAATTAAGTAAATAAGGCATTAGCTCTTAAATAAGACTAATATAGAAAGCAAGCAAGCAAGGCTCAATTTTGTAAATATTAATAATGTTAGTGTTGCTAAGATACAGGGGTGCTACTGTAGTGCTCGCTTAGCCACATAGACATATCCATTTAATCTGTATTTAAGGTAGTCGTTTAATCTATACTCGGGGTAGTCATTTAATCTGTAACCAAGGTAGATATTTTGATCTATATTCAAGGTAGTCATTTAATCTATAGTTAAGGTGGAACTTAAGGTAGTCATTTAAGCTGTAATTAAGGTAGATCTTTAAAGCTATTTAATTGCATTAACGTGCTTATAAAGCTGCTCAATTGCATTAATGTGCTTTAGACGCTGCTGTTATTGCAGGAAGGACGCTGCTGTTGTTGCAGGAGATTGACGTAGTCATTTGGTGACTCTGGTGACGTTAAGACATCATATCTGGTGACGTTAAGACGTCGAGATTGGTGCCGATGAGGCTGGTGCCAATATAGGCTGGCGTTTCGGAAGGGCGTCTACAGCGTGATGGCTGCGACTGGTTGTAGCGGAAGGCGTCTATAGCGTAATAGCTGCGACTGATTGTAGTGTTGGTGCCTCCCCAGGAGGCCTTGATTTGATTTGGTGACAGGCCTATATTGAGGCTCTAGTGTTCGCTAGCTAGTCGTTCGAACGGTTGTCTGGTTTTGGCGACGGTCCTCTTGCTGCCGTCGGTCTGGTGCCTTCCTTGTGTCTACCCAATATCCTTGTCTCTCACCATCAGTATATCCAAGCTAGCTTCTGCTCTGGCTCCGTGCTCTGGCATCTCGCTCTAGCTCTGTGCTCTCACTTGGACGCCATATGAGGTCGTTACGCTGTGGTGGATAGGTCGACTCTATCGAATAGTTGTGTATCTGGGTTAAAGGAGGTTGGGGTTCGTACGGTCGGGTTCGTACGGTCAGATTCGGTTCAATCGATGTTCAATATTCGATATGTTCGATATTCGATCGTCCGTTTAGTAAATAAAGGTAATTATGAGTATAATAGAGGTACC
This sequence comes from Cenococcum geophilum 1.58, assembly GCF_001692895.1. Classification (NCBI taxonomy): domain Eukaryota; kingdom Fungi; phylum Ascomycota; class Dothideomycetes; order Gloniales; family Gloniaceae; genus Cenococcum; species Cenococcum geophilum. The sequence continues at coordinate 457,038 of NW_027137589.1, read as the reverse complement.
CGGAAGAAGCTCGAAACACTTATAAAGGTGAAAGAAGTAGTGACTTCTTAAACGAGGTAGCAGATTAATTGCTTAGTAAGCGCTGAATGTACAGATCAGATGCAGTACGGTAGGTAGGCCGGGCTCATAACTATAAGCTTTATAGTGTGTGGAATTGAACGAGCAACTTAATTATAAATCTATGGAAATCAAGTGGTATAAATACATAAAAGTAGACCGAGTCGGTAAGCGAGTCAAGGGCTAGGCAACTGAAATAGGGTAGTACGCTAGTGAGACAGACATAGTACCGGTAGTCGGTTACACTAAGTGTAACTATAAAATATATAATAAAGAAATGCTAGCTATTATTTAATTACTATCTTAATAACGCGCGGAGCTTAAAGGTATAAACTCTCGGATTAAGATATATATAGATTATAAGGCCTTAGAGTACTTTATAACTATAAAGTAGCTTACTAAATAGTAAGCCTAGTAGGCTAAAGTACTCTCCTAATTCTTCTTTATAATTATATATTATTCTAGTAAATAAAACTCTAAGGCTAATACCTTAACTTAAAGAGAATAAGATATAGGACCCTAGAATAAGCTAAAGACCTAATATTAGACGCGCACGCTTCTCTATCCCGAATAGCTTAACCTATAAATCCTTAAGGAGCTAGACTTTTAGTAAAACGAGCTAGTATTAATAAAGGAGTTCTTAAATAAACTAATAGGGCTAATTAACCGCCTCTTAACTATAAACCGCATGGCTAACGCCCTAAAGGCCCTCCGTAATTAAGCTGTAAGAGGAAACCCCAATTTTAAAATAGAGGAAGGATTACTCCTATATTAAGAGCAGCTTATAGTCCCTAACATTAATAATTTACGGACTAAACTAATTCGCAAAGCCTATTACTAAGTCTCTATAGTATACCTGTTAGGTAAAACCTAAGTAGATAGCTATATAGCTGCGAGGTACAGGCGACCTACAGGCGACTCGCCTGTGAGGCACGTGCGCTGCACGTGCCTATGGAAACCCCTTACCTCGCACTTTAGACTCCTCCTTCTCCCTTAAGGATTCGTCTCTGTCTATACAATATACCTATTATTCTATCATTGGACTCCCTATCTACATTCTTACCTTATATTTAAATCCTTACTAATCCCTTTAGGAGGATAGCTGGTTTAATTTTCTACGATCTATAATGCCTTTGAAGACAAGATTAACGCCTACACTTAACGGTAATACGCCCGCAATATAATAGCAAAGCGCCTTAGCATCTAGTGCAGACGAAAACGCTAGTAGCATACTAGTAGAATCTAAGCCACCTTCTAAATCTTAAGATTAGACATCTATAAACGCTAGAGACTAGTTCGACTTATATACCTAGGCTTAATAGGAGCTTAGTAAGGTTATTAGCGTCCTACTAAATACTGCTGACCTAAAGGAGCTAGATAAGCTGGCTAATAAAATAGCTAACTTACGGAGCATTATTAATTTAATAAAGCCCTTCTGTTGTCTCTCTAGTAAAGAGTATAAGTTGTGTAGCGAACGTATATAATAAACAAATCTCAACGCCCTGATTAAGAAGTTACTGCCTAATATTAGTGGCACTACTTAATAGAAGTTTGACCGGTGGATTGCTATAATTAAGAATTGATTTAAGATCTATAACGCTGACTACAACTACAAGCGACGTACGCACTAGGCTATTAAAGGTCTTATAAAAGAGAAGATAGTTGCCTAACTAGTATATTACCGTCTAGGCGCCAAAGATAAAGGTCCTTTACTATAGGACGAACTTAAGACTATAGTCTAAGACCAGATTAAGAACCCTATAGTAAGACGCTTTAAAAATGCTACTATATACTATATAACTGTAATAAAGGAGAACTAGAAGTTTAACACCTTCTTAGCCCGTATATATAGCTTAGAGGACCTCTTCTTATATACCCCTTTTATCGACCCTAATTAAGAGGTAAACTTTTAGTTCTTATGCCTTCTAACCTACCTATAAGCAGAGCTCTTCCGCCAGAACTTCACTATATAGGTAAAAACCGCTAAAGACCTCTTTACAGAAATCCGCTATATAGAGTAACTGCTCTACACTATAAAGCTCGCGGAAGACCGCGTAGCTAGCAGCGGCAGATCCTTATATTTAAAGCGCGGTTATAGTATAGGCTCCGTAGGGTTAGGTTTAGAGGACGGAACCCTAGGAAGGCGACGCTTTCCTAACTAAGCTCTAAGGGAGACTACTTAATAGCCAGACGGCTCTAAGGACCCCCTAAACGCCGGCGCTGCGAATATAAATTGCTAGATAAACGCAGCTTTCGGAAAACCTAAGGCCCTAGCGGTATACCTTTTAGCTGTAACTAGGGCCTAATATAGAGGGAGAAGAGGAACGCATTATAGTATATATTGCGATGGATACGCCCTAGCGAAGTCCGCCTATATACTTAATATAATAATAGGTGCTAAATTAACCTTAATGCTAAGCCACCTAAGACTAGGATACCGTATACCCTAAATATATATTATACGCAGGATATTACAACTGTAAGAGTATATATATTAGGTCCCGCCGCGCTTACGACAAGTTCGCAAGCACTCTTAGTCTTTTTGGCCGTATGGCAACGTGGAGGCGGGCCACGTTACAATTGTGCTTGCGAACTTGCTGGGGCCAGGTGTCGTGGGTTCGATCTCTATCGGTTACTTCGCTCTGGTACAGTCTAACGCGCATTCATGCAATAAGGCGTCGGTGGAGATTCCAATCGCTTACGTTACTGGGGACTAACTAATATGGTGATACTCTTGGCGTTTGATCCCTGTGGAGGCCCGAGAACGGGCGCATAGAGGAATCCCTGCGAGCGCTCGAGGACGAGCGCGCAGAGGAGAGGGCAATTGTAAGAGTATATATATTAGGTCCCGCCGCGCTTGCGACAAGTTCGCAAGCACTCTCAGTCTTTTTGGCCGTATGGCGACGTGGAGGCGGGCCACGTTACAACAACCTAACGTTAGATAAAAAGACTAGGATAATATATACCCTAAATATATTATACGCAGGACATCGCGACCTAATGTTAAAGAACGAAACTAGGATACTATATACCCTAAACGCATTATACGTAGGATATCGCAACCTGACGTTAGAATAAGATTAGGATAACGTATACCCTAAATATATATTATACGCAGGACATTGCAACCTAATATTAGTATAGGCAGAAGGCTTGGACACTGTATACCCCTAAACGTATACTTTATACAGTTATATTATAACCTAACTACGTCTATGCCTATACTATACTAGAAAGTTATAGGTTATAGGCCTTATAGGCGGCCCTAGTGCTACTATACTAATAACCTAGCGCCGGCGGACTAGAGCGTCTTACTATTCTTACTAAGACTTTGACTAACCTATAGCGCTAGACCCTTGGCCTAGGTAACAGTCCCCTACAATAACCCTACGAGTTACCTCGCTGGTACTAGCTTTGCGCAGAGCCTCGTGCTACGGCAAGTGGTAGTAGTAGCTACCTTAGCCGAAACGGCTTACGGAATACCCCTAAGTTATTAATCCATCTATAGAGTATAAGGGACGCCTTTATACGCTTTACACGCAATTACCTAAGGGCGAGTTCCTGCTAGCAATACTTAAGGACTCCTAAGGTATAATAAGGTCTAGCCTTACTAAGGACCTTCGTAAATACCTAGGTACTATAATACCTACTAACACTTAAATCGCACCGCTATATACCTTATAGTAAGCTATAGCCCTTAAGGCCCCTATATAAGCCTAGCGGTATTACTTACTTAACTCTATTACGGATCTCCCTAAGTCTAAGACACCTCCTTATCTGTTACGGAGTGAGTATAAGTGGTGATAATATATAACGAAGTAGATATTATTAAGCTATGTACATAAACTATGTGATAAGGTCAAGACGTTGCGTAAGGAGAGAAGGTAGGGAAACGGGAAGAAAGGGTATATATTATTAGCTTAGTTGCTTAGTTAATACGTACACAAAGCAGAATAGGATTTAGGTAGTAGTCCTAGCAGAACTTAGCAGAATTTGGTAGAACTTAGCGGAATATAGCAGAATATGGCAGATTGCCGTTAGATTGCCGCAAATTGCCGTCTTATAGTTAGTCTTTAGTTGCTAAGTCGGTAGAAACAGGTAGACGTGTATAAGGTATTACAGGGGTGTCCCGTAACAGTACCCCCCCTTTAAACTCAAGCTTCTATAAGATAGGGCTATAGTAGTTCTAAATAGAGTTTGTAAAAGTCTTCTACAGCTTATATAAGTCCTATAGAGTTAACAGGTTCCCATAAGGGCTTAGTAAAGCCTCTCCATTTTATAAGATACATATATTAACGTTTCCGTTTATTATACTTAATATTATTAATTCTTTTAACAAAGTACTCGTTCTTACTATCCACTTTAACTAGTAGGGGAAAGTCTTATATCTATCTGGGCAGGGCGTCTAATATAGGAGCAGTGGGGCGGAGGACTAACGTATAGAATACGGGGTGGATTTTAACCGTATTAGGGAGCTTTAGTCAATAGGCGTAGGAGAAGACAACCTTCTTAACCTTATAAGGGCCAGCGTTCTTCTAATTAAGCTTCTTAGCAGGTTGTTTTATATTTAGATTTCTTATATCTAGCCAGACAAAGTTACTAATTTAATAGGCTGGTACTAGGGTTTGTTTCTTATTCGCTACGGCTTTATAGACAGATTAAGCCCATATTATTTCGTCAGCAAGGAACTATTATAGTTCCTCCATTTTCTTTACAAATTTATTTACTTCCGCAACTTGTAAGGCGTAACGAGTAGGGTAAGGAACATTACTAAAGGGTTCAAAACCCATTCGTGGATACTAGCCGTAGTTGGCCAGGAATGGGGAGACCTTTATAGTTTCCGAAATGGAATTATTTGCGGTAAACTCGGCGAATATAAGCCAGTTAATCCAGTTATCTTATAAGTATAACGTGTATATCCAAATATACTGTTCCATTATAGCGTTTATATATTCCGTTTAACCGTCCGTTTTTGGGTAGTATACTATAGACAATAGTGCTTTAATACAGAGTTAGGTAGTTAGTTCTTTCCAAAATATAGAGATAAACTAGCTGCCTTTATCGGAGATAATTGTTTTAGGGAGTCCGTGGAGTTTCTATACGTGGTCTAGGAACAGTTAGGCAATAGTAGGTGTTAATATATTAGGGCAGGCGATTAAGTGTCTTATCTTAGATAGTCGGTCTATAACTACTATAATATTCGTGCAGCCCTTACTTACAGGGAGGTTAACAATAAAGTTAATTAAGATGTCCTTTTATCTTCGGTCCGGAATAGGCAGTGGCTTTAGAAGGCCGTTATATATCTTATACGAAGCTTTAGCTTATTAGCAGACGTAACAGCTAAAGACATACCTTTGTGTTATATTATGCATATTTAGCCAGTAGTACTCCCGTTAGAGTAGCTCCAGGGTTTTTCCTTAGCCTAGGTAGCCGGCTACTAGTAGGTTATATACGTGTTTAAGGAGCTTAAGCTTAAGTTTATTATAATTAGGGATAACTAGACGGTTCTAGTAATATAAGCGGTTTCCGCAAGCTTTATATTTATTTAGAGAGATCTTCTTAGAGCGTCTAACGCTATCTTAAATTAGCTTAAGCGTCTCTTAGATAAACTCGTTATTTAGATATTTATTAGTTATAATCTATTCAATTAATTAATTAGTTATTTTAAGGACTTATACCGTAAGATCTTTAGCAGAAGGGTTAAACAGTTTAGGGCGAAGTAGGGTCTAATTTCGGTAAAAACGTACCTCTTCTAGTGCTAGCGCGTCTTGCGAGCGTTAGGTTAGGGCATTAGGCTTCTAGCCTTAAACGCCTAGGTAGTACGTAATTAAGAATCGGAAATGAGATAGGTATTCTAACCAGCGGGCCTAACGGTAGCTTAGCTGTTTCGTGGTCGTAAAGTACTACAGGTTCTTATAATTGCTAAGGACCTTAATTGGGAATCCAGTGCCTTCTAGTTTAGGTCACTATTGCTCAAAGCATTTAATAATAGCCAGTAGTTCCTTGTCGTAGATCTTATAGTTATATTTAGCTAGGCTTAGTTATTTTAAGTAGTATACTATGGGGTGTAATACTCCCTCTTCGTTATATTAAGATAGGATGCCTCTAGTAACGTAGTTGGATAAGTCAGCTTCTATAACACTTATTTAGTTTGGGTCGAAGTATTAGAGTATGGGCGCGGTAGTAAATATAACCTTTAGATAAGTAAAGGCCTTCTTATATTCCTTGTTAAAGATAAAGGCTTTATCCTTTTAGGTTAGAGCTATAAGGGGTAAAACTAGGGCGGAGAAGTTGTTAATAAACCGTTAGTAGAAATTGGCAAATCCTATAAAGGCTCTTACGTCCTTAACGTTCTCGGGTTCTTACCAGTTTATAATTGCTTTAATTTTCTTTAGGTCCATTTATATACTGTCTATAGAAATAAGAAGCCTAAGATATAGGACTTCCGTCTTATAAAACTCGTATTTATTTACATTTAATTATAGACTAGCTCCGTGCAGGGCTTATAAAATAAGGTCAACGTATTTCCGATATTTGGTTAGGTTATTACTATATATTAAGATGTCGTTAATATAAGCAGTATAGAAGATGTCTAGGTAGGGGCGTAGGGTGTTATTTATATAATGTTGAAACGAGCTCGGAGCATTTATGAGGCTAAATAGCGTCACTAAGTATTTAAATAATTCATACTAAGTACAAAATGCGATAAGCCATTTATCTCCCTTTGCTATACGGAGGCGGTTAAATACAGAGATGATATTAAGCTTCGTATAGTAGCGAGCCTTGCTTAGTTAGTTTAGCGTCTCTTATATTAACGGGATCGGATATCGGTTCTTAATAGTAATAGCGTTAAGGGCTCGGTAATCTACGCAGAAGCGTAGACCGCCGCTAGGTTTCTTAATAAAGATTACTAATACGGCTATAGGTAAAGAGCTTGCTCTAATAAATCCTTTACTTAGGTTCTCGTCTAGATACTTTTATAGCACTTAGAGTTCGTTTTAGGATATTCTATATAGGGGTCTAAATCCGGGCTGCTTTCCTTCTTTAAGTACAATCTTGTAGTTGTATAGTCGGTATTCTAGTAGCTTATTAGCTTCCTTTCGTAAAAATGCGTCTAAGCGGTAATAGTACTCTGCTAGTACCTTCGTAATAGGGTTGGTATGCTTCTTTAGTGCCAAGGCTTTCTCAATATCAGCCATCGTGATAGCGAAAATCGTATGTTTAGGCTTCTTAGTAAGCTAAGCTAGCGGAGTAGCTCTAATTATGCGGATATCTAGGGTATTAAGCTCTCTCGGATCGTCTATAGTCTCTTATATAGTCTCTTATTTAGGTTTAGGTTTAGTATTAGGTATAGAGTCGATATTAGATTTAGGTTTGGGTTCTTTAAGTATTCTTTTTATTATAGGGTACCAGTTCTTCTAGTACTCCTATATACTAAGCTTAAGCTTCTACTTAGTTTGGGGTGGTGTAGTAGTCGGGGTTGGTTTGTAGGGTTCGGTGGGATTTCTAGATCTTTAGTGGATATTGGTGGAAATCTTATATCGGTGGAATTTGGTAGAATTCTTAGGTTGGTGGAATCTGGTGGATTCCTTAGGCGTAGGGTAGATATCGGTAGAAATCTTAAGCTAGTGGATCTTAGTAGATTTCCTAGGTTTTAGTTTAGGGTTAGGGCAGTAAGTTATAAGGCACTTCTACTTACAACGGGAGGCGGTAAATAAAAGCTTAAGGTTATCCTAGTTAATAGTTACCTTATATAGCTTTATTTAAGGTTATTTAAGGATTACTAGGTAACCTAAGGTAGTAACAAAAAGCTTAATTAGTTCTTTATGGTTTAGGTATTAAAGTCTTAGGGCTGCCACATAGGTAATACGGCCTAAGATAGTGCGTTTGCCGTTAAATCCAAATATATTAATATGCCGGTTAAGGGGGGTTAAGGTAAAACTATTATCTTACGCAAAGATCTTGTTAATAAATCCTATGCCGCTAGCTTCTATATTAATTAGGATTTAAGCGTTAGCCTATTAACTATTCTACCAAAGACGGCAGTTAATAGTTATACTACGGTCCTAAGAGTCGGAGTTCGTAACGTTAAATGCGTTTAATGAGATCCTAAGGCAGAGCCGTTCTAGAGAGCGACTTAGCTCTAGAACCTTTCTTTTAGAGGTAATTAGGGCGGGGTTCTTATAGAGCGTCAGTTAGAGCTTCGTCCTTATAAATGGTGCTTACTAGACGTGGGGCTAGAACTAGATAAAGATTAGGGACGGTAACCGGAAGATTAATGCGGTGAACGGCTGTTAGTGTTAGCCGTTCGTAAATTATTTTGGTGCGTAGGTAGGGGGATAAGGTAGTGTTTTAAGATATAATCCTTTCTTCCGCATTTAAAGCAGAGGCCTAGCTTAATACGTCTTTCTTATTTAGGGGACCCTAGTAGGGCGTACTCTAGGGTTCCAGTGTTAATATCCATGGCGTTAGGGTGCTTAGGCTAAGACGACTTAGTAGACATTTATAGGGCTGTCGTATTGTATCAAGGGGCGTATTTTAGTGTTAGGCGTAGTATATTATTATACTGTTTGTTAACGACGTTTATATAGGTATTAAGGGCTCCTAGTAGGTCTACGCCTATTAGGGAGGTTTTTAGTTTGGGGCTTAGAGATTTAACGAGGCTGTTAATTAGTGCGGAGTTATTCTAGCCTGTTTCCCTTATGTAATGGTTAAATTTGGAAAAGTATACTAGGAAACTTTTCGTTCCTTAAGCCATGTGGTTTATCTTTTTCTAGGTAGTAGCTTAGCGGTTTAGGTCACTGTATAAGGCTTTAAGAAGTATAACTAGGCTTTATACTAAGGTTGGCTAAAGAGGTTTAATAAGGTTAGCTACCTCTCCTTTTAGTCGACTTAGGGCGTAACAGAGTCGGTTAGCTTTAGTTAGGTAATAGTTGGCGTTACCAGTTAGCTTATTTTTTAGCTAGCTTAGGAATAATTAAAGCTCTTGTTGTTTACTGGTGAATACTAGGGGGTTGGGTAACCGCTTAGATCGTTACAGTGCGGTAGTTAGTTTAGGATAAATAGCTGCTATAGGTTTGGGACTCGCGTTTCGCGTATTTAACTCCGGAGATAGTGTTCGGTCTTAGGGTTTTAGCGTAGGCATCTTAAGGGTACGAACTTCTTCTTAGAGGGCTTCTATTGTTTTCTAATACCGTACTTCTTGTTTAGCTTATTATTAAGTTAGGGTAACTTGTTATTGTTTAAGGGCCTCTACAAAGGACTTCTATATGCTTGCTATTTGTTTTTAGAGAATGGATATAATATCGGCGGCCGTTATAGGGGCTTTAGGTGCGTTTTCCATTTCGGGTAGTAGTATAAGTAGTTAACGCAACGTAGTATCACGGAGTGAGTATAAGTAGTAATAATATATAACGAAGTAGATATTATTAAGCTATATATATAAACTATATAATAAGGTTAAGATATTACGTAAGGAGAGAAGGCAGGGAAACGGGAAGAAAGGGTATATATTGTTAGCTTGGTTGCTTAGTTAATATATACACGGAGCAGAATAGGATTTAGGTGGTAGTCCTGGCAGAACTTGGTAGGATTTAGTAGAACTTAGCGGAATATAGCAGAATATGGCAGATTGCCATTAGATTGCCGCAAATTGCCGTCTCGTGGTTAGTCTCTAGTTACTGAGTTGGTGGAAATAGGTAGACGTGTATAAGGTGTCACGGGGGTGTCCCGTAACATTATCCTTATAGACCGTTTTATAAAGCTAATATACTACTACCCAGCCTTATAGCTAAAGCGTAAGTGAAAGGTAAGCGCTGCTACTGCTAAGATATAGCCTATATTAAAGAAAGGCAGAGGATATCCTAAGGGATTAAGGAATAAGCTAACGCTTATAGTAAGAGTTGCGGTATATATATGGGGTGAAGCTTAATTTACCAATATCCTATATAAGCCACACTTTACCGCAACCCGGCGACTCGCAGGCGACTTATAGGCGAGGCTACGGCGCACCGCTAGTGACCCTAAAGTAATTAAAAAGTACTCTCCTAGGCCTAGACCTAGTCCGTCACTCTATACTACCTTTACAGACTATTTATATATTAGGTAATAGGTCCGTCTAAAACTAGGGTCCTTTAACCGGGGTTTACGACCCGCTAGTAACCTATTAGTAGTAACCTATACTAACGACTTATACTAGATAAGTCCGTTTATAACCAAGGTTCTTTAACTAGGGTCTTTAACCCGCTAATAACCTGCTAGTAGTGACCTATACCAACGACTTATATTATCCTACACCTATTTAGGACTAGGGTCCTTTAACCGGGGTCTACGACCTACTAGTGACCTACTAGTAGTGACCTATATAGACAACTTATACACTATTCTATATATATACTATATAGATAACACGTAAGGCTAAAGTAAGGGTCAGTGGTGGATTTAATAGGTATATAGCCTTACTATCCTAATCTGGCTGTATATAAGTAACCTATAACCTACCTGCGAAGTATATATAGCGCTACGCTAGTATAGCGTAAGGCCAAAGCAAGGGTTAGTGGCGGGTTTAACGGGTATATAGCCTTACCGTCTATAAATCTAGCTGCATATAAGTAACCTATGACCTACCCGCGAGGTACTAGCGACCTGCCTATATAAGCGAGCTTTTGGAATATTTTATATCTACTAAATTTAAGCGATAATATTAAGCTACTAGCTCTACCTGTTAAACGGACTAATTAAGATTTTCTATACCAGGTATGCAAAATCGCTATTAGCTTAGTAAAATGCAGGGAAGTCTTAGTAAGCCAAATCTGACTAATTAGACAACTTTAACCGGCGGTCGAAGTTCCTTAACATCTTCGCGCAAGTGTACTACCTATCTCTCTATACGCAAAATTAGGACGCTCTTTCCCTTTCAATTTTTTCCTTATTAAGGTTTTTATAGGGTTTTATTAAGGCCTAAGCATATAAAGGATTAGGGACGACCCTTTTTAAAGGGGGGGGCATTGTTAGGTGAAACCTAAGTAGATAGCTATATAGCTGCGAGGTGCAGGCGACCCATAGGCGACTCGCCTGTGAGGCACGTGCGCTATACGTGCCTATAGAAACCCCTTACCTCGCACCTTAGACTCCTCCTTCTCCCTTAAGGATTTGTCTCTGTCTATACAATATACCCATTGTTCTATTATTAGACTCCCTATCCACATCCTCACCTCATAATACCCTGGCAAAAACAAGACCTATAAAATTATTAGCGGCCGCTATTACTAGCCTAGGATAGCTATAGATATTAATTAATATATATAGAACTGCGACGACTGCTAAAGAGCTATAATCCTATAAGATAAGACCCTAGGACTACTAAAACCGCTCCTAATACTAGAGCGCCGCTAGTAATATATCTTTATAAACTTTTATAAACTACTTATAGACCGTAATAGATATAATATAGTTATAATCCTAGTTAACCGCTTTAGCAAGCGCCTATTTTTAATCCTCTACTATAAAAATATTAATGCTAAAGAGGCGGCCTAGCTATATATCTACTACGTTTACTAAATTTACGGACCGCTAAATACTATTATATCTAATCGCGGGCCGTAGTTTATATTAGCCTTCTAGAACGAGTTTACTTAGATCTTAGGCATTAAGCTAAAGCTCTCTATAGCGTATTACCCTTAGACAGACAGTTAGATAGAGATTATAAATTAGTATTTAGACTAGAGACTCTAGCCCTTTATTAACTACTTTTAAAACAACTAGTCTAAACTACTCCCCCTAATAGACTATACCTAAGCAACCCTACTCTATAACTCTATAGGGTTTGCCCCTATTTAGCTAGAAATAGGCTACTTACCCTATATAAGCTTTAANTAGAAAAGANNNAAAGAACCCTAAACTATACGCGAGAAACTATTCTATAGTAAGGCCTAGCAGTACGCTAAACGCTTAAAAGAGGCCTAGACGGTAGCCTATAAGAACTTAGAAAAAGCCTAAAGGTTAATAAAATAATAAGTAAATAAACACCGCTAGGAACCTAACTTTACCCCTAGTAATAGGGTCTAGGTTATAATAAAGAATTAGAGGACTAAGTGGCCTAGCTATAAGCTAGACTACTAAATAGCAAGACCATACAAGGTCCTAGAGAAGGTAGGCAACTTATATAAGATAAAGCTCCTAGATTTAATTAAAGTTTACTCTATTTTCTTACCAGATAAGTTATAGAAAGCTATAAGTGATCTATTACCTAGATAGAAAAACGTGCCTCCCCTACCAATTTAAGTTAGTGGCGATAATAAATAGGAAGTTAAGGAAATATTAGCATATAAGCTAGTGTAAGAAGCGCTAAAATACCGTGTTTAATAAAAGGGCTATCCTATACGCGGCTGAGGCGCAATAAGAAGGCCCGTGCATAGACTTGAAATTCAACCTTGTACTAATAAATTAAAGCCCAATATTAACTCTATCGTGGCTTAATTCGACTAAGGTGCTTCCACTAGCAAGGCTTATGTTTGCAGAGCAGTATTTTACAAAGAGGACAGCCATACTAAGTCCTTAGAGGTCGTCGTCGTCTTGCCCACTTGCGATCGCGAGACTTTTGGTGTTCGCGCACGGGCCACTTTTTTTATTGCGCCTTTCTCAGCCGCGTATGGGATAACCTAGGCCTAACCTAGTACCCCACTTAGAACTTTATAGGCTACCCCTAAAAGCTTAAAAAGTTTTATAATTAATACCCTAACTTACCTAGACCCCTAAGGTACCTAGATAAGTAAATAGAATATTAGTATAATAAAGATAATAAGTTACTAGAAGAGTATAAAGATAAGAATACCCTAAGGCCTAAGGAACGAAGCCTACTATAATATACGGCCACCTAGATTTACGTGTCACGTAAGGCCTTTAAATATCTAGGAACTTTAACCACTGGTTAAAGTTATAAGGACGCGGAGAGACTTTGGGAAGATTTAAAGGAATGATATAAATTCTATCTAAATCTAAGGGTATATAGCTCTTGCTAAGAACAAGACATTATATAAAGAAGAGAAAGGAATAACAAGAGAATTATATAATTAAATAGTTAGGGGCTTAGTGGTCGATACGTGCGTATATACGCACGCGGTCTTTAACGGACTTTGGTAATTTAATTAATCTAGCAGATTTTGGTTAAAGCATTGGAATTTATCTATTAAGTGTTTCACTAAGACATTCCTACTATAACTAGGCTAGTCCTATTATAGTACCCCCCCTTTTAGCCAAAGGTCCAAATAATTTAATTTTAGTTAAGACTTATAACTTATTGTATGTTATATTTTTGCGTTAGGTGGCGGTATAGGGTTTTACCAATTCTATTATTAAATGGACCAATTAGGATTTTCCATCCCCGGGATAGAAAATCGCTATTAGCTTAGTTAAGGCGGTAAGCAAAACTAACATCTTTATAGTGGGTCTTAGTAAGGTAAATCTAACTAATTAGATAACTTTAATTGGCGGTTAAAGTTCCTTAACATCTTATATATCACGTAATTATATTATAAACGTCGTGACGTATTTTAAGTCTTTTTTAATTTTAAGCTTCCTGCTATTATATTTCATGTATTTATATTAGGTGGCAATTATTTACTTTTATATTATGTCCATCTAGCTAAAGTAGGCCGCGAAGGATAGTCCTCGTAGAATTCTTTTACTAAGGAAGGCGTATTAGTCTTAATCTAGTTATAGGTTTCCTAAGTTTATATTTTATATTCTTCCTATTTAATGAGAAGTTTAAATTGTTTAGATTATATCTTCTATCGCATATTGTTAATCGAGTTAATAAAGTAAAAACCGTTCCCGTTGTTAATAATTACGGGAGGTAGTAGTAGTACTTTGCAAGTTATAGGCTTACCCTTTAAGGGTTACAGTAAGTTTACGTAAAACATTAAATATATTTTTATCTTAGTCGGCAGTTTAAGTTTATAAGCGTATAGGCTTAGTTTCTTCTTAACTTAGTACAGACCCATAAACTTCTAGTCTAGTTTCTTTAAAGGTCGTTAAGTCTTTAGGTTTTATATATTTAGGTAAACTATATTACCTTCCTTAAAGTCCTACGCGGAAGCTCGTCCTTTATTTATATACTATTCCTATACTATTTAAGTGTACGCTAATTTACTTTATAATAGTTCCGTTAATTGCTTTATTTAATTAGCGAAGTTATATACGTTAATTAGTTAAATCCTCTTAATTATAGGTCCTATTATATTAATTTTAGGTTATAGTTTAAATCTAAGTTAAGGGTTTTATCTATAGGTTGCGTAGAACGGCGTCACGCCTATTAATTCGTTTCTTATATTATTCGCAGTAAACTTAGCTAACAGTAGCTATTTCTCCTAGTTATCTTATAGGTAGGAGCAGTACATTTATAGGTATTATTCTATAATCGCGTTCGCAATTTTAGTTTAACTATCTATCTCTAGATAAAATATAGTTAAGAGTCGTGTTTATATACTTAATCGTTTATATAGGGCTTGCTAGAAGTCTAAAATAAACTAGCTTCTACGGTTAGATATTATTAAATTAGGAAGTCTATATAGCTTAAAGATATACTTAATAAAACATTCGGCTACTAATATTGCATTAATTAAGTCTATAGGAATCATATATCGCATTTTTATAAAATAGTTAATAACTACCATAATATTTATAAACCTATTACTATTAGGTAGGTTAACTACAAAGTTAATTAAGATATCTCGCCATCTTTATATTAAAATTGGCAACGGTTAAAGTACTTCTTACTTCTTTATATAAGAGGTCTTCCTATATACGCACATTCTGTATACTTAGACGTATTTTTATATATAGTTATATATTATAGGCCAGTAGTATACTCGTTAGATAATCTTATAGGTCTTTATATAGCTAGGATGCCCTACTATAGGGGAATTATATACGAATTTAAGTATCTTAAATCGTAAGGGTTTAGAATTTGGGACTACTATCTTCTATTAATAGTATAACCGATTATTACGGATTTCGTATTTAGCGAGTGTAATATCCTTATATTGCCGTTTCCCTATTTAAATTGCTTTTATTATATCTACTATCTAGGGGTCATTCTTATATTCGTGTTCTATTAATTTATTAATTTCTATATCCCACTTATTAATTTCTAATTTATTTCTATTAAGCTCCGCGTCTAGGAATATAGGGCGTAGTTTCTTAAAGCGTTTAGGGGGTAGTAGAATTTATAATTAATTTATAATCTGTTTATTAGAGGCGTTTACAGGTAAGTTCTATAATTATTATATTAATAAGTTAGGCTTTTAGTTAAGTTTACTAGGTTAATATATAATCTTAAAGTTAAATTATAAAAGGTATTTAGCCTAACGAATTTAGCGCTGTGTTAATTACTTTATAGTTATAAAGTACTATAGGTTTTTATAGTCCGTTAATACGCGTATTAGGAATAATAATCTTTTAAATTCTAGGCGCCATTATTTAAAGTATCTAATAATTATAAGCAGTTCCTTATTATATATCTTATAGTTTAATTTAGTAGGGGTAAGTTTTTGGGAGAGAAAGGCTACTAGGCGCAGCTCGCCGTTCTTATTATACTGTAATAATACCCCTTCTAGTGCATAATTAGACGAGTCTATTTTAATAATGCATTTAAGGTCCAGATTAAAGTAGGCGAGGATCGGAGTAGTTATAAAACGATATTTTAGGTCGTTAAAAGCTTGTTCGCATTTAGTAGTCTATTTAAATTTTATGTTTTTCCTTATTAAGTTTATTAATGGCTAAACAATTTTTAAGAAGTGATTAATAAATTAACGGTAGAAATTTGCGAATCCTAGAAATCCTTAGATATCCTATATACTACTAGGACTTTCCTAGTTTATAATTGCAGCGATTTTCTTAGGGTCTATTTTAATTCCGTTATAGGATATAATCAGGCCTAAGTATATAACTTTAGACGTGTGGAACTTATATTTCTTAATGTCGCATTATAAGCCTGCGTCTTGTAGGCGTTTAAGGACTATTTAGATGTACTTCTAATATTTAAAAAGCGAAGACGAATAGATTAAGATATTATTAACGTATTACTAAAACATACTAAGACCGTTCTTTACGCTAAACAGCATTATTAGGTATTTAAAAAGTCCCTATTATATATAGAAAGCCGTATACTTCTTATCTCCTTCGCGAACACGGATTTAATTAAAGGTAGCGACTACGTTAAGCTTCGTAAAGTATTATACTTTCGCTAAGTAGTTAAGCGTTTCTTAAAGTAGAGGAATTGGATATTGGTTTTAAATTATAATTATATTTAGGGCTTAATAATTAACATAGAATCTTAAGCCTCCTCTAGGTTTCTTAATAAATAGTATAGGTAAGGCGAATAGTAATTAACTAGGGCGAATAAATCCTTTCTTTAGGTGCTCTTTAAGGTATTATTATATTATAAGTAGCTCTTCTTATAACATACCGTATAACAGGCCAAACTTTAGCGTTATACTAGGTTTAAGTTCTATCTTAAAATCGTGCTTATCTTAATATAGGGGTAGTTAGTTTATAAATTATCTCTTAAACGTATTAATTAGATTATAATATTTTTTAGGTATAAGAGGTCGGGGGTTAATATATTGCTTTAGTTTTAACGCCTTCTTAATATCTTCTAGTATTATAATAAAGATCTTATAGTTTTATTTTCTTACTAATAAATAAAAGGGTACGGCTTATATTATACAAATTTTAAGAGGTTTCGATATATTATCTTCGCATTCTTTACTATAATTAATAGTTATAACTTTATTATATTAGTTTAAGGTTTATAGTAAGGGTAATTTATATTATATTAAATTTAAATAGTTATATATATATTTATAGGGCAAGTAGTGTTTTAAGTAATAACTTCAGCAGTAGGTTATACGGAATTTTAGTGTTTCTTTAACCCAGCTAATTAAAGGGTTATATTATTTTAGCTATCTATATCTAAGTATTACCTTATAATACTTTAAGGGTATTATAAATAGGGAAATGTATTTAAGGTATTCGCCTATCTACATCTTTATAAAAGCGTAGTATATTAGTTTACCGTATATTAAAGGCTTGCTATTAAAGCCTTATAAGCCTTAGGGCTTATTAAGTTTCTTTAAATTTAAGTGTTAAGTTTTTACGTAGTTTATATTAATAAAGCCTATACTAGTAGCTCTGCTATTTATAAGGATTTATATTTTCTTCCATTTTTTAAGTATTTAAATTTCGCTAAGTATATTAAGGGAGTTATATTATATATTAGCGCTAAAAGAGCCTAGACACTTATACTCTTCCACTTCTTATCCTAAGGCGCAACTTGGCCCTAGGACAATTTATTTTTTAAGTTAACTAAAGGTAAGATACTTTATAGCAACTAAGTATAATTTATAGAATAAGTATAACTTAAGGATTAAGAGGAGCTACGACGGACCTTTTTAAAAGGGTAAGTTTAGCAATCCCTTTAAATATATCCCTTTTTTCCATATTTAAAACATTCTCTATTTGCGGCTTATATTCTTTATTTATTAGTTCCTAAGGGTATATAGAATTAGGTAGTATTAAGGTCTATAGGGTTGTATATAAGGCTTTTAGGTCTTAGAGATGGATTGCGCTTTAAGGTATATGCCGGTTTTGTGGAGTTTTAAGCATAAGGTATAGTTGGCTTTAGGAAATGAGTCTGTTTATTATATTAAAGGTCCTTATTAATTTATTAATATATTATAGCAAATTTAGGTAAGTCCTTTGGCAGTTCTCTGCCCACTAACTATGCTCTAATTTTATCTAAAATAGCTTGGCGGAGAGCAGTAACTCTAGCGGCTTTATTCTAATCTAGTTTACTAATAAGGCCTAAAAATTCCGAAAAGAAGCTAGTAAAGTCTCGGTTCCGTTATTATAGGTTTTTAAGTTTAGTAATAGCTGTATATTTACGGCTGGCGTTATTATACATTAATTTTAGTAAAGAGATAAAGATTTTAAAATTAATAAAGGTGCTATTATAGAAGAATAGGTCTATAGTTTATGCAGCGTCTTTATTTAAACGGGATATTCCATAGCTAATCTTACTAGCTTTAGTAGGGTATTAATTATAGTTTATTAAAAGTTTAAGATGGAGCTTAGTTATAAAGGGACGTAGGTTATTTTGATTTCTATTAAACATTAAAGGGTTAGGGAGCTTTTTAAATTTTATAGTAGGTACCGGGTTTATTACAGGTATAGGTTAAGCTGCCGTTACTAATTTAGGGTTTGTATTTAATAGGTCAGATTTATATATAATTATTTCAATTTTATTTACAGGTATTACTATTAGGGTCTCTAACGCGAGTACTTTGGCGTCGTAGAGTTCTTTATATATTGCTTTAATCGATTGCTAATACTAAGCTTCTAGTATAGTTCGTTACTAGGCTAAGGTATCTATAAAGGACTGTTATATTATAGTTATTTGTTCCCTAACTAGGGCTATAATAGTTGACGTGGTAGATTTAAGTTTATTTACTATTTTGAGGGTATTAGTATAGACGTAACGTAATATAAGGGCGTGGAGAGACTTTAGGAAGATTTGAAGGAATAATATAAATTTTATCTAAATCTAAGGGTATATAGCTCTTGCTAAAAATAAGACGTTATGTAAAGAAGAGAAAGGAATAATAAGAGAATTATATAATTAAATAGTTAGGGGCTTAGTGGTCAATGCGTGCGTATATACGCACGCGGTCTTCGACGGACTTCGGTAATTTGATTGATCTAGTAGATTTTGGTTAAAGCGTTGGAATTTATCTGTCAAGTGTTTCACCAAGACATTCCTACTGTAACTGGGCTAGTCCCGTTATAAAAGTTCTCTAATTAGCCAGATCCTTATTAAGAGTTTTAGCAGCTACCCTTTTTACTCTAGCGCTTTTACGTAACTTATAGTTGCCTTATATACTTAGTCTAAATATACTTACATCTTTTTTTCTTTAGTTCTACTTTGTTTTTAATAAAGCTTAAGAGCAGGCTTTCTTTTAAAGGGGGGGGGTAATGTTACGGCACTATAACGCGTAACCTGGACAGGGAGCCTAGTTAGGGGTTCAGCTAAGGACTTAGCGTTATAACGCGTATATATTACGTCCCCACCTCCTATATATACCTCTCCTCCTCTTCTTAGCTTAGTATCTTTATAAGATAGCATTCTACAAGCTTTGGTTCAGAGGTATTTATACAAGCCGTTACAATTACACGTTTATTTTAGTAAAGAGATAAAGATTTTAAAATTAATAAAGGTGCTATTATAAAAGAATAGATCTATAGTTTGTATAGCGTCCTTATTTAAATAAGATATTCTATAGCTAACCTTACTAGCTTTAATAGGGTATTAGTTATAGTTTATTAAAAGTTTAAAATAGAGCTTAGTTATAAAGGGACGTAAGTTATTTTAATTTTTATTAAATATTAGAGGATTAGGGAGCTTTTTAGATTTTTATAATAGGTACTGGGTTTATTATATATATAAGTTAAGCTACTATTACTAGTTTTAGTATTTATATTTAACGGACTAGGTTTAAATACGGTTATTTTAATCTTATTTAGGGGTATTGCTATTAGGGTCTCTAATGTAAGTGCCTTAGCGTTACGGAGTTCTTCGTAGAGTACTTCCATTAATTGTTAACACTAAGCTTCTAGTATAGCCCGCTATTAAGCTAAGGCATCTATAAAGGACTTTTATATTATAGTTAATTATTCCCTAACTAGGGATATAATACTTATAGTTATTAAAAGGGATTTAGGTTCATTTGCTATTTTAATAATAGTTATTTTAATATAATGTAATATAAGGGCGTAAAGAGGCTTTAGGAAAGATTTAAAGGAACAATATAAATTCTATATAAATTTAAGGGTATATAGCTCTTATAGTATACGACATTATATAAAAAAGAGAAAGGAATAACAAGAGAATCTTATAATTAAATAGTTAGGGGTCTTAGTGGTTAATACATACGTATATACGCACGCGGTCTTTAATAGACTTTAGTAGAATTTAATTAATCTAGTAGAACTTAGTAGAAGTCGATTAAGCTAGCAGAATTTGGCAGAATTTAGTTAAAGCGTCGGAATTTGTCTGTCGAGTGTTTTACTAAGACATTCCTACTATAACTAGGTTAGTCCCGTTATAGTATATACTTAGCAAATCGTACCCACTATAGACAGTTAATTAGAACACGGATTAGAGAAGGGAGGCTAGATTAGTAATACTCTTTAGGCTAACCGTGGTTTACTACGCTAAAGCGGGTCCTACTAATAAAGCTTAAAAGGTTAAACGTCCTTAAAGAGATATAAAGAGCTTTAGCTTATAAAGATCCTATATAATCTCTTATAGAGCTATAGCTTCGACCTAGAGACTCTCTAAGGTGATATAATAATAGGCAATCTAACGTATAAGTAGTTGCTTAAAAGTGTTAAAATTATAACTCTAAATTAGCTACCTTTTAGTAGGATAATCCTTAATTATCGGCTAATCCTATATAGGATTGCTCTGCTTTTTCAATAGGCCTATAGTCTTATCTATATTATAATCCTTAATTAAGTAAGCTAATACGGTAGATCTTTAGTTAACATAATAGGAAGCTCTTGCAGCTGATTAAACTTCTTATAAAAATAACAGAAGTAGTATATTGTTAAGCCATTACTTTTCTTTAGCTATAGATTCTTACTCTAAAGCTATATTAGCGACATACGCCTCTTTATATACTTTAGTTTTTTTATTAAGGCGTTATAACGAATATAATTTTAACCCTATAACTTAAGTTTAAGCACCTCCTTAATATTGTTAGCCTTTATGTCGACCTGAATTAGGTTATCTTATTACCGACTTAGCTACCTCCTATTGACTTAGTCATTGACTCGGTCACCTACCCCTTGTTTCTATTACCACCCCCCTACCCCCTTCTTGTTCTTATTTCCTATACCTTTTTTATATATATATAAAGGCTCTAGAGCCACCATTTAATAGATAGAGTTATTATTCTTTTCTTATAATTGGTGCACGGATTACTAATCGACAGTTATAAGCCCGGGTTGCTTGCCGTATTGCCTCTATTTAACTATTTAATTTAATTAATATACCCCTTATTAAATTACTACTTATTACTAAATCCTTCAACCTTTCTATAAGCACCTTTTTAAAATGACTTCTTAACTACTTACCCAAGCTATTACCACGACGGTGATATTATTGAGCTAAGCTAATTAGGACAAATGGATTAACCTTATTAGGCTTTAAGCCCAAATAGGAGACGTATAGGAATATGTTAACCCCTTAACTAAATGGGATAAGTTGCCCTAATTAATTGAACCTGTCTTTCCTAGGCCTTAAAATATAAAGTTAGGAATAACCTCCTATATAGCTCTCTCTAAGAACAAGAAGGACGAGCTTTAAATTCTCTATAAGAGGTATAAGATAATAAAGAAGGAGTATAAGAAGTAGAAGGTGGCCTTAACTTTTTTACAAAGCTATACCACTGGTGTAGTAGCTAGATATCTAAATACCTATATACTGGGTATTAACTCAGTATACAATATACTAGTAACTCTTAAGGAGAGGGTTACCCCTACTAATACTGCATATTAGCTCTACCTATCCACTTAATATACTAGTAACTCTTAAGGAGAGGGTTGCCCCTACTAATACTGCACATTAGCTCTACCTATCCACTTAATATGCTAAGGTTAAAAAGGGCCTAAAGAATTAGAACTTTAAGGCCTAGTTATAGTAGTAGGAGAAGACGTATAACGATTATAAAAAGATTAAATTATTAGATATAGACGGCGACTAAGTAATTAGAGACTTCTTGCTAGCGGTAAAGCTAGTATTATTAAATTAGGCCTTAATATAGAGGGTTAAATTTAATAAATATAACTGGGCTAAGGACTATGTAATATCTATATATTAACTAGTCAAAATATATCAGAACTATTAATAACTAAAAACTACCTAGTAGAAAAATAGAGCTTAGCTTAGTGCTAATATAGTAAGCTTCTAGGGTAAGCCAATTAATAAGGCTTTTAAGGACGAGGCTCCTAAAGATAAGGCCCCTACTACTACCCCTTCTAGGACGGCACGGAAGAAAGATACTCTAATATGCTACTATGGAGCTATTTGCTAGTTCTAAGATTGTCCTTATATTAACGAGACGGTTTAATTAAAGGACTGGAAATTAAATAAAGCTACGGCTAAAAAGGTTAAGAAAAAGATTGCTAACGCCCTAGAATAGTATAAGCAAACACTAGAAAAGGTTAGGAAGTAGTCTTTAAAAAAGGAAGCTCTACAGAGCCTAAATAAAAAGGAAGATAATAGTACCTTTTGCGTATATTAAATAGGCGCCTATAAAGCAGGCACTAACTATAAGCTGCGTAATAGCGTAATCCTTAACAATAGAACCACTATATACGTTATTAATAATTAATTAAGGTTCGTTAACGAGCTCTACCCAAGTAATAACTTTATATATACTAGGACGGGTATAGATCTAGTTAAGGGTATAGAGATGGTGGTAATTACTATCTAAATACTATTAGGTCCTAGAAAGATTTTTTCAGCAAACGCAGCTTATATACTAGGTTTTTATACAAATTTAGCCTACCTAAGAAAGTTTAATAATAAGGATATATGGTGGGACAATAAAAAGAACCTACTGTATAAAAACGATTATAAGACGTTCGCATATTGCGAGCGCTATTATAATTAATCGACCCTAGAATACAACGAGCTATAATTAAGGACCCTAAGTAAGGCCTTATTCGCAATCTAATTGCGAAACCTCCTTTCTAATTAGGAAGTAGCTAGTAGACTTTAGTATAAAAAACTGGGCTATATAGGACCTAATGCGATTAAGCATTTACCCTAGGAAGTAGGTGGTGCGAGACTTTAAAGTCTAGCAATAATTAACTGCAAGACCTATGCTGTTAGCAAGGCTTATAAGATTGTATTAAGAAGACTACCTACTAGTAAGGTAACTAGACCTTTCTATTAAGTGTATATTAACTTGTTTCCAAAGATTGTAGCGTATAATAGTTATATCTGGACGATATATTTCTATAATAAATTTCTGCATTTAAACGAGGTTAAGACCTTTGCCTATAAGTTGTTAACGACATAAGCAATTATATAATACTTAAATAGGGTAGAACGTTAATATAACTTAAAGATCGCAATAATTTAAATTAATAGCGAAATGTCTTTAGGTAGCGAGTTTAACACCTAGCGGACCTAAAAAGGAATATTACTAGAGCAGTCGGCCCCATATATAAAGTCTTAGAATGGTTTTACTAAACGTTCTAGGGGGGTAATTTTTATTAAGTCTTAATATATATAGATTAAAGCTTAATTACTAGAAGAGCTCTAGCTAGAAATTACTAGGGTTATAATATATTTAATTAATTAGATACTAAGCGCCTAGCTTAGCTAAATAACACCTTTTAAAAAGCTTTAGTTAGTACTAAGGCTCTTGCTATTAAAGCTAAATATAGCTTACCTATAAGTATATAGCTATAGAGCTTACCCGCTTAAATATAATATCCTATATATACGAAAGCTTAAGCTAAGGGCTTATATTAGATACCTAGTAGGGTATTAATTAATGAATATCTTTAGGGTCTATATACCCAGCAAAAAAAAAGTTAATTTAAATAAAAAGGCGTGACGTTTAATAAGCAATTGCTTTATAATAACAGTTAGCTAAATCTTATAAATCTACTCTAGAAACGCGTGGATTAAATTTTAAAGGTAATTAATGTGTTAAATATTAATAGGACGCTTTAGGAAGAGCTTAATAAGACGTTAGATAAGACGTTAGATAAGGAGGATAAAGTAGATATTAGTGGAAGTTAATAAGTAGATGCTAATAAAAATTAAGATTAAGCGACAGATTAGGACGATAACGCAATTAGCCTATAAGCCTCTAAGGACGACTCTATACTAGGCCTTTTTACCCTGGCTAAGACGCTAGAACCTTAATTAAATACTACTAATATAGAGCTGTTAAGTGCCTTAATTAAGCAAAAACCCTAATTTAAACTTATTTTTAGAGAATAAGCCTATCTAAGATAGGAGATCTATAGCAATATAGGTGATATTAATATTATAATAAGCAGAAGAATAAAGAAGCCCTTAATGCGTTAAGAAGCTTACCTTACAGATATTAAGTAATTAGATACCCTTCTTGCCTTCTATAAAGCTTTTACTACTAGAATTAAATATTACTAAAAGCAATTATACTATAACGAGCTTCTATTACTACCTCGTAGCTAGAAGGAGCTTTAAGCTTACCTATATAAAGATGGCTTTACGGAAGCCGCTAATAAGGAATTTAGTAATCTTAAGCAGCGAGGGATATTCGAGACTGTTAAACGGATAGTATCGCTTGACGTCTTACCCGTTACCTAGGTGTTTACTTATAAGTTTAACACTAATAAATATCTAGTTAAATTTAAAGCCCGTTATTGTATATAAGGCGACTTATAATAACTTAGTAAAAAGGACGTGTATGTAGTAACTCTTACAGCAAAAATATTTAGGGCTATAATGGCGATTATCGCCGTATATAATCTAGAGACTTAGTAATACAACATAGTTAACGCCTTCGCTAATAGCCTTATTAATAAGATAGTCTATATTAAGTTTCTAGATGGCTTTTAATAGAAGGGTAGGTATTTGCTTCTTTAAAGAGCTTTATATAGCCTTTAATAATTACTACTACTTTAGCTTAATAAGTTCTTAACTACCCTAATAACCCTAGGTCTAACGGTAGTTAATAGAGAATCGTGCCTATTTTATAACGACTAGCTAATTATGTTCTTTTATATTAATAATATTGTAGCAGCCTGCCGTATAAAAGACCTACTAAAGCTTTAACTCTTTAAGGAAGAGCTAATAAAGAAGTATAAGATTAAGAACCTAAGAGAACTAACCTAGTTCTTAGGAATTAGAATCCTCCGTAATTAACATTAATAAAAACTTTAGCTCTATTAAGATTCCTATATTAATAAAATCGCCAGCACTTTTTATTTAAAAGATTATCGTCTAATATATACGCTAATAAGTATAGATAATCTCTTACCTAACCCAGAGTAGGCCTTTAAGTAGCAGGTCTATATATATTAGAGAAAGGTTAGCTTACTACTTTACGCTACCTATATTATACAACCTAACGTTACTTAAACCTTAAGCAAGCTTATAGAATTTCTCTGTAATCCGTCGCCCCTATATAAAGCCGTAGTTAATTAAGTAATTATATACCTCTATTAAACGAGAACCCTAGTAATTAAATACTTAAATAGGAATATTAGAAGTTAGATCGTCGTCTATATAAGCAATACTGCATTTAGTAATAATCCTATTAGTTAGAAAAGCACTAAAGGCTTTATATTTTTACTATTTGGGGGAGTAATTAACTGGCGCTCTACTAAGTAGAAGACTGTTATAATATTAAGCACTAAAGCTAAACTTAAGGCTCTATTAAATGCAGCTACCGAATTAATTTAGTAGTAGCGCTTCTTTTAAGCTATATAACTCTATATAAATAAGGAGTATATAATTAGCTGTAATAACCTATAGATAATTTAACTGCTTATTAAGAATAGACTTTAGTTAAATATAAAGCTTTATTACGTAAATATCTACTAGTATTAGCTTCACCAAGAAGTTTAAAAGGGCTTAATTATAATTAAGTAGGTCCTTACTACTAATATAACGGCTAACGGTCTTATAAAGGCCCTGCTAAGGTAGAAGTACAAAAGCTTTATTTAATAACTAAATCTAATTAATATTAAGACCCTATTGTGGTTAGATTTAACTATACTGTTTAACCTATTTGCACAATTTCCTTATTAAGTTATTGCTTTTAGATGGTTTCTATTTAGTTTAACACTATGGATATTTCCTATTTAGGTATATCCAGCTAATCGCCTACCAGTTAATTAGCTGGGGGGGGGGGGGGGGTGTGTCGACCTGAATTAGGTTATCTTATCACCGACTCAGCTACCTCCCATTGACTCAGTCATTAACTCAATCATTGACTCGGTCATTGACTCGGTCACCTACCCCTTGTTTCTATTGCCACCCCCCTACCCCCTTCTCGTTCTCATTTCCTATACCTTTCTCATATATATATAGAGGCTCTAGAGCCACCATTCAATAGACAGAGTCATCCTTTCCTTACAATCGGTGCACGGACTACCGATCGACACTTTAGATTAATTAATTTTAGGATAAAAATAACTTTATTAAAGTATAGAGCTAGTTAAACTAATAGATATTATTCTATTCCCGAGGGAGCTAAATATAATACTATAATGGTAAGTATAGATGTGGATAAGTAATAGTAGAAGCGACGGCAGCAGTAGGAGAGTAAGCGGGCGTCTGCTAATACACTACTTACGAGTTAGAGATAGATCCGTTATAGTTGCTAATTGGATTTATATCGTGCACTAACTCCTTAGCCTTAGATCGAATTAGGTATAGATCCGGAGCTCCAAAAGCCAAATCATTCTCAGATCCACTCCAATCCACTAATCAGAAGCTCCAATCCAAATCCACATAAAGCCTCAATCCAACCAGGAGCTTCAAATAGACCCCGCTCCAACAAGATCACTGGCTTTTAAGAACGGAGATTTGGGGGTTTGCTCCTGGCTAAATTCTTCACGAAATCGAAGTTCATTTCACAGACACAAGGATCTACACAGATGGTCATTCAATCATGACATTCCGGTCAAAAGATCTAAGAGTTGGATCAGATTTAGAAATTGATAAAGCCATGCAGAGTAGAGGCTCTGATTGGCGAGATATGTATCAGCATGTAACAAATGCTATAATTCTGCACCAACAAATGCGGACTGCGGAGTTCTTCCTCCAGCAGATAGAACATTTCAACCACAATACCTTTTATCAGGTACTACTTCGTTTTATCCTTGTAGGTACACCTTACACTTCATTTACGTAATGCATCTGAAACAATTCCCCAAGCTTATTAACATAATTTTATTCCTGCGCCACCGCTTCAAGTCCCGCGTTCACAGTTGCAACTTTCTCCTACCAGTTCTGCAAATCAGCTGCACATATATTGAGCATTATGCTCCTGTCTAGAGATTTTAAGTCAATCTTCACCCACGAGAACGCCTCCTACGAGACATCAATCTCCTGCAAGAAGAGCTTGGCGCGCTGGATACTGTTAGTGGCAAAAAAAGCCATCCAGAATTATTTTCCTATTTCGCATGAGAAAACCTACTACAAGGGTAGCGGTAGGCGTAGTTGCATCTGTTTCTACGAAAAGAACCTCATAGACAGTATTCTCAGGCACCTCAATATTGACCATGAAGAGTACGTCGATGTTGTTGGGGCGTGCCGGCGTCTGGCGGTTAGGTCCGGGCAAGGTGTTGGGGTTAGCGAAAGGGGTCACGGAAAAGCTATTCTTCTGGTGTTTATAGGTGTCACCATGATTTTCCTACCATTCAATTTTGTGGCAAGCTACTTTGGGATGAACACGTACGATATGAGCAACATGAGCAACAATCAGTCCCTTTTCTGGGCCATCGTTGTTCCACTGGCTTGTGCAGTCATGACCGTCATTCTATCGATAGCGTATAATGGTGATCAGTTGCGCTGGTTGACGTCCAACGGATTCCACGTATTGAGGGGCTACGTGAAGATTTCTAACGTTAGCCGAATATCCATTGCGGACTTCGAACGGATAACCGATAATTCTATTTGATTCAATACCAACGGCAGATTCGCGCAGCTCAAAAAGCGGGACTCGAGCCTCAGGTTCTCTCCACGCTACCACCTTCCTTACGAATGGCTCCGTGCAATTGTTCGGGGACACTCATACAACCCTTCAAAACCCAAAGAGTTTCAATGGCCCTCTAAGTGTCCAGTTGCGGACGTATACCCCGAAAAGCCCGAGCCGCACACCGATAGACACGCAAGAGAAGGACCAACCTACACTAAAGTTTATAGAAAATATCTCTCAGCCGATACGCTGGAATTTCATAAGCCTCACTGGGAGATCGACCAAGCAAATATTCTCCAAGCGGTCAAACCGACCGCTATCTTAACCTACATATCTCACCTCACTTTACCGTCCATTGTCACGTCTCCTTCCAGACGGACGAAAGTTTCGTTATAATCATGCACACGCTAGACGAGCATAGAACCGACATCCTCTTCGAGCACACGCATCGGCTACGCGCAAACTTAAGAGGCAAGAAAGCCACAGCACCCTCACAGCATGCGCAGATCTTAGAGCCCGGAGACCTCCTGAGGGCCAGGGATACACTTGAGCACGAAAAATCGAGAGCAGACCTTAACGGAAATACACGATGCACGACGAAAGAACCTAGACCGGGCTTGTCATGATTATCCCCGGGGGTTCGCCAGCTAGAGAACAGCTTAGGAGATGATTGCTAATAGAGTATCATCCACTGTCGCGTGTTTGCAACCTTGTATTGGCGCATCGCACACCGAAAGGCTAGACCTTCACCCCACAGCCTCAGTTTCCTCGCTCAATTCATCGTACCGCCATTCTGGCTCATCTGCGCCTGAATCTGCGCATACATCTGGTCCATCGGCGCCACCGTCTTCTTCCACGCCTCGCGGCCTGACACCTCGGCCCACCAGCGCGCCAGATTGGGGCGCGAAGTGATCATCTCCCCTTCTCCAATCGGGAACAACACGTGCATCGTCGGCATGAAGTTGATGTCTGCCAACGTGTACACGTCCCCAGCCATAAACTTGTGCTTCGCAAGGATCCCGTCAATGATGTTCAGGTGCGCATTCAGCTTGGCCAAACAGCGCGCAATCACCACCTCGTCGGGGGTGTTGCCTGTGGCGCTTTCGGTCTGTCAGTAAAAAGGGCGAAGCGGGAGATTGGCAATGCTGGCATGGGTGTGACGGTGGCAGCTTACGGCGCAATGAGCTTGTGGTAGATCAGTGGCCCGGCGTAGGGGTCTACTTTCATCGTCTCGACCGAGAGCGCCTGCTCGAAAAGCGCGAATGCTTTGGGGTCGCTCGCGTAGTCGGGGATCAGGGACGGCTGGACGTCGCTGTATTTGGTGGCCAGGACTCGGGCAATCGCGCGGGATTCGATGAGTGGCGTGTCGTCTAGTTCGAGGAGGGGGACTTGTCCGAATGGCGACTTCTGCATAAATTCGGGAGTCTGCTCCATTGTTAGCGCGGGCTTGTAGGGCTGAATTTGCGGAGGGCAGGGGGGAGGTGAGACCTTGTGGGAACCCGTGGCTAAATCGGCGGCTACAACTTCGTAGTCTGTGATACCCTTCTCCGCGAGGACTAGCTCAGGGCGAAGGCTGTTGAAGGATAGCGGAGTAGTGTGAAGTTTGAAAGAAGCCATGACAACGTGCTCCTTCGGGTTTCCAATATTGTGCAATACAAGAACGACGTATCTAGGAAGGTGGAATGATGGCACTTGTATGATAGCTTTGGAAAAACAGCCGGATTGTTGTTTGACTTTTTATATGGTTTCATGCGGCTGCAATGCATCAAGCTGAAGCCAAGAGCAACGCTGACGTGTGACCAGAATTGACGCAGTTTCATGTTCTAGGCCCATATAGAATAGTGCACTACACGCCTTAGCTCTAAAGCATGACAAGTGCGAAACAGATGAAAACACCCTGCTGTGATTATTGTTATATTTTAATCTACTTGACCACCAAATGCCACATATGCGAGATCTTTTGTATCCTAATTCCGTTCTCTTGGCGCTAATATAAAATAGTACCGCCAAGGTATGCTTCTCTCAGGTGATCGGGACGCATTATCATTAGGTTTTGGATAGTTCTATAGAAAGAGATCCTTCAGTCACAATGCTCCAATATGGCCTCGCATACGTTCTCCGTCAGATGCTGCGGATTTGCTCTCGGAGATTTGAGCCAGATCTTACCTCAGCGTTATTAGATTGTAAAAGCCTACGGATGGCGGATAGGGCTCCCAACCCCCTATTCAACGAATAGGTGGTGTTTTTTAAGCCTTTTGGGTATAACTTAGGGGTGGCTTAGGGATAAAAGTGAATGCATGGATCCAACACGGATCAAAAACGTGAAACGCCTCTATTTTGCGCTTTTTAGGGTTCTTAGAACTGCTCAGCCCGATTGGAGTCCAGATTGAGATGAATAACCTTGTGGACTGATTGAATTGGACACGCAAAATGAGGATAATCAACCCGATAAAGAAGGGTCTGCCCATTGGTCGCTTAATCGACCATGCTGTCTCACCTGCTTAAGTTTTGAATAAAAACCTGAATAAATATCTTCAAATGATAGCAAACTTCCGAAGCAGTTAAGAATTTGGTAATAGTTCAATAACAATAATATGAGAAAATGGTCATCGTAGAAGGTGTAAACATTCGAACACACCCTTTTAATAGGCGGCCCATCCTCGCTGTACGATAAATTCTTTCGCGCTCTGTGATGGCACATGCAAACCCTCCAGATAGCTCAAACAGAAACTTTAAAAAGCATTTCACCCTGCTAAAGTTATTATCAACAACGAGCATGTGAAATTAATTAATCTCTCATCAATGAGAAAAACCACCCAGTGGGAAACCGGAAATTTCGCTGCGCTGGGACCAGTGAATGTAGAATAACTGCCAAAATTCCGGAAGGACTATTTTTACTATTGTAAATTGAAGGAGCCGATTGATACGAGCAACATGCATGCATGATGATCTCGCGCATAATTAGCTTGGCTTGGCTCACTTCCTGAGTCATCTACACGAAGTGTGAGATTTGGCAAGCTAAATTCATGCTACATCCAATAGCATACTAAATGGTAATCGACCTTGACTTTGCAACTCCCAGAGAAGGAGCATTTGTGCATGAACATTGGTAACCATTTCTAAAGCGACTCTAAGACGGTGAAATTGGATATATTCAATCAATCCTCTAACGGGCCTCAAAATAACCACAAAACGGCCTTCGCGCTTCCAGAAAAAAGCCCGAAGACCGCAAGACAAATGCACACGCCGATGCAATCCTCCTCCAGATTCAATTCCTTCCATAAATCGTTATCCCTCCATACACCTCCTCGGGTGTCCTCCTACAGGTGTGCCCTCTAGCGCCCTAATGTTACGGATATTATGGCCTCCGTTGTTGCTGATTTATGCGGCGGCATACACGAGCCGGAACACATCGTTGAAGACGTAGTAGCTGCCTGCCTCGGGGCGCAGTTGGAAGGCTTGGGTGTAGCTCATCGGTCGGCCCTCTTCTTCAACCTAGTCCAAGTTGTTAGAATTTGGGATGGAAATTGTAGAGACAGTGCTCCGAATATGCTTACGAGGAGTGCGCCAGTCACCAACACCAATATCCCGCCATCTTCACTTGATGGTTGGGCATCCAGGGTCGCGACCTGGTGTTTTATTTTGGAAAACTGAAGTTCCTGACAAACGGTGTTAGTGCCGTGCTGCCTGATGGAAATATTAGCGCCTTGGGCGCGTACTTGAAGCTTCGCAATGATTGAGGTGGCTCCTTGGCTGGCAGCGTTCTCGAAGGTGAGCATGGAGTGGTCACGCTGCAGGCTTTCGCAGTTAGTACAGTACAATCTGGTAACAGTGGCGAAAGTTCATTGTGTACATACGTAGAGTGCTGCGAGGTTCTGCCTGTTAGTATCGAAGGTGTCGTAGTAGAACTGGACAAATTGTTCTAGATTCCCAGGTCAGGTTCAGAAGGATGGAATGGCTCTTGGAAGAGTCGTCAGAGGCGCTAGAGCCCCGGAGAGTCTCGGCGATAATGTGGATGGGCTGAGGACTTACGGGCAATCGAGGCAAAGTCTGTGGGCGACTGTTGTTAGCTATGCGCGGGGAAGAAGATGGCCTGAAACGGGCCACTGATGGGCACACTTACCTGCCATGATGACTGATATGGGTCTAAAGGTCCGGAAATATGATCTCGAGGAGGTTTGAGGCGTAGGAGAAGTTGGCGCTGTAGATTGTTTGAATATAAACACAGGCACAGGCAGATGTGGCAGACCCAGAGTGGAGTGGAAGCCTTCTGGTGGGGGCTCACGGCCTCAATGTTTCTCCGGTTGGTAGTGTCGAAATTCCTGAAGGTTCGAAATTTCCTCTCTTCTACTATTCGACAATTGTTCACTAGAGTTCTTGATACCGCCACGGCACAAGTAAATGCGTTCATTCATTCAAGCACATCACCAATGGCTTGCTGTATTCTCTTCTAAAACCATTCAAGCTGACCTACAATGCCAGCGCAGCTTCAACTACTCTAGGTACGTTTCGTCTAATCCTTCAACGCTTTCATCTGCATGATGACTTCTTCAAACGATAATTTCTGAGTCATCCATGACGTATTAAAATATTCAAGCTCAACAGTCTGAAATGCTACCATTCCACCTACATTTCAGTTTAAGATTTATTCCGAAGGCCGAGACTGATTTCCAATAACAGTATAACGTGTCCCTCTACGTGTACTCGGTAGGAAATATGCTTATATTGGTTGTACGGTTTCAAAACACACGAACTCCTCGAGGAGAGCTGATTATTCTTACCTTTGGTAACTTCGAGTATTATTAGTCTAGGCAATGCAGGTACACTTTTTCAAACAATCATCTCCATATTTTGTATTGTGATATTGGAATGCCGTCTATCCTCTACTGCGAAACCTAGTCTCCAATAAATAGTATAAACTACTAAGCAACTCTTCCTCAACCAGCGAAGCCTACAAGCCCACCGACTGGAGCGACTTGACAGTATCAATGACACATTCCTCGGGCGATCGGAACTTCAATCCTAGCACTTCCACCGATTCTTGTTATTGACCTTGAACATTCTACCCTCTGGGAAATCTCCGCCTGGTGCCGATTCGCCGGGAAGGTCTTTGTATTGTGGGAAGTTCTTTCTGGTGATGTCACAGATCTCCTTGTTGGAGAAATAACCTGTAGTGACGAAGAATCGCTTGCTTGCCGCCTCTGGAATCTCCATTGCTTTAACATGGGCCTCGCGACGCCGCGCACATCAATCCAAATGTGAACGCCGGTATAGGGGATCTCGTCCTTGAATTTACCGAGAGCTGTATCGCGTACGCGCTCATTGGAGGTGTTCAAATTGTCGAGAGAGTTGAGGCAGTTGACCTAGAGGAGTGTTAGGGAAGTCCGGGTAGAGAAAGTGGAGGAGTGGCATACAGCGGGACCGAATACGATGGGAGGGTTTATCGTCGAAATAGTAAATTCGCCTTCTCCCCCTTAACGAAATCCTATGCAACCTTCTCTGCGAATGTTTTGCCAGCCCTATAGACAGTTAGTGGTCAAACGAGTACTAACTTAATGGCAAAGGGAGCGCATACCCCGGTAACCGTTCATTGGGTTCTCCATCGCCTGCTCCTGTGTGATGGGATTGAAGTCTTTCTCTGAGTATGTGTGCTCTGGCCATAAGTCCATGTTGGAATTGATTATGGCAGCGAATGACGAAGTGATAACTTATCTATTCAGCCAGATGCCCACAAAAGCAGATGCTCAAATCACTTACTACTCTCTTGACAGTCGGTTCGCTTCTCTTGATTGCCTTGAGGATTCCGGTGGTGCGCCAGTAACTGCTGGATCGATGAGGTCCTACTAACGGTCAGCCATTCAAGCGTCCAGCATAGCAAAATGTAGCATACTTTCTGAATATCGGTGGTTCTGAAGTGAAACGGGCTCGGGTATGAAGAACTACTTCGAGTGGAGGGTCAGATATCACAGCCCTATCGAAGGCATTCTCTTTTGCAATGTCTCTGACTATGGCGAAGTCTAGCTTGTCTTTACCAAGGTCAGGATAGGCTTCTTTGATCTTGTCCGCCTTCTCCTGGCTCCTGACCGTTGTAACCACGGAATGGCTAGCAATTGAGTTGGTGGACACACAAGTCAGAAATCCTCGAAGCTCGCCAGTTCATACCCATACTTAAGGAGATCAAGCACATGCGCGGCGATGAAGCCACTTCCGTCGGTAAGCAAAACGCGCGTCATTGTTCGGGGTGAATTGCTGATGTATCGATCTAAAGCTGGGTGAATGGGAGATTTTTCTTGAGAAGTATTGAGACCCTTCTGTGACTATATGATGAGAGTATCACCTCGAACGTTGTCACCTAGGTTGTGCAGTAAAAAGCCGAGCAGGCTTTGGGAACTGTTCTATTTATCTAGACAATTAAAGATCTCACTCCGCAGCGGGGCACTCTAGTGGGCGTCGGCATTGTGCCAAAGCCCCTGATAAATCCGATATCACGATAATACCCGCCGACGAAGTCGCACGAGTCGTAATTACTCTCTCATCACTCCTAAACTCCGGAGGTAGAAAGAAATCGTGAGTTATCCGTCTTTGTATATTACCACTATCCGACGGAGGATCTTAGCCGCTTAGAAATCTTCTAGGTGACAGTGTAGTACCCGATGTTCAGAATGAAGTAGTAGTCGGAAGAATGATGCACTATTGCCCCTTCTTTAGGTGCAGTTTGACTGTTTTACGCTCTAGGGCTCTGGCGATAGGACATGAAGATGCCTTTATCCCCTTCGCTATCGACGACACTGGAAGAACACGATTTGCAAAGCTGTAACCCATAAGTTACCAAGCACTAGAACCTAACCGTTGGGCCGGGATCATCCATAATAACATCACTTACCGTTAAAGCTCTCTCGTAATGGAGTTATTCCTCCCGACCGACCCCGGCATCAGGAAGGTCCATGCAATAAACACTCTGGTAAATCATCTGCCAGCTCTTCTCATTACCAGGCAATTGTGCCGTGATAATATCCGTCTGCTTTAGTTTGTGATGTTGGAGATACGAAACTTTGTCCTATTGTCAACTATGTAATCCAGTGGCGCTCAGCCACAGGGATGCGACCCAGAACCCTCTAGTCACGGGATACCGCGTTCCCCAAGATGATCCCTCTTTCCTACGGCCATCCACTTCCTTTTGAACACCAGCCTTTCTCAATGCTTCTCCTTCAGCAATTTACATAGAGAAAGAGCTGTCCGAAGTGTTGAAAGAGACGACACAAAACGACATATAGAAATATTCACTTGACCATTGACGGCCATTCACCATCTGTCGACTGCGTATCCGCTGTACTAAAGGACCTCTTGACAAACAGTGAAAGTAGGGTTAGACTCACAACTTCACTTTGGAGAGTGGCCGCATGAACGTATGATGCCGATGGGCGGAATGACTTGCTTGACCACTACAGGGATTCCGGCTGTTTCACGGTATGCGAAGGATGTCTCAATGCGTACAGTAAGGAGAATTTTATCAACCATTGCCGCAGCTCCCATGTATGCCGAAAATGTCACAAACACTTCAAACACCGGGGAGCTATACTCAACCATTGGAAAGACACTGGTCATATTACGCTATGTAAAACATGTCATTCGGACTGCATGGGGAATGATGAGTGGGTAAAACACTGTCGTGACTCTCATGCATGCCCCAAATGCCATATACACTACCCGAATCGCCAGACTTTGCTTAATCACTGGAGGGAGACCAGGCACCTGAAGCTATGTGAAGGTTGTCTGGGCGGATGTTTCGATACGTACTGGTGGAACCATATACTAGTTAATTACGCGTGTGCAAAGTGCCATAAGCATCATTCCTGCAATGATGACTTAGAACAGCATTGGAAAGAGACAGGTCATGAAATGCTATGCCTGGGCTGTCATGACAGAACTTCACCCGAGAAGTTCTTGAAGCATTGCCGTGAGAAGAACGCTTGCGATGAGTGTTATGTTCACGAGAAAAGCCGGGCAGCATTACTAGAACACTGGAGAGCTACCCGACATCGAATAGTATGCGAAGGATGTCTTCTCGGGGTCCAGTCGGAACATTGGACAGAGCATTGCCGTGAACATCACGTATGTCCAGAGTGTCATTGTCACCAACAGAATGAGAACAACCTCGCACATGTAGGTCACTAAATTCCTCATCCATTATATTTAGCTGTGCTAATTTTCTCATAGCACATGATGGTCCACCTACCCGCCGATATTGAATGCTGGGGCTGCGAACGGATGTTTAGTACCTTCTCCGGAATGATCATCCACCTCGAGCATGATGGTCCACCTACCCGCCGATATTGAATGCTGGGGCTGCGAACGGATGTTTAGTACCTTCTCCGGAATGATCATCCACCTCGAGCGCGGCTCGTGTCCCTCCGGAATCAATGCCAAAGACTTGAACAAGTCAGCCGCGATGTGTTACCAATGGTCGCATTTCATTTACGACCAATATCGAATATGCTTGTTGTCCCGCGAACACGACAACAGTTGTAGCTGCACACCCCATCCCTTCAAATGCCCTGACTGCGACATAGGTTTCCCTCATTTAAGTGCTCTGTTTCAGCATGTTGGGACCAGGAGTTGCGACCAAGAACTGGATAAGGGAGCTATTGGAAAACTGATGCATTGGTTGAAGAACCGTCACGCCTAACCAGGCTATCCGGAAATACCCACCATGCATTTCTCTATCATCCGCCCGTTCATACCTAGGCGTTCAGGATGCAGAACGGCTGTTCCCATTGAGTAGCCGCCATTTACAGATGATGGTTGTAAAAATTTCCCCGGTATAAAGGCACGGAACGGTTTCGCTTGGTCTGGACGGATAATCTTCCGGTCCAAATAGCTGTGATTCTAGTGGCCCATTGATTTAGCTTGAGGTTGAGGGTATTAACCATCCTTTCTTCTAGGAAATGGAAGTGCTAAACGGGGAATACAAACGCTGATAGGGTTATCAAATTTGTCTCTGATAATTTGCAGCATCCATACGTGAACTAATTCACCTTACAATCAACAATTTTATGAGTGGTTCGGTCGTTGTTTGCCCCAGCCGGGAACCGTCCAAGCGGTCTTGATTCGTGCACTTTAAGCTAAGATTTAGGCTAAGTCTACAGAAGCATGGGCTAATAATGTTTATGCTGGGGTCTAAAGATTCGAGAATTAGATTGCGAAGATTCATCGTGATCCAAAGGTAAAGGTTGAGCCCTTGGGCAGCTAAAGTGCAAAGAGGGTGATAGCCCAAAAAGAAAGTGAAGCAGGGGAGAAGTCCACCTTGAACATCAATTCTAGTATTAACTACGAAAGAAGAAATGCTGGGATCCTTCTTGCGTTTGCTTATCTAGAAACTGTTGCTGCGTTTGGTATCGTCATGTCTAGTGGATTCTGGCTGCCCAATTTCCTACATTTGCAGTCCTAGGGCGGCGACGTCGGCGCCCAACCTTCGCACGGTGTCAGAAGTGATACCTTTGGCGTATGCATAAACACATGGAATCATTGGCGCCCGAATCTCCGAAAAAAAACACGCCAAAAAACCAGAGATTTTAACATCTGCTATTATTCAGACTTAAAAGTTAGTAAAGCTTTTTTTTTATATTAAGAACCTAATTTATATACTAATTCTTAGTGTTTTAGTATTAGCTCGCACTTACACTAGTATTCTAGCCTCTAGTATAAGGAAAGGTGTAACGAAGCCTTATAGCAGGAACTACGGTAAACTTATTAATAGGCTAGGTATATAAGTAAACAAGAAGTCAATAACGTAATAATAACTAGTGGAGTAGTTGCCTAATAGATTAACTCTAATTATATTCTAAGATTTACTATCCCTTAACCCGTTAATTCGGGTCCTACGGTTATTGATAAGGGCCAGCTAATTAAATCAATAGAATTAAGACCCGTGCTCAGGAATACGAAGTTAGTAATATTACTTAATTCTTATACAAAATTAATATATAAGTTTATTCTTTAGAGTTAAGTCGCTTAATCTATCTATCGCAGTCACGTAAGGGGATATTTTAATTTTTGTATAATTGGGAGGCGCAGGGCTATAAGGTCGCTCTAGGGCTAGTTCTTAGCAGTTTTGCTAGTTCCTAGCACTTAAATCTNNTAAGGATTTGCCCTAAAGCGGCCAGATNTCCCTAACCGNAAGCCTATAGCTGCAAGACTATCTAACTATAGTGGTCGCATTAAGGCTGGCTCTTAGTGGTTTTGCTAGTTCCTAGCACCTACTAAAGAATTACCTTAAAGCGCTATTTATATATAATGTATACTAAGTGTAAGGGATAGTAGGTAGGGAAAGCGAATTAGCCATATAGTAACTGCGTTTAATATTCGCGAATATTACGGGAGGTTTTAGTATTATGCGTTGCTAAGGTAAATACTGCTAAGTAATATATAGACGCTAGTATCTATCTATTACAGTTATATAAGGGGATATTTTAATTTTTATATAATTAGGAGGCGTAGGGCTATAAGGTCGCTCTAGGGCTAGTTCTTAATAGTTTTGCTAGTTCCTAGCACTTAAATCTGCTAAGGATTTGCCCTAAAGCGGCTAGATATCCCTAAGTAAAGCTCCTACGCCTAATAAGACATTACCGCATTCTGCTATATTCTGCCAAATTCTACCACCTTATCGCATTCTGCCAAATTCTGCCATATTGTCGCATTCTACTAAATTCTGCTATATTGTCGCATTCTGCTAAATTCTGCCACATTATTACATTCTGCTAAATTCTGCCACATTATCGCATTCTGCTAAGTTCTGCTATATTATCGTATTCTATTATATTCTACTAACCCTAAGTTATAAGCCAACTAATTAGGATTTTCTATGCCCGGTATAGAAAATCGCTATTAGCTCGCTTACCACTAGCGCCTTAGCGGCCCTCTTAATATCTTAACCTACTATATAATAATCCTTACGCTAAGAGCGGTATACTATACTAAAAGTAAGAGTTAAGGCGATAAAGGTTAGTAGTCTTAGTCCTAATATATAGGCGAAAGGCTTTTAATAACTACTAACCTAGCTGCTAAATTTGCTAATATAAATACCCTAAATCTTTAGTAAACTAGGCAGCGCCCTAGCGGAAGGAGTAGTTTAAGTAACTACTTAGGTTAATCCTAGCAGCTATTAGATGGGAGGAAAGAATCTTACGAACCCCTAAAGAGG
This sequence comes from Cenococcum geophilum 1.58, assembly GCF_001692895.1. Lineage (NCBI taxonomy): Eukaryota > Fungi > Ascomycota > Dothideomycetes > Gloniales > Gloniaceae > Cenococcum > Cenococcum geophilum. The sequence goes on along the minus strand of NW_027137589.1, from coordinate 418,011 downwards.
TAAAGGGTTTACTATTAAGACTAAATAAGAAAGAGTTAAGGAGTTAAGGGTCCCTATTAAATAGCTTTATTATAGTAGCAACTAGGTATAATAGGCCGCCTACTACCGCAATAGCGACGTTAATGCCTTAGTATTACTTATCGGCTTTACTCTATTTAAGGCGGAATATTATTCTACTAGGCGTAAAGGTAATATTATATTAAGTAACCTTTTTTACTAAGAAGGTTATTCGGTTTTTAAGCTCCGCTATAGTATATATAATTTTACCTATCTATAGAAATCTAGTAAATACAAGGGTGAATACGGTATTAGTGTTAATATCCAGTAGCAATAGGCTATGTATTACTACCTAGGCTAGAATATCCCTAGTAATAGGTTATTTATCCTTTTTTACTAAGGGAGAGATAGCGGCTGCTTTAGTAAGTAATTGGTGTACTATAGGATCCTTAAATACTATAATTAAGATACCATAATCTACGTAGTGTAAGCAAATTACGAAGATATAGGCTCGTAAGGTTTTGGCTTTAAGCCTACCTATTTATAGCTAGGAGGTACTAAACGTATAGTAGGCAATCTATTTACCTAGTTTACGCGGCTTAGCTAGGTAAGGGGAGACTCCTTTAAGTGCGTAGTATAACTCCTAGCTGTTAACTACTAAGAAATAGTTCCTATAGGTTACTAGCGTAAGGCCATTTTAGAGAAGGAGTGCGTAGAGGTTAAATAGCGCGTTAATGTTATCTTTAAAGTTTATAGGCGGTTATAAGTAGTCCGTTAGGTTTACGGCACCTATTAAAAACTTATTAGCTTTAGTAGTAATAAATTAAGGGCCTAGTATAGGCAGAACTAATAAATAGCTATAGCCTGGAATTAAGATAGTATATTAGCTAAGCTATTTAAATTACCTAGGATCCACTTCGCGGATATTATAATATCGTAAGCTATAGCAGCTAGTATAATCTTATGGAGTAATTCATTTACTATACTATAAACGATAGTCTTCTTAATACCCTAGTAAACCACTATGCTATTAGTATAAATAGATAGCGCGCTATACTGCTAGTTAGTAAACTATAGATTAAATATATAAGCAATAGCATATATCTCTTTTAGATTAATATGGTCTATTTATTAACTAGGCTTAGGTAATATACTAAACGCCTAAGATTAAGGGAGGTTAGCTATATACTACTGCCAGTTATCCTTATATTTAAGTTCTTTAAAAAAATAAAAGCCGCTAAACCTAAACTAGGTAGAGGCGTTAGTAAAGAGATAAATATAGGTACGCTTAACGTCGTTAAAGAACAATACCCTATTACTTATAGTAAGTAGATTAAGCCAGATATATAAGTTACTTCGTAACTTAGTACTAAATCGCCTAGGTTTATACTTATTTACTAAAGTCTCTAGCTAAGTAGTAATAAAAATCTAAAGAGATTTAGAGTAAAATTAACTAAGTCTAATTACGTAGGCGCACTATATAAGGTAGCCCGCAAGCTACTAGGCTTAAAGGAACGATAATAAGCCGTATTAAAGTGTAGTAGTAACTTTCTTAATAGTATATAATTGTTTCTGTAGTAATAATCGCGTTTATATTTATATGGTGTTAATAATATATCCTAAAACTTTAATAATAGTTCCTACTATATCTTTAGAGCCATTTTAAGGGATATCTAAGGAGTTAATAACAGAGATATAAGTCTAGGTAATAGCCGTTAAGTTATTTAGGTTAGTAAGAATAAAGATAAAGTTATTTAGGTAGTATTTTACCTTATAAGGTAGTTATAAATAGAGTATCCAGTACAGGCCTTCCGCGAAGAGGTTAAATATAAGCGGCGTAGTTTAAAGATTAAAGGATAGGTAGTATTTTTAATAGGTAATACCTTTCTAGGAAAAGCCTATTAATATTCTTGCCCTATAAGATAGGGGGACTATATAGAACGCGTCTTTAATATCTCTTTTAAGTAATAGATATCTACAACCTATAGAAATAACGTAGGCTTAAATAGCGGTAACTGTAGTATATACTAGTACTCCATATTCTTCTAGGATTGCGTTATTAACTAAAGATACTAATAGAAAGGAGAGATTATAAATTCGGCGGTATCCTCTATCCGATTTTAGTACTAGGCTAAGAGGTAAGACTATAATAGGCCCTATTGTAATTCTAATATGTCCTTTTTTAAGGTCTAATATTATCTTCTTAGAGATAAGGTCGACGTTATCCTAAAAGGAGTTGTAGTTTCTATAAGATCTTAGGGTAGGAATAAACTTAGCTCCTATCTCGTAGCTATAGGTTAGGATACCTATTAAAGTGGCTAGTAGATTGCCCGGGTAGTTAAATAAAAGGGAGTGCTATGCTAAGATCCTTAGGGGTGATAGAGAGTAGTAGAGAGCCTTTACCTCTATAAAGGTAGAGAATAATAGTAATGTATTAGGCCTAGGTCCTAGGCGTATAATTAAAGTTAGTATTATTATTAGGCTAGACCCTACTTTATAAGGTTTGCCTTACTATTTCTAGGCGCAAGCTTTAGATAATACAGTATAATCTTTACTATACTTTAAGCACTTATGCGGGTATTTATAAGCTATATTATTATAGCCTCTACTATTAAACCTACGGCAGGTATTAGAGGTATAGGAGGTATCTAACCTAGGTCTCTTTAAGGCGGTAAAGCCGATAGCACTAAACATTATAAGGTATAGCGCTATATACTAGGCTAGTATTTGCTAATTAGTAGGCTTTAGTTAGCCATTAGTTATTATAAAGGTATAATAGTTAAGTACTAAGTTAAGTATATAATCTACCTAGATATACTAGGTTAATAAGGTACGAATTATATTTATCTAAAGAAGTATGCTAGTAATAAGGTCTAGCGGGTATATATAGAGGGTGCTAGTAATAACTACGTAGTTAGTAAAACCTTTAAATTAGACGCCTTTATCTATAAATAGCTTTCTATTTACCTTTGCCTTCCTTATAACTAGAGTACTATTCTTAATCTATATCTTATTAGCAATCTTAATTTAAGTAGTATAGACTTAAAGACGGGCGAGGTTTACTAGATTAAAGGTACCCTTAAAAATATCTAGGTAATCCCTTTTTATAACGCTAGGAAGGCGGAGTTTAAGCAACTTTACGCTAGGAGGGAGAGGCTTACTAAGGACATTAGCTATAGTAGCTGTTATAGTGGCCTATAAGGCTAAAGCGGCTAAGCCTAACTATAATTAAGCCATTTAAGCTAGGTGGTATTTATACTGGCGAGCCTCCTCTACTAGGCAGGCTTTATGCTCTTCCTTATACTTCTAAATCTCCCTTTTATCTCGGGCTTGTTCCCTTTACTCTTTAGCAATTTCGCGCTCTTTTACGGCAGCGGCGCGTATATTAGCCTTAGACAGCATTATAGAACTAGTAGAGGAGGGTATAGCGGTTATAGACGATGGTGTAGTTAAGGTAGGTTATCTAGGTAGGTTTACTCGTTAGGATTATATACGCGTATAAGTCTCCTAGTTGGTTATAAGCGGTAATAGCGTTATAAAATAATTCTTAAATAAATGGATAATAAATGTATAATAAATATTAATAAGTTTAGCGATATTGAAAGCGAATTAGCCACGTAGTAACTGCGTTCAATATTCGCGAATATTACGGAAGGTCTTAGCATTGTGCGTTGCTAAGGTAGATGCTGCTAAGTAATATATAGACGCTAGTATATAAGGCCTCTAGCAGTTGTCGTTCCTGCAGAACGGTATTTTATAGATACTACAGCCAAAAAGCGTCCTTAGAAGACGCCTGCGCCTATTCTATTCCTTACTATCGCGAGGCTTCCTTATAGTATTTGGTAAAAGCTCTGATAGAGCTTTTCGACGTCCTATATGCTTTACCTAAGTATATTTACTAGCCGTTACGTAAGCCGAGCAGTAAATAGGTTTGTGAGATATCTTAATTAGCTCGTATAGCTATGTAGGAACCTATATAATATCGTCTATAAAGCGTTAAGAAAGGTATTTATATTTATATATAGGAGCCTTTTACTTCTAAATCGAGCGTTTAAATAAGGCGTTGCGTAGATTAATTTGAAACTGCTTATAGCCGTTATAACGGCCTTCGCGATAATTAGTAGGATAGTAGGAAAATAGTAGGAAGCAATTTCTAATTATTATATTAAGTAGGAAGTGTAATAAAGGCTTCTAAGTCTGCTTATAGATCCTCTATGTTATAAAATACTGTTATAATTAATCTGTAATATCTACACTATATATATAGTAATTGTAGTAGAAAATAAAGGTAGAAATAAGTAATTACTTTTATACCTTATTACTAAAGACCTTCTAAGTCTATTTGGCGCCACTAAAGGTAAAAGTAGATTATTTTTATAAGTCCTTAATCTTCTATTAACCTAGTAATATATAACGTTATTAGCTTTTAAGCCTTATTATAGAGGCGTTTAGCTTATTGTCGTTAATAGTACTTATAAAAAGTACTATATTGGCGTCTTTTTAAGTAAACTCTATTACCTGGCCGTCTTTAGAAAGCTCGCTATATAATTCTCCCCATAGAATTTAAGCCGTATAGGTTAATTTAAGCTCTATAAGCCTCTAGCTAATTTACTTAGTGTTACGAACGCTTTAAGTACGATGTTATAACTACTTGGAGAGGAGTTGGAAGAAGCTAGTTAGTTAATATAAGCACGGTCTAGGATAAAACCCGTAGAACCATGTAACGAGAAATGGTAAGCAGAGTCACGTGATGTGATCTATGTAATCTGTATAATCTGCGAGATCTATAATAGAGTAAATAGAGTAGGCAGAGTAGATAGAGCAACGACTTTCTTAGAAGTACGGTTATATATTTAAGGACCCTTAGTCCCTACCTAGATAGTTCCTTCCTTATAGTAATTCTTAGAATATAATTAGAGTTAATCTATTAGGCAACCACTCCACTAGTTATTATTACATTATTAACTACTATCTTTGCATTTCCTATACACCTAGCCTATTAATAGAACCCATTATAGTTACTGCTATAAGGTTCCGTTATATAATTACTACCTAGTTATAGTATTAAATATAGGAAGTTAAATAATATGCCACTAAAAGTAGCCACTATAACGCCATTAACGGCGGCAACTACTTTAAGGTTAGGGGGTAACACTAGTATAGCGGACACTAACTTATAATAACCTATAACGGTAAAATAATTATAGGAAATAGTTAACTAGTTAATAGAAAATAACGTAGCATTTAAAAATAAGATTAATAGGATAGGCGCAGTAAAGGTTAAGTTACTATTAATTAAAAGATTTTTAGAAGAGAGATTAAAGCTTAAAGGATTCCTTACGTAAATATACTTTAAGGTAGTATAGGAGGGAGCAAAGCTAGTAACACCTATGGATTGAATAGTGTATGCAGGACTATTCTTAACAGAAAGGGTACTTAAATGGTTTAAGCCTTACCTTATAGAAATATAGGTAAACGGAATAATAACTATAAACTAAGAAGTACGGTTTATATTTTTAAGCTAGGAAGGATTTATAGAACGACTTATACAAATATTTAAAAACCTAAAGGCAACGACTATAGCGGAAAGAAAACTCTAAGATATTATATATTAAACCTTAGTAATTAAGTATATAATATAGTTTTAAATACTAGCAATATAAGTTAAGTGGTGTTAGCGACTCAGTCAATCAAGACATAAGCACGGCAAAAGGGTCGCGCAAGCCTGTACGATTGGATTGTCTATAAACGAGAATCTAAAGCTAAAGAAAGGAAAGGAGAAGAAGGGGAGCGCCGCTCGAAGCTATATACGATCTTCGCATCACGTAACCGCAATATACGGCAATCTGTGGCAACTTGCCGGTGCGTAGTTCTGCCAAGTTCTGCCAAGTTCTGCCAGTGCCGTAACATTACCCCCCCCTCCAAAAAAGCCTGCCCTTAGGCTTTGCCGCTAAAAGTCTTAGCAAAAGAATCTAACTAATTAAATAACTTCGACCGCCGGTCGAAGTTCCTAGATATCTTAACACCTTACATAACTAAGAAATTTCTAGGGCGTTTTTATCCTTATATTCTTCTGGTAGCTTATTATCTTTATTATACCAGTATTTTATCCACTTATCTAGGTACTTTAGCGGTTTAGGTTTATTAGGGTAATAGCTATAGAACTCCTAAAGCTTATAGGGGCTACCTATAAAGTTCTATATAGGGTACTAAGTAGGGTCTAGGTTATATCCTTTCTAACTAATACGATACTTTAACGTTCCCTTTATAAGTTTATAGGCTAGTATTTCTTTAATTTCCTATTTATTATTGTCGTTAACTTAAATTAGTAGGGGAGGTTTATTCTTTTATTTAGGCAGTAGGTCATTTACAGCTTTCCGTAGCTTATCCAGTAAGAAGATAGGGTGGACTTTAATTAAGTCTAGAAGCTTAACCTTATACAAGTTGCCTACTTTATTAAGAATCTTATACGGTCCTACTATCTTATAGTCCAGCTTACGGCTAGGCCGTTTTGTTTTTTAGTTCTTTATTATAACCCAAACTATGTCGCCTACAGTAAAGTTAGGCTCGCGCCTATATTTATTTGCCTATCATTTTATTAACTTCTGGGCCTTTTCTAGGTTTATATAGGTTACTTTCTAGGCTTCTTCTAAGCGCTTAGCGTACTGCTAGGCTTCCTCTTAAGATAGTTTTTCGCGTATAGTCTAGGGCCCTTCTAGTCTTTCCCAGTTAAAGCTTATGCGGGGTAGGTAACCTATTTTTAGTTAAATAGGGGCAAATCCGGTAGAGTCGTAGGGTAGGGTTGCTTGGGCGTAGTTTATTAAAGGCAATAGTTCGGCCTAGTTATCCTAAAAGTAGTTAACGAAAGGCCGGAGTCTCTAGTCTAAGTATTAATTTACAATCTCCGTTTAACTATTTGTCTAGGGGTAATATACTATAAAAAGCTTTAGCTTAATGCCTAAAATCTAGGTAAACTTATTCTAAAAGGCTAATATAAACTATGGCCTGTGGTTGGATATAATAGTATCTAGTAGTCCGTAAATTCGGTAGACATAGTAGATATATAATTAGGCTGCCTCTTTAGTATTAATATTCTTATAACAGGGAATTAAGAACGGGCGCTTACTAAAGCAGTTAACTAGGATTATAACTATATTATATCCATTATGGTCTAGAGGTAGCTTATAAAAGTCTATAGAGATATATTACTAGGGGCGGTCGGGTATTAGAAGGGGTTTTAATAATCCTAGGGTCTTATCTCGTGGGATTATAGACCTACGGCAGTCGTTGTAGTTCCGTATATAGCAGTTGATATCTATAACTATTTCGGGCCAGTAGTAGTAGTTACTAATAATCCTACAGGTCTTATTCTTTCTAAGATAGGCCGTAGAGACCTAGGTATATACTTTAGCAATAAGCCGAGTCCGTAAGTTCTGTTCCTCTACTACTACCAGCCGTTCCTAATGCTTAAGTAATCCATTTTTAAGGGACCATAGGCTAGTAACGTTCTTTACCCTTTTACGGTACTCCTATAGAGAAGGGGCCGTATAGTTTATCTACAGCAATTCATCAATTAAGTTAAGTCCTAAAGGGTTAATAGGATACATCTCAGCGCCTAAGGAGTCTATACTTAGTTCTGCCTATATCTAGGGGTTAAGGTGCTCTAGTTATAGTAGCGTCTAGGTCTATAATAAGATTTTCGCGGCCGTATAGTTACCTAGGTCTTATTTACGCCTAGTAAGAGTATCCGCACGGTTTATAGCGCCTAATCTATATATAATTAAGAAGTTAAACTAAGATAGGATATCCGCCTAGCGTGCCTACTGGGCCGTAAGGGCCTTAGTTATTATAAAGTATTCTAGGGCCTTATAATCTAACACTACTTTAATAGGTTTAGGGGTCCCCTCTAGCTATATACGCCAGTACTAAAAGCTAGAGATAATAGCCAGCATTTTTTTATTATAGATATGGTAGTTCAGTTCAGCATCTATTATAGTCTTTAAATAGTATACAATAGGGTGCCATTCTCCGTCCGGTTGCTTCTGGGAAAAAATACTAGCTATTACGCTATTTAAGGCATTAGTTTCTAGCATTAAGGGCCATTCTAGGTTAAAGTGGGCAAGTAGGGGGGCCGATACTAGCCGTTTTTTAAGCTCATTAAAGGCCTGCATATACATGGCGTTAAAGTAAAAGGGCTAGTCTTTCCTAGTAAGGCGGTTAAGAGGCCGGGTAATCCTACTATAGTTCTTAATAAAGTGTTAGTAGAAGTTACAGAAACCTAAAAACGATTATACCCCCTTTACGGTCCGTGGGGGCGTCTACTAGTTAATTATAATCGTTTTCTCTAGGTTGGCCTTAATTCCGTCCGTGCTAATAATAAAACCTAAGTACTTTATACGCTTAATACTAAATTTTAACTTCTTAATATTAGCCTAGAGGCTAGCTTTGCGGAGCCGTTATAGGACTTTATAGACGTGCTCCTCGTATTCTAGTTTATTCTCTAAGTAGATTATAATATTATTTAGATAGGCCGTATAGAAGTCATTAAGGTAGTTAAAGAGTACATTGTTTATATACCGCTAATATATAACTAGTCCGTTAGTTAGTCTAAAAGGAAGTACCTTATATTTATACGTCCTATAACAGGTCTAGAATATAGTAAAATCCTTAAACCCAGGGTTTATTTTAATTCAGTAAAAGGCCTAGCGGATATTAAGCTTTATAAAAACCTTAGCTCTACTCATTTAGGTAAAAGTCTCATTAAGTAAGGGCAGTGGGTAGCGGTCCTTGCGGGTTATATTATTTAGCTTATAGTAGTCAATACAGAAGCGTAGTCCTCTATTTAGCTTTTTAACAAAGAAAATAGGTAAGTTAAAAGGGGCTTAGCTAGGCTTAATAAAGCCCTTATTTAGGTTATTAATAAGGTACTACTTTATAGCCTATAATTCGGCAATAGACTATAGGTAGAGAGGGCTAAAGCTAAGGGTGCTTCCTTTATCTTGCTCAATCTCAATCTTATAGTTATATAGTTAGTAAGGTAGAAGCATATTAGACACTGCCTTAGAGAATACGTCCTTGAATTTCCGGTATTAATTAGGCAGTTTTTACTCTACTAGTTCTTTATCCGTAAGCCCGCTTTCCTATCCACTAAGCTCGCTTTTCTTTTCCTTAATTATTTAGTTAATTTTGTATAGGCTAGTTGTAAAGGCAACGGTATCAGGCTAAACTAGGTTTTAGTAGAATCCTACAGCGCTAATACAGCAGACATTAACTGGTGGGAGGTCCGTAGGTTTCTTTGGCGTCTATTAGGCTATAGTTTGCGGTATAGGGTTTATAGTCTTCCTTAGCTCACGTTCCATTTTCTATAAGTTATCCTTTCTATCTATTAGTTTAGTATGGCGTTTAATATCCCTAGCTTTCCTTTATAGCTTTATAGGGTTCTCCATAGGGAACTTAGCTAGGTTACTACCAACTTCCTAGGTCTCTAGTGCGGGTAGCGTGACATAGGTAGTCTAAGGGCGGCGTAGTATACGGATCCGTTGCGGGTTAAGCTGTACGTCCTTCTTAAAGGCCTAGTCTTTACGTATAGCATCGGCCTAGTAAATAGTATTAATCTAGGGCCGTATAAGGTTTTCTATTATAATGCTAATTTCTTTTATAAAGAAAGGGGTTAAAGGTAGAGTTTTAGGCCAGATAAGCCGTCTACTCCGTACTTTAAGCTATAAGCCTAAATAGGCTAGCCATTTTCTTCCTAAGATTATATCGTGGCTTCCTAAGTCCGTAATAAGAAAGGGGATATTATACTACCTTCGTCTATTAACACGGAGGTAGATCCGCAAGATAGTTATAATAGGTGGCCCTATCCGTCCGTTATAACCGCAAATAGGGATTAGTTTAGGCAGTTCTTTAAGGGGTGCATTCAAAAAATCAGCCAGTTTTACAGCGCACTTTATATCAATTAAAGTAAAGGCATTTACTCCTAAGTTAGCTAAAGTAAAGGTTAAAACTTAATATCTATTACGAAATAAAGTATAAGGGATAGTGCAGCTTCTTCTACTAATTAGCCGACCTAGATTAATATGTAACATATTAATCCCTTTTAACCCTAAAGAGGAGTCTTTCTCTAGGGTTTCTCTTTTTCTAGCTCTATACTATCCTCCTAAATTAACAGGACCTCGTTTATCCTTACCTTTATTAGGCAGTTCCTTATAGGGTGGCCTATTTAACCGCACAAGAAGCAAGCTCCTTAATTGCTAAAGGCCTATATACGGGGGTCGCTATATATAGGCTGGGTGTATACCGGGCCCGCAGTAGGGGTAGCTGCGTAGCTAGCTGCCGGGTTAGCTATAGGAGTTGCCAATCATGCTAGGGCACTACGGGCCGTACTCGTAGTACTTACGGCCTAGTTTACAAGGTTTCTAGTTTTTAGCTAGTTGGCGCGTGCCTTAATTTAATAAAGGCCTTAGTTAATAGCTAGGCAATAGTCTATAAGTTCCTTTAACGTCTATGCTATAGTATAAGCTAGTAATACGGCCCGCTATAGGTCCAGGGTAAGTTTATTAAAGAGGTCTAGCAGTAGGTCTTCCTAGGGGATCTAGGCCTATCCGGCCAGGTGTAAAAAGCGGGTTTAAAAGGCCGAAAAGGTCTCCATTATTTTTATATTTAGGCTTTTATAGCTAAGGCAGGCGTTTTATACTTTAAAAGGGTCTTTATAAATAAAAGATAAGTGTTTAATTATTTCTTCTTTAGAGATAAAGGGGTTTGCTAAGTCTTCTATATATCACGGGCGTAAATGCGTCTAGGCGTCTCCGCCAGTACGGCCGAAGACGTAGGCCATTCTGGCTTAGGCGTTAGGGAAGTAGTCTGCATTAACTTTAAGCTTATCCTATAATTAAAGCTTCCAATTATTAAATATAGGGTTGGTTCCGTTTGTAAGTAGTAGGGGGTCCGTGACCTTTACTAACCGCTTCAGTACTATATAGGCCTTAGTGGATCCACTAAGGCGCTAGGATAGGGCCTAAAGGACTATAATAAGTCTTTAGTTGTCTAATAATAACGATAAGGTTAGCAGCAGCTATATATCTTAGTATTCGTAGGTCTACTTATACGCTATACTAATAAACAGGATAAGGTTAGTAGCAGCTATATATCTTAGTATTTGTAGGTCTACTTACCTCCTATACTAATAAACAGGACAAGGTTAGTAGCAGCTATATATCTTAGTATTTGCAGGTCTACTTATACCCTATACTAATAAATAGGATAAGGTTAGCAGCAGCTGTATATCTTAGTATTTATAAGTCTACTTATATACTACACCAATAAATAGAATAAGGTTAGTAGCAGCTATACATCTTAGTATTTATAGGTCTACTTATAAGCTACACTAATAAATAGGATAAGGTTAGTAGTAGCTGTATATCTTAGTATTTGTAGGTCTATTTATATACTACACTAATAAATAGGACAAAGTTAGTAGCAGCTGTATATCTTAGTATTTGCAGGTCTACTTACCTCCTATACTAATAAATAGGATAAGGTTAGCAGTAGCTGTATATCTTAATATTTACAGATCTACTTATATCCTACACTAATAAACAGAATAAAATTAGTAGTAGCTATATATCTTAGTATTTATAGGTTTACTTATATACTATACTAATAAATAAGACAAAGTTAGCAGTAACTGTATATCTTAGTATTTATAGGTCTACTTACATTTTACACTAATAAATAGGACAAGGTTAGCAGTAGCTGTATATCTTAGTATTTATAGGTTTACTTACAACCTACACTAATAAATAGAACAAAATTAGCAGCAGTGGTATATTCTAGTATTTGTAGGTCTACTTATATCCTATACTAATAAATAGGACAAGGTTAGCAGCAGCTATATATCTTAGTATTTGTAGGTCTACTTATATCCTATACTAATAAATAGGATAAGGTTAGCAATAGCTATATATCTTAGTATTTGCAGGTCTACTTACCTCCTATACTAATAAATAGGATAAAGTTAGCAGCAGCTATATATCCTAGTATTTGCAGGTCTACTTATATCCTACACTAATAAACAGGACAAGATTAGTAGCAGCTGTATATTTTGGTATTTGCAGGTCTATTTACAACCTATACCAATAAATAGAATAAGGTTAGTAGCAGCTGTATATCCTAGTATTTGCAGGTCTACTTATAACCTACACTAATAAATAGGATAAGGTTAGTAGCAGCTATATATTTTAGTATTTATAGGTTTACTTACCTCCTATACTAATAAATAGGATAAAGTTAGCAGCAGTTATATATTTTAGTATTTGCAGGTCTACTTACATTCTATACTAATAAATAGGACAAGGTTAGCAGTAGCTATATATCTTAGTATTTACAGGTCTACTTATAAGTTATACTAACAAATAGGACAAAATTAGTAGTAGCTATATATCTTAGTATTTGCAGGTCTACTTATAAGCTATACTAATAAATAGGATAAGGTTAGCAGCAGCTGTATATCTTAGTATTTATAGGTTTACTTACCTCCTACACTAATAAATAGGACAAGATTAATAGCAGCTATACATTTTAGTATTTATAGGTCTACTTATAACTTACACTAACAAACAGGATAAAGTTAGCAGCAGCTATATATCTTAGTATTTGCAGGTCTACTTATAAGCTATACTAATAAATAGGATAAGATTAGCAGCAGCTATATATCTTAGTATTTATAGGTCTACTTATAAGCTATATTAATAAATAGAATAAAGTTAGCAGTAGCTGTACATCTTAGTATTTATAGGTCTACTTATATCCTATACTAATAAATAAAATAAGGTTAGTAGTAACTATATATCTTAGTATTTATAGGTTTACTTATATACTACACTAACAAATAGGACAAAGTTAGCAGCAGCTATATATCTTAGTATTTTACAGGTTTACTTATATTTTATACTAATAAATAGGATAAGGTTAGCAGCAGCTGTATATTTTAGTATTTATATATCTACTTACCTCCTATACTAATAAATAGGATAAGGTTAGCAGTAGTTTATATATTCTAGTATTTGTAGGTTTACTTACCTTTTACACTAATAAATAGAATAAGGTTAGTAGTAGTTATATATCTTAGTATTTATAGGTCTACTTACCTCCTATTACCAACAAATAGGATAAAGGTTAGCAGTAGCTATATATTTTAGTATTTACAGGTCTACTTATAACCTACACTAACAAATAGAACAAGATTAGTAGTAGTAGTATATTCTAGTATTTACAGGTCTACTTATATTCTATACTAATAAATAGGATAAAGTTAGCAGCAGCTGTATATCTTAGTATTTATAGGTCTACTTATATTCTACACTAATAAATAGGATAAGATTAGCAATAGCTGTATATCTTAGTATTTATAGGTCTACTTACCTCCTACACTAACAAATAGGACAAGGTTAGCAGCAGCTGTATATCCTAATATTTTTTGGTCTACTTATATCCTATACTAATAAATAGGATAAGGTTAGCAGCAGCTATATTATCTTAGTATTTATAGGTTTACTTACCTCCTACACTAACAAATAGGATAAGGTTAGCAGCAGTAGTATATTCCAGTATTTATAGGTCTACTTATATCCTATACTAATAAATTAGGACAAGATTAGTAGCAGCTATATATCTTAGTATTTGTAGGTCTACTTATATACTATAACTAATAAATAAAACAAAGTTAGCAGCAGCTGTATATCTCAGTATTTGCAGGTCTACTTTATATACTACACTAATAAACAGGATAAGGTTAGCAGCAGCTATATATTTTAGTATTTGTAGGTCTACTTATATACTACACCAACAAATAGAATAAGGTTAGCAGCAGCTATATATCTTAGTATTTGCAGGGTTTACTTACACCCTATACTAACAAACAGAATAAAGTTAGTAGTAGCTATATATCTTAGTATTTGCAGATCTACTTATATACTATACTAATAAACAGGATAAGGTTAGCAGCAGCTATATATCTTAGTATTTGTAGATCTACTTATATACTACACTAATAAATAGGACAAAGTTAGCAGTAGCTATATATTTTGGTATTTATAGGTCTACTTACCTCTTATACTAATAAATAGAATAAGATTAGCAGCAGCTGTATATCTTAGTATTTGTAGGTCTACTTACAACCTATACTAATAAACAGGATAAGGTTAGCAGTAGCTATATATCTTAGTATTTGCAGGTCTACTTATATACTACACTAATAAACAGGACAAGGTTAGCAGTAGCTGTATATCTCGGTATTTGTAGGTCTACTTACTTCCTATAACTAAGTATGTTAGTAGAATATTTAGAATATACTCTAGGAATATTTACCCTCTATACCTACACTATTAGCTAAAATAATATTGTTTTGTTGCTGTTAAACCCTACCGTAAACAATCTATCCTCCCATATATCTTAACCTATTGGATTAAGTTTAACCGTAGCTAATAGAGATAATGATATATTGCATAAAGTTGCGTAAGTTAACTCCCACGCTAATAGCTCTTGACTTTGGTTGCGCTTTTATACTAGGGTTAAGGGATAATTCTAGGGCTGTAAAGGCGGGGCAGTGCCTTCGAAATTTTTGCTTGTCAAAAATAAGAAGGTGATTTGAGGACTAGAGTCTATAGTGGGTTCGGCTTAATCTTTCTCCTTAGTTCCGGTCCTTAGCGCCTTTTTATATTACGTATATAAACACCATGCGTGTAACGGTGCTGGGGCGCGTTACCTGCCAAATTCTGCTATATTCTGCCACCCTATAATTAGCTCGCCTATTACTAGCGCCTTGCCAGCTACCTATAGGTGTGCATTAGACCTAAAACTTTGTCGATTTCACTAACTATACTCTTATTAACAGTTTATTCTAAAACCTCTCTTTCTTAAATTCTAATACTCTTTAGCGGATTTTGAAGGCTTTATATAAGCTGTAGGTTAGCACCTATATTTAATTAAGCTGCTGCCTATATATATCGGTCCTGCAATTATTCCGGACTTAGGTTAGCTAACTGTTTTTACCGCATAAATACATATTTAAGCGCTAAGTTAAGCCAAATATTTATAAAGGCTTATTAGGACGGGCAATATAATTAGCGGTATTTACAGTATATAATTAAAGCGTAAAATACTTTAAGCTCGCCCCCGCTAGTAGGGAGGGTGGCTAAGCCGCACTAACTAGACCCTTATTAAGGGTCTACTTCTTAGGATTAAAGAATAAAGAAAATAGGGGAACTGTGGTTGGTGTTAGAATAAACGGTCTTAAGTGTGGCGTTATGGCGGTAATATACTGCCTCCGCTGCTCGGCGTTTAGCTTAGTGCGGTTACTAAGTCAACTAAACCATACCGAAACCCCTAACCTATATCCTCGTCAACGGATATATATTAAAGGTATAGGCGCTTCTATAGGCGGGTCTTCCGCAGAGATTAGTACTAGCCCTATAACTAGGGCTTTTTAACCCTAGGGCTCTTAATTATACCTACACTTTCAAATTCGGCGTCATTGATGTATTTTAGACCAACCCTTTCGTTTATAGTCGTCGGAGCAGAGTTCCTTTAGGCTTCGCGGAGCTACCTCTAGGGGTGATCTCTTGTACGGGAATATAAGCCATAGGGGATTAGTTCTTATAGGGCGGCGGAATACGTAGGTATTAGTACCTATAGGGGATTCGTTAGAGTAAGGGATTTGTTAGAGTAGGGGATTTATTAGAATAGGGGATTCGTTAGCGTAGGGGATTTGTTAGCGTAGGGGATTTATTAGAGTAGGGGACTAGATTCCGTAGGGGATTTATTAAAGTAGGGGACTGGTTCCTATAGGGCGGCGAAATATATAGGCATTGGCTCCTATAGGGGATTTGTTTAAGTAGGGGACTTATTTAAATAGGGGATTGGTTAAAGTAGGGGATTAATTCTCTTACGGCCTTTATTTAGGCGGTATAAGGCTACTTCTAATAGGCTAGGGAGTAGATTGCGTGTTTTATAGAAATATAAAGCCTATATAGGATGGTAGGGTGTAGGGACCTAATAATCTAGCGGAAGATTGGGTTATCCGCTTTCCTGGGTTTATTTAGCCTAGGCGACTTGCCCTAATATAAGCAACGGGGTTATAACAGTCTATAGGGTTATAACGGTGGGGCCTTACCGCCTATATTTTGCCTGCGAACAAGTATTTGGCAGAATTTTGGTGTTTAAAACCGTTATAACCCTATAGACCGTTATAACCCCGTTGCTTACGTTACGCTATTTTACATACATTTCGACTAAGGCTGCTGCCTGGCCTTAGCCGCCCGAATCTCCGCAAAACTTCACTCGTGCGGTGGAAGAGCAATGAAATATTATTCTATTTACTCTGCTAGTACCTTTAAATCCTTCCTTGTTTCCCAAAGCACCTCCTTTATTTAAGAAGGAAGTTTTTTATCCTTTTTCTTTCGCCTCCTACCGCCTAGAAATACCACCTTCCGCAATCTATTGACCTAAGAGATTAGTGGCTAATAGTATAGTGAAAAGTTATTACCTACAGTCTTAAGAAAATCCTCTTTATTAGCCACTGCCCCTTTTTTTATTTCAGCTAGCTCTTCCGTATCTATAGAATTCCACTTATTAAACCTATTAACAACGTTGCCTTTTTTATTAGGTTTATTATAGTAAATGTATATCTAAAATAGAACCTAAAAGAATAACTTAAAATTATGCCAAGCTGAGTATATCTTGCTTAGGAGCACTCCAATCGCTATAAACGCTTTTATACTAGTCTTGCCCCGCGCTCTTAAAGGCCCTTCCCGCTACTCTTTAATCGCAAGATCGAAGTCGATTAAGAATGCCGGCTAAGAAGGATTGTCGTCTTTTTCGTTTATTATAAGGTTACCTGTTAAAACGTAGAATTGTCTAGCTTTTACAAGCACCGTACTCCTATAATTACCCTACTCGCACAATCACCTAGCTTATAGGATTGCCTAGCTCCTACGAGTATCTAGCTTATACAATTACCTAGCTCGTATAATTACTTAGCTCGTACGATTACCTAGCTTATAGAATCGCCTAGCTCGCCTATTAATATCCTATTAGCACTAATAGTTAGGGGCCAGTCTTAGCACTTAGGCGTTCTGCCCACTAAAATAGAATGCCTAAATTAGTAAGGGGTAGGTTTTGGTCGCTCTTTAAAGGAGGGTTTTCCGGCTACAGAAAATAAGCATTTAAAGTAATAATGTCACGGCATACCTAGCGATAATACCCCTTTAAATAAATTGAATAAAAGTTATATTGCACATTTAGCTATAACGGGGGAGACAATCTATCAAGCACCGCTATACTATTACTAAGTCACATCTAGGAGCTTTTTAAGGCCTGCAGTATATCTAAATTCTATATCTTAATATCTCCTATCCTTCCTATAATATTTTCTCGGTAAGTATCTCTTATTAGGTCTTACCTTAAACGAGGTTAAGCAGTATCTCCTTTAAATATTAAACTTTCTCTGGATCGTTATAAGCGTTATAGTAATTAATAAGGTTTTGGAAAGCCTTATCTTCTTTATTGTCCATTATTAACCTATGGCCTTTAAAATGAGAGTAAATAATATCGCGTTGTCTCTCGAATTCCTTCTTCCAGTCGTCACTAATCCCACTTTATTCTAGCATTAGAAGCTAGATTAGCTGCAATATATAAAGCTATAAAAACTTATATATAAAGGCTGGCAATCGTTCTATATATTATATACGGAACACATTACTAGGGACACGATTTCGTGGATGTTAGAAACGCTAGGGGAGTGTTCTTAAAGCCGAGCGTATAATTGTCTTTAATTAACCATATACTGTATCCTTAACCTTAACTCGGACAAACTAAAAGACTAAAAATATTAAAGAGTGAAGAGATTCGTGTGAAAGTATGCGTAGGTCTAAAATCGAAGGCTTTAAACAACCTAGAAAATAAGAATAAAACGCTAATTACCTGCAAAAAAATTTATTAGCAGGCTACTATAGGTATAGAGGCGTTTAGATAGCTAAGCTAGCAAGTACTAGAGTACTAGATTATACTAATATCCTCCTAACTCCAAGCTAAGTGATAGGCTTAAAGTATAGGGCTATATGCCAGGGCCTAGTTCCGGCCCTACTTATATATAGGAGCTAGATATACGTCTTATATTAACAAGTAGGAGGGAGTTAAGTCGTGGGGCGTATACTATTTCGTCTATGACGTATCTTACAGCTTATATACCGATCGCCGGTTTATATTATTCGTATAGCGTGCGAGATGGGTGCTATAGGATATGTAGTAGCGAAATGAGGCATATTGTCTACGTGCGCGCCTTAGCTGTAAGATTGCCGTATAGCTTGCATTTGGAAGGCTGATAAGAAAAGATAGAATAAAATAGAACGAAACGAAAAGGGGATTATATTACTATAACAACCTTAACCAATCCTTAGCTGACACGTAGCTTATAGGATAGTATAGTGTAAGCCGGATGTCAATATATTAATCGCATCTATTTCATTCTACTTTACTCTATTCTATCTATAACATAACTATAACTAAATTATCTTTTAATTTCTAAGTAGAAGACGCCAGTATATTTTAACTAGGTTAAAGAGGGTAGGCTAACAAAGGCTAATTCTATCCTCTACTAGTAAAAGAAGACGCTAATAGAGAGCGACTAGACTTAAACACATAATAGGGGAGCGTGGTTTTGCTCGCTTTAGACGCTAAGCTTAGTTAAATCTACTAACTTATTGCTAATTAAGTATATAAATGCGGTAAACACTCGCTATAAAGGGCAGGGCTAGTTCTAGCTTAAATCTAATATACAAATTTCCTTTAATAAGCAATAACTAAAGAGCGTACTATTTAAGCCAATAAATTTCCTCCTTAATTCTGTAGGCTTCTCCATCCTTAGGCTAAGTGTGCCCTTTTCCTCTTAAATGCCATAATCTTATTTATAACAGTATAGTGTGGGAATTAAATAAGCAACTTAATTCTAAATCTATGGAAATTAAGTAAACTAAATATATAAAAGTAGACCCGGAACTCCGTAGTCTATAACTTAATATTTAACCATATCTAAGACTTATAGGGGTAGGGTCGATCCTATCTCGGAGCCTCTTAGGCGACGATCTTATATCTTAGTAGTGCTGGTAAACTGTTATATTGTTTCCAGTCTTTATAACCCATTTATCTCCATAATTTGAAGTTTTATCACTGCCTCTCTTAAGAGTGTAGATTTTATTTTAAAACCGCCTAATAGTATTTCTTATTTCTTTCTAGTTACTTCTTAGGCTGTTAATCCGATTATCAACCTTCCCTAGATAACTTATAATGTAGCGGTCGTTATTTTTAAGGCTACTAACTTTCCTATTGAGTTGGCTAAGCCTATAGCTGAGTTAATTAACTAGAGTAAGCTAGGGGTTAATAAGCTTTATTAGAAGGAGTTACCAAGTGGACTATATTAAGACGACTTCTTTATCTTATTAGTATAGGGTAAGTATTTCCTTACAGTTCCTTCCGTATTGGCCTTATTATTCTCTAAATCACTCTTATATTCTAGTGCTAACTAAATATCCTACTTATGCTAATAAGCTAGTAAACGGATAAAACTATAGGGAAGCAGCTATTGTATACCTGCCCTACTATGTTAACGGCCTTATCGGAGCCCTTGGGATTGGAAGTAAGCGGTATATCCTAGCTTTGTTAGCGGTATCCCGTAAAGGATTTAATATTTAGAGCGCACCTTAATCTAATATAATGTGGTATCCTTTATTATGGCGTCTAAGTCGCTTATTATTAAAGAGATAAGGTAGCTAATAGTGTTAGGCTTTCTAGTGTTAAAATGCAGGACAAAACTTACTTTACTATAGTAGTGAGTGGACGGCTAACTCTTTAAGGGCTGACGTGGGAAAGAACCGCCAATTCTTTACGAAGCGGCTAAGGCACCTAAGATAAGGAAAAGTTGGGAATTTCGTAAATCTAAATATATCAAAGCTGCATTATTAGTTCTGGGTATCCCCTTATAGATAATTACATGCGCTTCCGCGACTATATAACCTACTACTTAACGCGCTATAATCCTTAACCTTACCTTTAGGCTTAAGTTATTGCGGTAGTAAAGTTAGACTAACAAAAAGGACAAAACCTCGCTAAGAATTTATCCAGACTATCCCTAATATAGGTTAGTATCTTTACGCTAAGACCGTCTATTACCCAAACCTATATTCCGTTATCTTCCTTCCTATTTCACTAGTGCGTATCCTACTTCTAGCTTCAAACGCAGTAGTAATATAAAGATATCCTTCTTCCCCCGCAACTGCCAATTGATATAGCCCGTTATTACGAAAAGTTAGTCACCTAGAAGGATAGATAGTAACGGTCTATATTAAAGGACTAAGGTACACCTTTTGCTAATTCCACTCTATTAAATACCCGCCGCTAACTTATTAATAGGGAAACATCCTTAAGGTGTTAGCAAAGTAATAGCGTAGAAGCCTCTTTATAGAAGCGTACGTCTAAACCCCAGGTATAGCGAAAATATTAAGTACTAATATCCTCTGCTAGCGAACAAGACTTTATATAAAGAGGTATGCTACTTTATTCTATGCTATTTAGCGAAGCTAACTTCTATAGGGTAAGTTAACTGCTTTGCTATTTAAGGATTAAAAGCGATCGCGTAAAGTTAAAAATCCGCTTAATAATATCCTAACTGCGCCCCTCTAAAAGCGACCACGGATATCTCCTCTAAGCCCCGCCATTAAAAGACTAATTGATTAAGAAGTGCCATTTTGTGGCAGGAATACCCTAATTAATCCTATTAAATATTAGTAGAAGGAATAAGCTTAGCCTAAGGAATACTTTAAGCCAGATAATATAATAAGTCACCTGCTTATAAGGAAAAAGTTAACGCCTTTTCTTCGCCATAAACGATCGGAGTCGGGCTTTCTCGTAGCTAGCTCTACTATACCCAGCGATTAGAAGCCAAGAGAAGAGAAAGGTATACTATACTAAGACCCGCGTTATAAGACTCTACTTAAAACTAAGGGTAGTTTTATATATAAATATATAGGTATAAATAAGGAGGGCATTAATAAGGACAGTAAGCGTCTTTACTAAACCCTATTAGAGACGGAATAAAAAGTCCCTAACGATTTACTATTTAATAATAATATATTTAATAAGACTTATAATATAATCGATAGTAGGAACGAAGCGAAAGTTATTTAAGATATCGCTTGGTTACTCGTTCCTTTAGCTTAGGCTTTAGCTATATATAACGCCAAACTTAAATGTCTTATTAAAAGTGTTAACAAAGGCTAGAATAACTCCGTCCCTCTAATTAGAACTTATCCACAGCCTAATTACACTATAGGATTTAAACAAACTATATTTACGGAAGATTAGCTTAACAAGCTATTACCCTTTATTAGTAACTTTATCGCTAGCAACCAGTCCTTCTTTATAGCTATATACTATATATACTTTCCATTCCTAACATACAAAGTAAAGTGCAGTACTATAGTACTTAACGTTATAAATTAGCAGAATGCTTATAGCATAACTCTCGCAGTTAGGGCTATCGTTAAGCTTTTCCGGCTCGTAAAGTGCAAGAAAGAGCTCTACTGGCAAATCCTAGCCTTCTTAGTCTCCTATAATTATCAGACAGTAAGGATCTACGGCCACTACCCTATTATTAAGGGAAAAGATACTACCTATTATTACCACCCTATCTACACCTTTAATTTCACGGCACTAAATAGGAAAAAGAAGTGGACGGTATATAAATTCACTAAGAATGTCTATAATATATAGATGCCAAAGCACTTAGACAGAATTCGCTCTATTATTAATAATTTACTATCTAATTTTAACTTTAAAGTCTTATAGCTTTTAAAATCCGGACTATTACAAAAGCTAAAAAGTTATTATCTCTTACAATTATTTACGGAGCTAGAATCTTTACCGGGAGAGCGTGACAGTTAGTTAGGTATTGTTAATTAAGATACTACCCCCGATACTTCTTTTATAGAGGAAGAGACATCTAAAAGACTAAGAAGAAATGCTAGGAAATAGTAAGTGCGAATAGTCTTAATCTATTATTCTTTAGCGTTTAACTTTATATACGTCCTAACTTAAAGAGCACTCTAAATACTATTCCTGTTTTTAGTTATTAAAGGTAAATCGTATATAACCGGCAAGTATATTTTTAAAGCGGAGAATTAAGCCGTAGTCTTTAGCGCTTATGCTCTTAAAATCTAATACGGCCTTAATAATCTAGCCTAACACGCCTCTCCTTCCAAAAGCGCGCCATTATATTAGAGGCCTTACCCCTATAACTCCACTAGTATTCTCTATCTACACTTAAGGGCCGTTTTATATAGTACTGGTTAAGATATATCGCACGCCTATACTCAATAAGGTCTTATAGTAAATAATATTAGTAGATAACATAGTAAAATAGGGGGCCGTTAAATATTTAGAAGGCGTAATTAAGCGGCTAGAAATAGTGGCTAGACAGGGACTTCTTTAGGACTTCTAGTCCATAGTATTTTGTCGGCTATTAGATTATCTATAAAGCTAATATCTAGCTTTTAGTCGACCGTAGATCCTTACAAGGGCTACTAAGTATACTCTACTAGTCTTTATTATGCCTTTAAAACGAACCCATACTTTTTTATAAAGTCCAAAAATAATATAATTAGCTTATTAAACCACTTTAGGACTCTACGTTCTTTTACACCTTTAGGCCAGTCACGCTAGCCGTCCTCAGCGTATAGTGGATTGTCCCCTTCTTTATATTTCTTAAAAACGGCGGCACTTGCCTCTTTAAGACCTTCTACTTCCCTAAAGAATGCTTTATATAAGCTAGGAATCCCCACGTAAAGAAGGCCTAGCTCCTCCTTTAGAACATCATCTACGTATTTCCTATATTTAGACAAGTTAGCAAAGCTACTTATTTTACGTTAATATGGGGTTTAAATATAGAATAGTAGCGGTCGGGGGGGAGGCGTGGACTCTGTAATAGTAGCGTATACCTTTTTCTAGATAACCTCGTTAGGTTCAATCCGAAGGATCGTATTTAGAAGAGGTATGAATTGTTTAATGTTAAAGCCGTTAGAATTAACCACTAAATTAAGTCTTAATAGATTACCAAAGAGGCTTTTGTTGCCGCTATTAGATAATAATAAATAAGAAGCGGGAAGGCTTTATAGAGCTAGTATTAGATTAAGTAAGGTATCCTTTAGTTCTACAAGCATTAGATGGAGCTTATACTAGGTAAATTAATAGTTACCTTTATTACCTATCTAATGCAACGCGTTTAATAAGTTAGAGATACCTAGATCCTTATAAGTTAAGTTAAATAAATCGCGAAAACCGTTTAGTCCCTCTTTAATAGGTTTCGTTTTAATTGTCTCTAATCTAGAGAGATTTACTATCGCGGGCGAACGCGCCGAAAGCTATATTGGGAAGGCCGACGTAGTAAGTAGGTAGGTAGGCGAGGAGGGGATATTAAAGACTAGGATATAACGGACGGTATAATAGTAGAGAAGTAAATAAGTGTAGGGAGGCCGAGGACACGTCGGTGGCGTTTTGGAATAAGGAAATAATAAGGAAGAAAAGTATAAGGAAGGAAGTAAGGTGCGAGCGGAATGTAAGGAGGATTGGGCGTGGAAAAGTTAAGCTAATCTAATGTGGCTTAGACTGAGGCTTTGCGGGGCTTAGTTAAATACTAAGCTATAATAACCTAAAGTGCGGGTATATCGTTTATAGTCTCTAGTCGTGGCTAAAAATGCAGTATGTATGTGGGATTCCAGTATTATCGGAAAGTTGTAGGCAGCGTTTATTAGTCTATAACTAATTATACTTTATTCCGCGACGTATAGGCTCTAATGCAGCGGGGGCGCCTATAAACAATTACGTGGCTAGTCCTAAAACGAGCTAAACCTAATATGCAAATACAGATACAGTCAACCTCTTTTCGCAGCAGTTAATTGACCTGTTTCCTGAAAACTGGATCTAGTTCCCAGAACTAGATCCGGTTTTTAGAATTATGCCCTTTTTATAGTAGTTAATTAGCCTATATTCTAAAACCGGAATCAAGATCTAGTCTCTAAAACTAGATCTAGTTTTTAGGATTACAATTTAAGCTAGAACTAAAAATAGTCTATTTAGCTCAATACTATATATTTTTAGTCACGTTTGGTACGTCTAGAACCTAGAATTAGGATATAGTCTTTAGAATTAGAATATAGTTTTTAAAATTAGATCTAGTTTTTAGAACAAGATCTCGTTTTTAGTTAAAACTTAAGCCAATATTAAGCGGTAGATCCTCTATTTATTCTTAACATTCCCACCCTATTAATATGAAATTTAGAGTCAACCCGCACCTTAGTTACCCTATAAAACGCCAGTAGGCTATTAATTATCTAGTATTATAGTAATATATCTAAAGTAAAGGTTACTACTAAGGTTAAAGCGAGCTATAAATGAGAATTTTTGAAAGTAAAAGGAGACCTTTTTACAAAAGGCCAATAGATTAAAGCGAGATTATAACGTAGATTGCTATATCCTAATACGGCACAACGGTCGATTTTATACCTATACGTCTATAGATTAACCTTTATGGCCTCCAAATCTATAAGACCTAGTAGGCCCTCCCCCCTCTATTGCTATAGGACTACTAACTGCTTTTAAAGGAAAAGTTCTATCCTATACTAGTTAAGAAGACGCTAGCACATTTTAACTATATTAAAGAGGGTAGACCGATAAAGGCTAATTCTGGGATATCTGGATTAGAAAGCGACGAGTTTTTTTTATAAAGGATTAAACGAGTTATAGGCTAGCTAACTTATCGCTGCCAAGTATATAAAGGTGGAGAACTTATTAAACTTACTATAAGCGAGTTTCTTAACTTTAGTCTAATATGCGAAAACTTGTTCCTTTACACGTAAACAATAACGAGATATTCTTAATATGGAAGCAACTAGATAGAAATAAAATACCAAGCTAAGGAAATCCTAATTAACGCCTTAATTCTCAATAAATGCCAAAAGAGATAAGCGTAGTTGCGAAAATCTTTCTTTATAAGAAATTTCTCATTTCTTAGGCTTCTTAGAATCTCCATCTCCGGTATAATCCGCCTTTCTCTAATTCTAGTATTTTCCTAATATTTTTCTTACCAATTGCGTTCTAGGCATAAATTGTTAATTGCGCACTAATATGAATAAGCATTCTCCGCTCTAGTTTGAGCTGGGAGGGTTATGCGAACTAGGCAATTATGCGAGTTTAGGGATTGTACGAGCTCTGGGATCTTGCGAGCTAGAGGTCATGCGAGCTAAGTAATCGTGTAAGCTAGGAAATCGTGCGAGCTAGGAAATCGTGCGAGCTAGGAAATCGTACAAGCTAGGAAATCGTGCGAGCTAGGTAATTGTGCGAGCTAGAAGATCTTACGAGCTAGGAAATCGTGCAAGCTAGGAAATCGTGCGAGCTAGGTGATTATGCGAGCTAAAAGATCTTGCGAGCTAGAAGATCTTGCGAGCTAGGCGATTTTACAAGCTAGGTAATCGTATAAGCTAGGAGATCTTATAAGCTAGATAATTGTGCAAGCTAGGAGATCTTGCGAGCTAGGCGATCGTGCAAGCTAGGCGATCGTGCGAGCTAGAAAATCGTGCGAGTTAGGTAATTGTGTAATTAAGGTAATTATGCGACCGAGGTAGTTCTAAAAGTAAAGCGGTTTATCTAAGTTCCGGAAATTGATTAAATAAGTGATTAGATAGTGTATAACGTTAGAGCGGTACTTATAGCATCGTTAAACCAGAATAGGGGTATATAAGGAAGATGGACTAGTATATAAGATATATTAATATATAGGTAAGAAAAAAGTGGAATGGTCTAATTGGCGGACCGGTATATAGTGATGGGCCTTATATACTAGTATACCTCGTTTACTAGTATATTTACTATACCAGTTTATTTATACTAGTTTTAGAGTTCTAGCTAGGTAATACTAGTCCGCTTTATATGCTAGTTTTACCTAGTAATCTTATGTACTAGCCTACCTTTTATACTAGTTTAACTTTTGTAGGCGAAACTTCTAGGGTACTAAAAACTGGACCTAAATGTTAGTATTAACTCCTAAGTCTAAAATAGGCTCTAATGACAATAAGACTGAAAATAATCCGCTTTATATTAAGATTAAGGTTAGGAGCAGGGTAATTACACTTAAAAAAAACATACTATATTATAATCTAGTATTTAGTATAAGCGGCAAATACTAGAATATCTGCGTTGCTGCTTACGCTAATCTAGTTATAGGTTAGTAGTGGATAATGCGGGCTATCGCGAGATATCGGTAAATAATTTGTACTAATATATACTAGCGTCTATATATTACTTGGCAGCATCTACCTCAGCAACGCATAATGCTGAGACCTCCCGCAATATTCGCGAATATTAAACGCAGTCACTACGTAGCTAATTCGCTTTTAATATCGCTAAACTTATTAATATTTATTATACATTTATTATCTATTTATTTAAGAATTATTTTATAACGCTATTACCACTTATAACTAACTAGGAGACTTATACGCGTGTATAATCCCAATAAGTAAACCCACCTAGATAATTTACCTTAACTACACCATCGTCTATAACCGCTATACTCTCCTTTACTAGTTTTATAATGCCGTCTAAGGCTAATATACACGCCGCTACCGTAGAAGAGCGTGAAATTGCTAAAGAGTAAAGGGAATAAGCCTAAGATAAAAGGGAGATTTAGAAGTATAAGGAAGAGCGTAAAGCCCGCCTAGCGGAGGAAGCTCGCTAGCATAAATACTACCTAGCTTAAATGGCTTAATTATAGTTAGGCTTGGCCGCTTCGGCCTTATAGGCCACTATAATAGCTACTATAGCTAATATCCTTGGTAAGCCTCTCCCTCCTAGCATAAAGTTACTTAAACTCCGCCTTCTTGGCGTTATAAAAAGGGATTACCTAAATATTTTTAAGGGTACCTTTAATCTAGTAAACCTCGCCTATCTTTAAGTCTATACCGCTTAAATTAAGATCGCTAATAAGATATGGATTAAGAATAGTACTTTAGTTATAAGGAAGGCAAAGGTAGATAGGAAGCTATTTATAGATAAAGGCGTCTAGTTTAAAGGTTTTACTAACTACGTAGTTATTACTAGCACCCTCTATACATGCCCGTTGGACCTTATTACTAGCATACTTCTTTAGATAAATATAATTCGTACCTTATTAACCTAGTATATCTAGATAGGTTATATACTTAACTTAGTACTTAACTATTATACCTTTATAATAACTAATGGCCAACTAAAGCCCGCTAATTGGCAAATACTAGCCTAGTATATAGCGCCATACCTTATAATGTCTAGTGCTATTAGCTTTACCGCCTTAAAAAGACCTAGGTTAGATATCTCCTATACCTCTAATACCTGCCGCAGGTTTAATAGTAGAGGCTATAATAATACAGCTTATAAATACCCGTATAACATTAGGAAATTTTTTTTCGGGCTCGTTATTGCAGTTTACGGCAATTTGCGGCAAACTGTATGGTCGCGGCAGTCGTATATAGTCTTGTGCGGTTTACACATTTTATAGTATACTGCATAGAGCCTGCGTATTTTGCAGCAACTTGCAGCAAACTGCACAGAGCCTACGTATTTTATAGTAACTCGCAGCAAACGCGTAGAGCCTGTATATTTTATACGTTTTGTATATTTTATATATTTTATATATTTTACACATTTTGCATATTTTATACATTTTATATTTTACATATTTTATATTTCTATATAACTATATAAAATATAGAGCTATTTATTAAGTAATTAAGATAAGGGGGATACCCTTTACAAAGGCTCTAAATTATTAATTGGCGGTATTCCTAACGATCTGCTAGCTATATACTAATTTCCTAACTAGGCCTAGTGCCTGCCTGCCTACCTGCCTGCCTGCCTACCTACCTGTCTGTCTGTCTGTACCTGCCTATACCTACCTGCCTATGCCTACTGTCTATACCTACTATCTGTGCCTACCTGTCTGTGCCTACTGTCTGTGCCTACCTGTCTGTACCTACCTATCTGTGCTACCTGTCTATGCCTACCTGTCTATACCTACCGTCTGTGCCTACCGTCTGTGCCTCCTATCTGTGCTACTATCTATGCCTACCTGTCTGTAATTTGGGGGAAAGGTCGGCCCAATCGAAGGCTCCGCCTGATTTAATTGATCGATTAATCGTATTAATTCAAATCGTTCTCTACGGCCGTTCGCTGGCTGTATATTCGAACGGTGGTCGTCTGGCTCTGGCGACGGTCGACGGTCGTCTNGTTCTGGCGACGGTCCTCAGCTGGCTGCCGTTCTGGTGCCTCCCTAGGTAGGGAGGATNTAAGGAAGGAAGGGTAAAAAATAAGGTGGCTACCTAGGTATATAGATAAGGGGTACACTTGGCAGAGGCACGTGTAGAGGCTATCGGGAATATAGCGGGGACCCGATGCAGAGCTTCGTGTAGAGCCTCCGTATGTCGCGCAAAGCCTCGTGCAGAGCCTCTGTACGTAGAGCTTCGTGTAGAGCTTCGTGCAGAGCTTCGTGTAGAGCCTCCGTATGTAGTAGAGCTTCGTGTAGAGCCTTGTGTAGAGCTTCGTGCAGAGCTTCGTGTAGAGCCTTATGCAGAGCCTTGTGCAAAGCTTCGTGTAGAGCTTCGTGTAGAGCCTCCGCGCAAAGCTTCGTGCAGAGCTTTGTGTAGAGCTTCGTGTAGAGCTTCGTGCAGAGCTTCGTGTAGAGCTTCGTGTAGAGCCTTGTGTAGAGCTTCGTGCAGAGCCTCGTACAGAGCCTCTGTACGCAGAGCTTCGTATAGAGCCTCGTGTAGAGCCTTGTGCAAAGCTTTGTGCAGAGCTTCGTGTAGAGCTTCGTGCAGAGCTTCGTGTAAGGCTTCGTGCAGAGCTTCGTGTAGAGCTTCGTGTAGAGCTTCGTGTAGAGCTTCGTGCAGAGCCTCGTGTAGAGCTTCGTGCAGAGCCTCGTACAGAGCCTCTATACGCAGAGCTTCGTATAGAGCTTCGTGCAGAGCTTCGTGCAGAGCTTCGTGTAGAGCCTTATGCAGAGCCTTGTGCAAAGCTTCGTGTAGAGCTTCGTGTAGAGCCTCGGCGCAAAGCTTCGTGCAGAGCTTTGTGTAGAGCTTCGTGTAGAGCTTCGTGTAGAGCTTTATGCAAAGCTTCGTGCAGAGCTTCGTGTAGAGCTTCGTGCAGAGCCTCGTGTAGAGCTTCGTGTAGAGCTTTATGCAGAGCTTCGTGTAGAGCTTCGTATAGAGCTTCGTGTAGAGCTTCGTGTAGAGCTTCGTGTAGAGCTTCGTGTAGAGCTTCGTGTAGAGCTCGTGTAGGAGCTTCGTGTAGAGCTTCGTGTAGAGCTTCGTGTAGAGCTTCGTGTAGAGCTTCGTGTAGAGCTTCGTGGTAGAGCCTCGTGTAGAGCTCGTGCAAAGCTTCGTGTAGAGCTTCGTGCCAAAGCTTCGTGTAGAGCTTCGTGCAGAGCCTCGTGTAGAGCTTCGTGCAGAGCCTCGTACAGAGCCTCTATACGCAGAGCTTCGTATAGAGCTTCGTGCAGAGCTTCGTGCAGAGCTTCGTGTAGAGCTTTGTGCAGAGCTTCGTGCAGAGCTTTGTGTAGAGCTTCGTGTAGAGCTTTATAGTATTTTTGTTGCGTTTTTATTACAGCCGAAAATTAGGGTCTACTTAAGTCGCAATTTGCGGCGATTTACATGGGTAGCCTATGTATTTGTAGCAAATCGCCGCAAGTTACCGCAAATCGCTAAAATCGCGACTTACGCAGGTTTTGCAGACCCCGATTTTCGCTTGCGACAACGTGCCTAAAAAAAAAATTTCCTGATGAAGTGCTTAAAGTATAGTAAAGATTATACTATATTATCTAAAGCTTGCGCCTAGGAATAGTAAGGCGAACCTTATAAAGTAGGGTCTAGCCTAATAATAATACTAACTTTAATTATACGCCTAGGACCTAGGCCTAATACATTACTATTATTTTCTACCTTTATAAAGGCGAAGGCTCTCTACTACTCTCTATTACCCCTAAGGATCTTAGCGTAGCACTTTCTTTTATTTAACTACCCGGGCAATCTACTAGCCACCTTAGTAGGCATCCTAACCTATAGCTGCGAGATAGGAGCTAAGTCTATTTCTACCCTAAGATCTTATAGGAACTATAACTCCTCTTAGGATAACACCGACCTTATCTCTAAGAAGATAATATTAGACCTTAAAAAAGGACACATTAGAATCGCGATAGGGCCTATTATAGTTTTACCTCTTAGCCTAGTGCTAAAATCGGATAGAGGATACCGCCGAATTTATAATCTCTCCTTTTTACTAGCATCTTTAGTTAATAATATAATCCTAGAAGAATATAGAGCACTAGTATATACTACAGTTACCGCTATTTAAGCCTACGTTATTTTTATAGGTTATAAATATCTGCTGCTTAAAAGAGATATTAAAGACGCGTTCTGTATAGTCCCCCTATCTTATAGGGTAAGAACATTAATAGGCTTCTCCTAGGAAGGTATTACCTACTAAGAATACTGCCTATCCTTTAGTCTTCGAACTACGCCGCTTATATTTAACCTCTTCACGGAAAGCCTATACTAGATACTCTATTTATAACTACCTCATAAGGTAGAACACTACCTAGATAACTTTATCTTTATCCTTACTAACCTAAACGACTTAGTGGCTATTACCTAGACTTATATCTCTATTACTAACTCCCTAAGTATCCCTTAAAATAGCTCTAAAGATATAGTAGGAACTATTATTAAAGTTCTAGAATATACTATTAACACTATATAAATGTAAACGCGATTATTACCATAGAAATAATTACGTGCTATTAAGAAAGTTACTACCACACTCTAATACGGCTTATTATTGTTCCTTTAAGCCTAGTAGCTTATAGGCTACCTTATATAATGCGCCTATATAATTAAACTTAGTTAATCTTACTCTAGATCCCTCTAGATCTTTATTACTGCTTAGCTAGAGACTTTAGTAAATAAGTATAAACTTAGGCGATTTAGCACTAAGTTATAAAGTAACTTATATATCTAACTTAACCTACTTACTATAAGTAATAGGGTATTATTCTTTAACGATGTTAAGCGTATCCACATTTATCTCTTTACTAACGCCTCTACCTAGTTTAGGTTTAGTAGCTTTTACTTTTTTAAGGAACTTAAATATAAGGATAACTGGCAGTGGTATATAGCCAACTTCCCTTAATTTTAGGCGTTTAGTATATTGCCTAAGCCTAGTTAATAAGTAGACTATATTAATCTAAAAGAGATGCATACTATTACTTACGTATTTAATCTATAGTCTACTAACTAGTAGTATAGCGCGCTATCTATTTATATTAATAGCATAGTGGTTTACTAGGGTATTAAGAAAACTATTATCCGTAGTATAGTAAATAAATTACTCCGTAAGATTATACTAGCTACTATAGCTCACGATATTATAATATCCGCGAAGTAGATCCTAGGTAATTTAAATGGCTTAGCTAATACACTATCTTAATTCTAGGCCGCGGCTATTTATTAGTTCTGCCCATACTAGGCCCTTAATTTATTACTACTAAAGTTAATAAATTTTTAATAGGTGCCGTAAACCTAACGGACTACTTATAACCGCCTATAAACTTTAAAGATAATATTAACGCGCTATCTAACCTTTATACGCTCCTTCTCTGGAATAGCCTTACGCTAGTAACCTATAGGAACTATTCCTTAGTAGTTAATAGCTGGGAGTTATACTGCGCACTTAAAGGAGTCTCCCCCTATTTAGCTAAGCCGCGTAAACTAGGCGAATAGATTACCTACCGCGTATTTAATACCTCTTAGCTATAAATAGGCAGGCTTAAGGCCGAAACCTTATAAGCCTATATTTCTATAATTCGCTCGCGCTACGTAGATTACGGTATCTTAATTACAGCATTTAAGGATCTTATAGTATACTAATTACTTACTAAAGCAGCCGCTATCTCTCCCTTAGTAAAAAAGGACAAGTAACCTATTACTAGGGATATTCTAGCCCAGGTAGTAATACACGGCCTATCG
The DNA here is from genome assembly GCF_001692895.1 of Cenococcum geophilum 1.58. NCBI lineage: Eukaryota > Fungi > Ascomycota > Dothideomycetes > Gloniales > Gloniaceae > Cenococcum > Cenococcum geophilum. The sequence goes on along the minus strand of NW_027137589.1, from coordinate 385,861 downwards.
CTACCAGATATTAACACTAATGCCGTATTCACCCTTATATTTACTGGATTTCTATAGATAGGTAAGATTACGTATACTACGGCGGAGCTTAAAAACTAAATAACCTTCCTAGTAAAAAAGGCCACTTAATATAATATTACCTTTACGCCTAGTAGGATAATATTCCGCCTTAAATAAAGTAAAGCTAATAAGTAATACTAGGGCGTTAACGTCGCTATTGCGATAGTAGGCGGCCTATTATACCTAATTGCTGCTATAATAAAGCTGTTTAATAGGGACCCTTAACCCCTTAACTCTCCCTTATTTAGTTTTAATAGTAAACCCTTTACCTCTTTAGGGGTTCGCAAGATTCTTTCCTCTTATCTAATAGCTACTGGGATTAACCTAAGTAGTTACTTAAACTACTCCTTTTGCTAGGGCGCTACCTAGTTCGCTAAAGATTTAAGGTATTTATATTAGCAAATTCAGTAGCTAGGTTAGTAGTTATTAGAAGCCTTTCACCTATATATTAAGACTAAAACCACTAACCTCCGTTACCTTAACTCTTACTTTTAGCGTAGTATACCGCTCTTAACGTAAGGATTACTACGTAGTAGGTTAAGATATTAAGAGGGCCGCTAAGGCGCTAGTAGTAAGTAAGCTAATAGCAATTTTCTATACCGGGTATAGAAAATTCTAATTAGTTAGCTTATAACTTAGGGTTAGTAGAATATAGCAGAATATAATAATATAGCAGAACTTGGTAGAATGCAATAATATAGCAGAATTTAGCAGAATGCGATAATATGGCAGAATTTGGCAGAATGTAACAATATAGCAGAATTTGGCAGAATATAATAATATAGTAGAATTTAGTAGAATATAATAAGGTAGCAGAATTTGGTAGAATATAGTAGAATACAGTAATGTCTTATTAGGCGTAGGAGCTTTGCTTAGGGATATCTAGCCGCTTTAGGGCAAATCCTTAACAGATTTAAGTGCTAGGAACTAGCAAAACTACTAAAAACTAGCCCTAGAGCGACCTTATAGCCCTACGCCTCCCAATTATATAAAAATTAAAATATCCCCTTATATAACTGCGATAGATAGATACTAGCGTCTATATATTGCTTGGCAGTATTTACCTTAGTAATACACAATACTAAGACCTTCCGCAATATTCGCGAATATTAAACGCAGTCACTACGTGGCTAATTCGCTTTCTTTACCCGCTATCCCTTATACTTAGTATATATTATATATAGATAGCGCTTTAAGGTAATTCTTTAGTAGGTACTAGGAACTAGTAAAACCACTAAAAGCCAGCCTTAATGTAACTACTACAGTTAGATAGTCTTACAGCTATAGGCTTACGGTTAAGAACATCTAGCCGCTTTAAGGCAAATCCTTAGTAGATTTAAGTGCTAGGAACTAGTAAAACTGTTAAGAACTAGCCCTAGAGCGACCTTATAGCCCTACGCCTCCCAATTATACAAAAATTAAAATATCCCCTTACGTAACTGTGATAGATAGATATGTAACTAAAGCTGTTACCTAACTGCCTAGATTATATATATATTAAAGACTTAGCTAAGCTAATAAGATAACTATAAGAGGACTTTATAGGCAGGGGGCTATAAAGGTATAATTGTAAAATAAGAGAGATTAGAGAGGAAACGAATCCTTAAGGAGGTAAGGCCTTTAGGATCGAGGAGAACTATATATACTATGGGCATGTGCCTCTGTCACGTAACTGACAACCTTTTAAGGGCTACCCTAAGGGCTTTTTAAGGTGACGGCAATAATATCCCTTATAATAACCTACCTAGTATAGAAATAAAGTAATAGAATAATGTAATTCCGGTTTATAGTCACTGTATTTACTAAGACTAAATGCTAACTATTTAAAGACGGCTACTAAAAACTGGCTAAAGGTATATTGCTATAGGCACCTACTATTATAGGTACTCCCTAACATTATAGGTGCTCCCTATTACCGTAGGCACTACTATTTATAGGCACTCTCCTTTATCGCGGGTACTCCTTATTTTCGTAGGTACTCCTTATTATGGTAGGTACTCCTTACTATTAAAAGTACTCCCTATTATAGGTACTCCTTTCTATTATAGGTGCTCCCCGTAATTATAGGTACTCCTACTTATAGGTACTTATTAATATTATAGGTTATATTCGTAACTAATATAATCTTAATTGCGAACTATAAAAGCTATATTAAAAGTCTTTAACCTAAAAGCCTTTATATTAAAAGCCTTTAAATAAGGGCCTATTAAGTATAAACTCGGGTCAAAATTTTCGCTAGTGGACCCCCAACAATCTATATGTTGCTTTTGGTTTACTTTATATATAAGGGCAGATCTAAGCAAGCTAAGGGGAGATAAAGCCCTAGGGGAACGAAGCCCTAGGGGAACGAAGCCCTAGGGGAACGAAGCCCTAGGGGAACGAAGCCCTAGGGGAACGAAGCGCGAATCGCTAGGATTTATTTTTATCCTCAGCTTCTTAGCTTTTAATTAGTTGGCACGACTAGCTTACACTTTAATAAGTTGCCTTGCGCCGTTTTATATAAGTTATATCTAAGGCTACTACCTAGACTTAGAGAGAAAAAAAGAGGGGGATTAAGTAGGCTCTAAAAATTAAGTATTTAGTTTTAGGTATAAACAAAGGGCTATTTTTAGCTTCTAAGAGGGTCCTAATTTTAGATGTTTTAAGAGCCTAAAATTAGGTCCTCTATTTTCAGGGTCTACTCAATCCCCTAAACCTCCTCGCTCCTATTTTTAACCTTTACTTTTCCTTTTAAGCAAATGGCGTAAAAAATCCCAATCCGGTGATAAAATTTCCGCATAGCTTTCCTATCCAACTAGTAAAGTTATTAAGAAAACGCCAAGTATCCATATAATGCATCTCTTAACTAAGACGAGACGCCACACCGAATCTATAGAGCTAGTGCTAATCCCTGCGGACGACCCGCCTACGGGAGCGCCTGTACCTTTAATGTATATCCGTTGACGAGGATATAGGTTGGGGATTTCGGCATAGTTTAGTTAACTTAGCAACCGCGCCAAGCCAAACGCCGAGTAGTGGAGGCAGTGCATTACCGCCACAACGCCATACTTAAGACCGTTTATTCCAACACCAACTACAGTTCCCCTATTTCCTCTATTCTTTAATTCTAAGAAGTAGACCCTTAACAAGGGCGTGGCCGGTGCGGGTCGGCCATCCTCCCTACTTATAGTGACGACATCTAATACTAAACTACTTTTATTACTGTTATATATTACTTATAAGTATACTTACCCAGCTTAAACATTTTACATTTGTACTAGCTTCCGTTTACTATATAATCTCTTCTAGGTAACGCTTAGAAGACCTATAAGTATATAACCCGTAATATAAAGTGGCTTTAAGGTCCCGTCGCTATTATTCAGAGCTTTGAGGGATGTCTCTTTATAAGGATGCTAAGGGCTAAGGATCTGTTTCCGCAGCTAGAAAATTTTTTATCGGTAAGATGGCCTCCTCATTGCGGCGATGTGATTCCAACCTAAATGCAAGGTTGGCGACGTTGGTTAGCGTACCTAGATACTCCGCACCCAGCGCCCTCTTAAACGTCCCCACCACTTGCTTGTCCACTTCTTCACAGGGAGGATATTATACTCAACTCCCTGTAGCTATATTGGAAGGAGTACAAGGCGATATTTTACATCGAGTTGGGGCAGATCCAGAGATTACTGACTCAACCCATGTCGGTTTCAAATATTTCACAATTTCACGGTTAGGTCAGCCAATTTAACATAATTAACATTTTGACATTTATTTGTTCACCAATGTGTGAGAATTATTAAGACAATGGCTACTAATTTTAAAGCACTCCAAATAAATATGGAAACCCTCTCTATTACAAACTAAGCATTTATAGTAAGTATTCCCCGTCAGAATATCCAACGTGTAGACGTTGCACTATCTTAAAGCCTTATCGTATTAAACCTGATCCATTTCCGTAAAGTAGAAATTCTTAAAAATAAGCTTACTTTTCTTTTAATTATTTTTAAGGAGTTTTATAATCTGAGAATTCCTATTCCGTTTAGCCCACTATAGTGGAGTTTGACCGAAACTGTCTACATAATTAAAGTTTATATAGTTAATGGCGAGAAGGAGCTCTACTACCTCTTCGCGTCTATTAGCTACTGCTATTAATAATAGTATCAAAGCGTAATAATTCTTGGTGTCAGGTTTAACCCTATTATTGGAAAGTAACAGCTTAAATAGTTTCCGGGATCCGTTTCTTGCTGCCAAAAATAGCGGTATCCGACCTACGTTATCTTTTAAGTTTGGATTGATAGTGTTGTTTATAAGAAGTAATTTAACGACAGCTATATGCCTGTTCCACAATGCAATACAAAGAGCCCTCTATTAATTACTAAGAGCGTTAACTTCCGCACCAGCCTTAAGCAATATATTAACTATCTTAGTATGCCCGTTCCCTAATATAATATAAAGAGCCCTCTATTAATTATTAAGAGCGTTAACTTCCGCACCAGCTTTAAGCAATATATTAACTGTCTTAGTATGCCTATTCCCTAATACACAGTAAAGAGCCCTCCATTAATTATTAAGAGCGTCAACTTCCGCACCGGCTTTAAGCAATACATTAACTATCTCGGTATGCCTGTTCCCTAATGCACTATAAAGAGCCCTTTATTAATTATTAAGAGCGTCAACTTCCGCACCGGCTTTAAGCAATATATTAACTGTCTCGGTATGCCCTTTTTCTAATATATTATAAAGAGCCCTCCATTAATTATTAAGAGCGTCAACTTCCGCACCGGCTTTAAGCAATATATTAACTATCTTAGTATACCCGTCTTATAATGTAATATAAAGAGCCCTCCATTAATCGTTAAGAGCATTAACTTCTACACCAGCTTTAAGCAGTATATTAACTATCTTAGTATACCCGTTCCGTAATATAATATAAAGAGCCTTCTATTAATTATTAAGAGCGTTAACTTCTACACCAGCTTTAAGCAATACATTAACTGTCTTAGTATACCCGTTTTTTAATATAATATAAAGAGCCCTCTATTAATTATTAAGAGTGTTAACTTCTACACCGGCTTTAAGCAATATATTAACTGTCTTAGTATGCCCGTCTTGTAATATAATATAAAGAGCCCTCCATTAATCGTTAAGAGTATTAACTTCTATACCAGCTTTAAGCAGTACATTAACTGTCTTAGTATGCCCGTTTTTTAATATAATATAAAGAGCCCTCTATTAATTATTAAGAGCGTTAACTTTTGCACCAGCTTTAAGCAATATATTAACTGTTTTAGTATGCCCGTTTTCTAATATAATGTAAAGAGCCGTTTTCCGGTTTTTGTTATAGGCGTTAACCGCTACATATGCATTTAGTAAGACTTTAGTTATATTATCCTAACCTATTTAAGCAGCCTAGTAGAGGATAGTCCTATTAAACTAGCGACTTTATATATTTATATTGCTGCCGGCGCAAATTAATATCTAAACTATTTTTTTATGGTTGCCAGATACTATAGCCTCTAAAGCGCTGTAATACCGTATCCTACGGGCATTAACATCGGCCTTTCTATTAATTAATATTTGTATAACAGTACTATAACCTTTAAGAGACGCAGCATGAAGAGCGGTGCCGTAAAAACTACCCTACTAGTTTAGATTAGCCCTATTATCCAGTAACATCTTCGCTATATCTCCGTAGCCTTTATAATAAGCCGCATATAGTAAGTTTATAAAGAAGCCGCCGGACTAGCTAACGCTAGCGCCACTCTTTAATAAAGCTTAGACGATCTTTTTATACCCTTTTATAGCTACGGCCTGTAGGGCGTTCCCGTATTTTCCTCCCTGCCTATTAATATTAACTTCTATTTTTAGGAGAGAGCGCATAATATTGATTAGCCCGGTTAGGGATGTGTAGTATAGTGGCTCTTATATAGGCCTTTATATTATATTCTCCTTCTAAGGCTTATCCGGATTATATATACGGCCCTAAATGAAGTATTCTTGTGGGTTTGCGAAAAATTATAGAATCCTTACCAGAACGTCTTGCTGCCTATCCACCGTTCATACATACTTACTCCAATACTTCGCAGAATATTACGCAAGAGAAAATATAGACTCGATATCAGCGGTAGGTAGATTAATATTAACCTATAATAAATACGCTAGGCAGACGCTTACGATAACTCCTTTTATATTTACCTTAAGAAAGCTCTTGCGAAAGCTGTCCTACACTTGTCTGGATTGGAGGTATTCCTTAATAGAGAAGTGTGCTAGTTAAAGTTCCCACACCTCTCGTCTGTTAGGATCTGGATTTCTTCTTATAAGAGCAATTAGGCTTGGATAGGTCCTTATAATATCTAAAGGTCTAGGCATGTATAGCTTAGGGTTAAATGGGGGTATATTATAAGGGTTAACGACCACTATATCTACGGCTTCCTTAATTGTTAAGGGCCGATCTAAGAAAGTAAGGAACTGTAGGATCCTTATTGTATAAGGCTTATTTTGCTTATTTATACTAACTAAGATTCTTTAGTACGTTTTATTAAGTATCTCTAGAAGGGATATAAGCGTATCCGCCAGCTGTTGACGGTCTAAGCATTTCTTAAGGGCCTTAAGTTAATATATAGCCCATCGAAACCTAATAATCTAAAAAGTAAGCGTTAGCTAGCTAATAAAGTCCTAAGCAATATATATGCTTATATACCATTCGCCTTTCCCACTAGCTTAATCTTAATTTCTTTAAGTATACCTAGCTTTAACTCCTACCTAAGAAAGTTATTATTACCGTAGAGCGTTCCCCGGACGTATACGCGAATATTAGAATCTACTAGCTCCCATTAAATAGAGATAAAATTTTTCTTATTAAGCTAGCGTCTAATCCCAGACTCTAGTTTTTCCTCTCTCTAACTCATAGCTAAAAGCTAGATATTAGCTTGTTTAAGGGCATATATCCTTTTTATCCAACTAATTAATTCTTTTCTTTCTTTACATTTGTTTAAGGCGTTGATAACAATTTAAACGCAATTAATGTACTATATTATACGCAGAAAGGTCTTAAAGAGCGACTCTATTATAGGCTAATAGTAACCATCTAAGCAGTTTAAAAATAGTACATTAAGTTCTTTTCTTAAGGCTTAGCATCTTAAGTATAGTTATTCTACGAGCGAGCGCGTAAAACCATCCACTAACTGTTTCTTGGCATTATTAAAGTTAAAGAAGAAATATAGCACTATAGAAGAAAACTTGTCTTGGTATAATTGGAGATATTTAATAATAGTTAAGCTTAGAACAGTCTTACTATATCCTAGGATTCTATATAGCCAGAGGCACTAACATAATCCTGACTTCCATCCTTTAAATAGCTTATTGTTAAGGAACTAGTAGCCCGTTCCATTATATCGCTTCTTCTTTACTTCGTTTAGGTTTATAGAGGGGTCGGGAGGGGATAGCCACTTGTTGATTTTGTTACTTAAACTGTCTTAGTTTAGAGAATTCATCGTAGCCCTAGCCAGTGATCTATTTGGACTGGAGCCGATTTGGCGCGTTTAGCTAGAGCCGATTTGCATTAGCTATATCGGCAAAATATGGTACCCTACCAATGGCCTTAATGGTTGGTGGTTGACGCAATTGGCGCGCAGTTGAGGGCATTTGGTAACTCGACCGACTAGCCTATGTCGTGTTTTTTTGACACGCAGCCTGCGCGCAATCTGCGCGCAACCTGCGCGCAACCTACGCGAAACCTGCTAGTAATCTACGCATTTGGCAACTATAATTATATTTACCTCTTTTATACTAATAGTATATTTTAAATAAATAAAAGCTACTTTAAGGCTATTTATAAGGCTAGCAAAATAAATATTATTTTAGATAATTTAATATAATATAGNAATNGTTCTCTTCTACCTATCTACCTATTNACTTACCTANCTACCTATCTACCTACCTACCTACATCGCCTACCTGTCTACATTGCCTACCTATCTACATTACCTACCTATCTATATTGCCTACCTATCTATATCGCCTACCTATCTGCATCGCCTACCTATCTACATCGCCTACCTATTTATATTGCCTACCTATCTATATCACCTACCTATCTGCATTGCCTACCTATCTATATCACCTACCTATTTATATCGCCTACCTATTTACATCTACCTACCTATCTATATCTGCCTACCCGTTAGCATTTACTTACCTATCTATATCTGCTTACCTATCTGCATCTAATTACTAGTCTGTATCTACCTACCTATTAGCATCTACCTACCTATTAGCATCTCCCTATTTATGCCTACCTGTCTATACTGCCTTAATTCAATTAATTGATTAAATCATTTATAGTGTTCGCTGGCTAGTCGTTATCGTCTAGCGACGGCGACAGTCGTCTAGTTCTGGCGACAGTCGTTTAGTTCTAGTAACAGTCGTCTAGTTCTAGCGATAATTGTCTAGTTCTAGCGACGGTCGTCTAGCTCTGGCGACGGTTATCTGGCGACGGTTGTGTAGTTCTAGTAACGGTCGTCTGGCTAGCGACGGTTGTCTAGTTCTGGCGACGGTCGTCTAGCGCTGGCAACGGTTGTCTGGTTCTGGCGACGGTCGTCTAGCTCTGGCAACGGTCGTCTGGCGCTGGCAACGGTCGTCTGGTTCTGGCGACGGTCGTCTAGCTCTGGCAACGGTTCGTCTAGTTCTAGTAACGGTCGTCTGGCTAGCGACGGTCGTCTGGTTCTGGCGACGGTCGTCTGGTTCTGGCGACGGTCGTCTAGTTCTAGCAACGGTCCTCTGCTGGCTGCCGTTCTGGTGCCTCCCTAGGTAGAGGAGGATATAAAGAAGGAAGGAAGGGTAAAAAATAAGGTGGTTACATAGGGTAGAGGCACGTGTAGAGGCTATCGGAATATAGCGGGACCGATGCAGAGCTTCGTGTAGAGCCTCTGTACGCAGAGCTTCGCGCAGAGCCTCATGCAGAGCCTCTGTACGCAGAGCTTCTCGCAGAGCCTCGTGCAGAGCCTCTATACGCAGAGCTTCGCGTAGAGCCTCGCGCAGAGCCTCGTATAGAGCCTTATGCAGAGCTTCGTGCAGAGCTTCGTGCAGAGCTTCGTGCAGAGCTTCGTGCAGAGCTTCGTGCAGAGCCTCTGTACGCAGAGCTTCGTATAGAGCCTCGTGAAGAGCCTTATGCGAAGCTTCGTGCAGAGCTTTATACAGAGCCTCTATGCGCAGAGCTTTATACAGAGCCTCTATACGCAGAGCTTCGTATAAAGCCTCGTGCAGAGCCTCTAAGTAATAAGACTATAAGATTGTATAAGATTATATAAGATTGTATAAGATTGTATAGGATTATATATAATAGTTAAATATATAGTATATAACTTTACCTTAATCGCACGTTAAGAAATATACAGTTAGCTTTTAAAGTTATTAAGTAGGTTAACTATATATTAAGTTAGTTAAATTATATATTAAGTAGGTTAATTGCGTATTAAGTTAGTTAAATTATATATTAAGTAGGTTAACTACGTATTAAGTTAGTTAAATTATATATTAAGTAGGTTAACTACGTGTTAAGTTAGTTAAATTACATATTAAGTAGGTTAACTACATATTAAGTTAGTTAAATTACATATTAAGTAGGTTAACTGCGTATTAAGTTGGTTAAATTGCATATTAAGTAGGTTAACTGCGTATTAAGTTGGTTAAATTGCATATTAAGTTAGTTAATTACGTGTTAAGTTGGTTAATTGCGTGTCAAGTTAGTTAAATTGCATATTAATTACGCGAAACGCGAAAACCAAAGTCTACTTAAATCTTATCCTGCGAATATTTTCCCAATATATAGATCCGGTAATTTAATTAGTAGCGTGGAGTAGATTTTGAGGCTTTAGAGCTCTTAGAGCGCCAGTTATATATCTAATTAAAAGAAGGTAGCTATAGAGGAAGGATCAATAAGGTATTAGAGCGTGGTGTTAAGCCAATCGGTTAAGCCGCACAATGACTCGGTTTTCTTGAATGTGAGCGTCCCCCATACAATCTATAAAGTCTCATTATTTCCTTTCCTGCTCTCCTTCCTATATACTTAATTACTTAGTGGCTTAATTTCACTTCCCTTAATTACCATAGAATAATTCTTTCCTAAAGCCGCGCCTACCAACGACATTATTCTTATACCAAAATTAATTAATCCAAAGGCTAACGATTCCAAGGAAGTTAACGAGTTTTAGCTCTACGTATATTCGGTACTAAGCAACAAACGTTACCGACCCGGCGGCGGGGTAAGGATATCTTACTAAAAGATTCGAATAGCAAAACCACGTACTTTTACCGCTGGCTTTATAAAAAGCAGGAGCACTACTAGGAGCTTATAATTATATTAAAAGGAAGGTGTTCTAAGGAAGAGCCTACGTGGCGATGGGGTGGTGGTTATTAAGGACAATGAGATTACGGAGGAAGGTAATGAGGAAACTAATGGGCAAATCTGACAATCTTTTTTAGTAAGTTTAAACGCCTCCTACCCCCCAAATATAACACCAAAGTCGCGCCAAGACTTACTATAAATAGTATATATCTACACTGGAGCTCCATAGCGCTCCTGGAGTCAAATCGTCTTTTTAGTAGATGGAGTGGATTTAACCTTAGATCCACGCCACTCCAGTCTAAATAAATCACTGGCCCTAGCGTCTAATGTAACAGAATGAATCTCAACTACTATTTCTGCGACTTTAATGGAAGTTATCTTTATTTATCCTAGTAGATGGGTAAGGTAGACTAACTCTATTTAAGAATATCAATCGCCTTTTAGGTCCTTTAGATATTCTCACTAAGGCAATAAGAAAGAAGCTCTTTAGCATACGCTACTGCTGTTGCTGTAGCATACTGTTGCTATCGGTCATTCTTATAAGAGTTGGCATAGTTATATATACCTCTTATAGCTAGATAAGGAAAATTGTTTATAAGACCGGCGGCTTCTATCTTAAAACAGATGCAATCTTCCCCTATCTCTTTAAGAATTCTGTCTTAAGTGGCGGCGTCTTTTATTAAAGTATTGCCTAAAGCTATAGTGCCGTAGTATATCTCCGGATCCGCTAGGTCACGTTTCTCTCGTTAGATTTCTTCCTTTAGGTCGTAATTATAGCAGTCTATACCTAGAACGTAGTTATATACGGCTTTAAAGAGATAATTATTTGTAAAGCCTTGGTACATATAACTATGCTTTAACTTTATTAGATAAGGGTAGTATATTAAAGCTTTTTTGAGAAGCTCTAACACCCTTAGTCCTTTAAGTTCGTATTACGCCTACAAGTTAGCTAGCGCTTTAAAAAGTACCTCTAGTAGTCTGTTTAAAAAGTCTCTGCGCTTATACTTCTGTCCGGGTTTTACCTTTCTAAGATCATACTAAACCACCCCTCTACTTATCCCATGGGGCTGGCTAACAGCAATATCTCCAAGCCAAATATCGCGACCCTTATTTATCCTAGGAATCCCAGCACCAATTCTAATAAGAAGTCCGAATTAAATCTAAGGAAATAAAGAGAGTATAGGGAGAGCAGTAGTAGCGGCAGATGCTATACCATAGACTCCTATAGCTAGCGAAGCGATTATAACGTTATGCTCTCCAACACGACCCTAAGTATAAGAGTTTGTGTTAGAGCGAGGCTGATTAAAATCAAGGGGTGTTCTATACTTCTCGTCAAGAACCGCAGTCGCTGCAGCTCGTTCTAATAGGAGAGCGGTAATCCACCCAATAGTATATAGATTGCGGCTTTGCAGGGATTTAAGCGAGGTCATAAGGAGGGTCTTGCTGTGCATAATTTAACTAATGGAATTGCGAATAATTCTTTGTATCTTACCTCAAACACAAGTAATTGTTTAGAATAATAGATAGCAATGTGCGTGGCAAGGCTAGAAAGTGCAAGAAGAATGGCCAGAGGATCGCTGCATCTTAGCTTCGGCTCAGCCGCCTCCACAGTACCGGTATCAGCTGATCACTACTATAGCCAATTATTTGCTTGTTTCCGTCTACATGTGTTTCGACTTCCGTCACTGCGGTCGAGTGATAATATAAAGCATGACGAATGTATAAGGCAGTCATGCACTTTATAAAAAGGGAAAGGAAAGGGAACGAGCATGAGGTCATTTCTTTACGCTGAATATAATTGCTCAGTAATTCTGTCTGGTGGTACGGGCAGACGCAGCTCTCTCCGTCTCGCGCATTCGCAGCTTCTTCAGTTGCACTGGCGTGGATACACTAACGAACCGATAATCGGTATCGCTCGAAGCCCTAAACGAGTGATAAATGGAGAACATAGTGACAGGACTTTATTTTGCGAGTCAATACTTATGGCGTCCCCCAGTGCAAGTGCGGGACGGGCGAGCTGCGTAAGCACGCTTAGAAGTGATATGTAACGGTAATAAAAGAGGTTTAGCACTACAAGTCGCGACCACCAGCAGGGAGGATGGCCGACCCGCACTGGCCACACCCTTGTTTTTGTGGCGTTTCCTAGACATTAGCGCGGTTAAAGCTACGATCTACTTTGCAAAGGAGATAGAACGTTTATACCCAAGTAAATAACAAGCCGATCTTAATAAGCGAATACACTTAAGGATCCCCTCTCCTACCTATACCTCCTAACCAACTACACTAGCGGCGTAAAGAAATTCCAAAGAGAATATATTAATTAGCCTAAAGAGGTAAAAAGCTAACTAATAAGAGGGCTTAAAGATTTAATAAATAAGAGGGCTTAAAGATCTAACGAATAAGAGGGCTTAAATATTTAATAAATAAGTGGGCTTAAAGATTTAACAGATAAGAGGGCTTAAAGATTTGACAAATAAGAGGGCTCAAAGATTTGATAGATAAGAGGGCTTAAATATTTAATAAATAAGAGGGCCCAAATATTTAACAGATGAGAGGGCTCAAAGATTTAACCAATGGGAGGGCTTAAAGATTTAACAGATAAGAGGGCTCAAAAATTTAACTGATAAGAGGGCTCAAAGATTTAACTAATAAGAGGGTAAAAGATTTAGCTAATAAGAGGGCAAGACAAGCCCAACCTAATAAGAGATCGCCCCTAGCGGTGGCTCCGCGAAGCCTGGAGGAACTCTACTCCGACAACTATAAACAAAAGGGTTGGTCTGAAATACGTTAATAGCGCTAAGTTTAAAAGTATAGGTGTAATTAAGAGCCCTAGGGTTAAAAAGGCCTAGTTATAGGGCTAGTGCTAATCCCTATGGAAAACCCGCCTATAGGAGCGCCTATACCTTTAATATATATCCGTTAATGAGGATATAGGTTAGATAGTTTAGTTAACTTAGTAACCGCGCTAAGCTAAACGCCAAGTAGTAGAGGTAGTGTATTACTGCCATAACACCACACTTAAGACCGTTTATTCCAACACCAACTATAGTTCCCCTATTTCCTCTATTCTTTAATCCTAAGAAGTAGACCCTTAATAAGGGTATAGCTAGAGTAGGTTAGCCGCCCTCCCTACTAGCGGTAGCAAAGCGTAACCTATATGGGACTAAAAATACGCCCAATTAGTTTAGGCGGGATGTTAATGTTATATTGCTAAAGTATATATTACATATAACTAAGTACCTTACTTATTTATCTCTTTAGGCCGCCATTACGCCTTAGAATAAATACTTAGGTACTAGTACGTAGCTATATACGCGTAAAATAAGTACGTTATAACTTTGTTAGTCCGCGCTATCCCTTAGCACAATAAAATAGGCCCTATGGTTATTATTAAGAGCCAGCTAATAGAATTAATAGGATTAAGGCTCTGTGACCATACACGTACTTTTAATTCTAGTATTTGCGCATAAACTACTTTCTTGTAGGGTCTTATCGTGCTAAGGGATAGCCTATTTATGCTCCTCCTATCTATAAATTAGGCGCCTAAGAGTCTGCCCTTAGCGCTAATAATCTCTTCTCTAGTGCCCTAAAATGCACGTACTGCGCCCAGAGCAGCAGCCGCTTACTATATTTATTCCTTTCCCAAATCTTCACAACGGCCCTATGTAATGCTAATGCAGTAGTTCTATTATAGTACCTCGTAGTTCTACCTTAACTAAGTTCGGAGTAGAACGACTTCGCAACATCTATATATACCTTATCGTTAGACGGCCATAGATACCTAACTATATGCCTAAATCCAGCAACCTGGAACCTACTAATAACGTAAAGCACTTTGTCTGAAAGCCTTATCGCCTAGTTCTACGCGGTTAAGTAGGCCGAGAGGTATGTAATCTCCGCTTGCGAGAGGTGGGCCTAAGATACCTTATAAACGCTTAGTATATCCTACCTTAGCTCTTAAGTAGATGTCCTAGCCGTCTACAGTATTAGGCTACTTCTAAAAGGGTTAACTAGATCTAATACCCTGTAGTAGGCAAAGTAGGTAATATTGCACTCCTAGAGTTAAGTTATAGCGCTTATAACGTCTAGGTACTCTAAAGTCTATATAAAAACAGAAGGCCCTATAGCCGCTATAACCTTAAATCTCTCCGCTCTTGTCCCTAAAAGATTACTTGCACTAAGGGTTTTAGGTATAGTTAGAATAGCTACTTTCTAAGGATTATAGTAAGATGGGGTAGTGGTTCTAGTACGCTCTTAGGTATATTAAAGGGCTTTAATTATCGGCGTATAGGATAAAATAGCCCGGTAATACGCACTTTCCGTTAGTCTAGTAAAGATATCGTCGCCTAAATAGAAAGGGAAGGAACTAGTAAGGCCGGTTTTGATCTATTAAATCTTTAGTAGGTCTTTTATAGGAGGCTGTATATAGCTTATCTAATATAGGCCTTATATACCCGCGCCATAGCCATAATAAGAATTAAAGGTAGGCTTTATTTTTGCGGCCCTAATTACTTAATAAAGTTATAGTAAGGTCCTAATTAATCCAGTCCTTAGCTTTGCGTGCCCTTAAACCTAAAAGTAGGAGGACCTTAGATATATTAGTAGTAATAATAATAGCATCGCTTTTAAGGTTAGTGATATTTACCACTATAATACTGCCTTTTGTAGTACAGCGTTGCATCTACTTAGTAATAAGGCCTTTATAAAATTGGCCAAATCTAGGAAGTTGCTAGATATCTTATACGCACTTCTTAAGCTTTGTAATTACTTCTAATCGGCCCATTAAAGCAGTCCTCCGCGTATAATTAGTAGATAGGCGCGACGGAGTAAAAGGAGAGGAGTAAAGACTAGAATAATATGGTGAACTTCTTAACTACTATTAGTATCTTAGCAAAGCACGGATATTCTTTAGAAAAAAGTAACTACGTTTTAAGAGCTTACTAAGATATAAGTCTTTAATTGCCTTAATCGGTTTACATTAGTCTACTATTACTCCTCTTCTTCTGCTCTGTCGCGCCTATCTACTATCTTTACCATCTTCCTACTCCTATTTATTGTCCTTATGCCTTAGGCTCTTGTGCTCTTTCCTGTCTCTATTAGGTGGATATACTAGAGTAGGTAAGTCGCTTCCTTACCGGCTATAAGGCGTACTGCTAGGTTCGCCCTATTACTATACCTCTAGCTATAGATAGTATTATTTAGCATTTACAGGGCTAAGTAGTCTTGAATAATATATTTGCTTATTATACCCACCCTACACCTTTCGCGTTACTAGTAAAGTCTTTGCTATTTTTTTTCCTAATATCTAGTTTTAGCTTATAGGGCTAAGCATAATATCTTCTACTTATTAGATAGGCTAAATTTATATTTAAAGATACACCTGCACTACTCGCTATAGTAAAGGAGATGCCTTAGGATGGTCCTTAACCCCTTTTTAGCGCTCGGCGCTGCGGCTAATATTATATAGTTCGCAGAATTTGGTATTAAGCTATTCTCGGAGGGCTATAAGATCTATAGGTCCGTGGATAGTACTATAAAAGAAAATAAAGATCTTAAAACTATTATAGCAAACCTCTAAAGCCTTAGTGGGAAGTTAAATTTATCTAGTAAATCTGGCGGATACCTATGGATATAAAAGGAGGCCTTATTAATAAAGCTAGTAAATATAAGCAGAGAAAAGGCGGATAAGCTCCTCTTTATATTATAGTCCCTTAGGATTAATAAGGACTCTAAGGGCCTTAGGCGGATATTAGAGAGCTTTCGCCAGATTATAAAAAGTGTTTAGTTAGTAGAAAAAATTAAAAAGCTATAGAAAACTTTAAATTTAATCTAAAGTTAACTGTCGGTTTAGCTAATTACCCTCTTAAGGTAAAACTCTTCTGCGTTCCCTTACTCCTACTAGGTTTCCTAAGCGTTAGGGTATAGTAAATATCTAGTTTGGGATGTATTTTGCTAACTAGACTATTAGTAATAAATAATTAAGCGTGTTGACGTTCCTAACGACTATTTAAACCAAGAATATCTAAATAGGAATCTAAAGAGACGAATAGATTAACCAGCTGGGTAAGTCTTTAGACTTAATTAGGCGCATATTAGGCACTACTACTACTAACGTTGCTTTAGATAACTTAGACAGAAAACTATCCGGGCTTACTAAGTAGGCTTTAAATATAGCTACCAAAGTAGGGGTGCTTAAAAGTTTAGAGTTTAAACAGATAAAATTCCGGCATTTAGATATTTAACTGGCTTATACAAAGACGTTCGGCTAGATCTTTAATTCCCCTAAAGGGACCAAGTTTATACTATGGCTAATATCCAGCGAGATGCTAAATATCTATTAGATTACGGGAAAGCCTAAATCTAGGAAATTAACTTTAATAAAATACCTATATAGGAATAGCCGAACCCTAGGATTTCTCCAGCAATAGGTAAACGGTAAGAAAATTGTTACCACAAGCTATTTCTTCTAATTTATAGGAATAGTAATATAGAAGTCGCAGGAGGGCCTTCTCCGGTCACTTCTTTTTATAATATTATAAAAATACCCGGACCTAATTTCTACTATATGCTCTTTATGTTAGTTTTTTAGCTATTAAGATTAATAGACGTGTTTAGAACTTATATAAGCAATTACTAAGCTTATAGAGCTAACTTCTAGTTCTATAAGATTTTGCCTCTTTATTAATGGTCTTAATAAGTATAATAGAGATTATAAAGAACTCATTTCTATTATTAAAGGATTTAATAATTTGAATATTAAGGTCTGCGTATCTAGCTGGCTATAGAATATTTTTGTAGATGCCTTTAACGGATATTATAATCTCCGCATTTAGGATCTAACGAGAAATAATATTAAGCTATATACCCGTAATAAACTTAAGGAAAATGCCAAATTTTAGGTACTTTAGGAACATAACTCTTAGTACGGAGATTTTATTCTAGAGATAGTAAACTCATTCTAGGGAGTATTCCTCTGGGTGTTTATAGTAATTTAAAGCATTCTCCAAGGGCTTAGAAATAATAATAAAGTTATTAACCTCCAGCGGCGACTTAGGATACTGCCCTCCAACCTAGAATCTTTCTTCTGGTATATTCTTAACACTATTAACAAAGTATACAAATATTAAACGGCTTAAAATTTCCGTATAGCTCTTTACGTAACTAGACTACTCTTGCTGCTTATATACTCATTTCTTGATAAGGATGACCCTAACTTCGCTATTAAAGCCAAAATTAGGGTGTATAATAATGTAGAGGTTATTTTATGGCATAAAAGTATGTGTAAACGCCTTAAAGCACGCTGTAAGGGTCTTTTAGAGGTATACGAACATATATCGCAACACTTATTTATTAAGTTTAAGGTTAATTTCCTATACCAAACTGTACGCGACTTTTTGTATATAAAAGACATCTAGGATATACTAGAACTTTAAACCAATAACGCAGTGTTTAATGCCAATTTCGCTATTGCTAGGGCCCTTCTTGCTTAGATTAAGGCCTTACCTATAAAACCGGATAATAATATAGATAAAAAGGTCCTATATAACCTCACGGAGGCGATAATATATTACTACTACTAGATAGAAGTAGGCACCGGCACTAGCTATATAGAGCTCCTTAACGAACTTATCCGTGTAAAACGGCAGTTAATTAAAGAAAAAGTCTCTTAACTTGGCTAGTCTGGTAAAGGTATCTTTAAAAGTAGTATTTACGATTTTGAACTTATAATACTAGGCAAGCTAGGACGTTAGCGTACGTTCCTATAACTAGTAAAGGAGAGTAGAACAAATCTTACAGATACGCTTCTCTCCCTACTCTATAGGGATTTGGAGGGCGACTTGGTGGGGTATATATATTTAAAGTTAATAACAGCTAATACTACTTTCTTTTTTATAAAGATTTTATTAATAGGCTAGATCTTATTTTCCAGCCTTTACACTCTTTTATTCTTAGCCTCTTTAAGATTCTAGATAAAATTACTATATAGGCTATATGCTCCACCTTAGTACTTTATTAGTTATTATTATATAGCGCATATTGCCATTTTAGCTTAAGCTATTAATTTATTCTAAGCCTACTTCTAGATAAATATAACTTAATTCCGGAGAGAGATGAAACCTATAAGGTACTTAATTAGATTATAATATATACTTTGGCCATATAACGCTATTATCCTACTTAGATTTACCTACCGCTAGTAGGGAGGGCAGCTGGCCCGCTCTAAATATACCTATTCGTACTAACTTAATAGCACGAGTAAGTCGTATCCACGGGCACGAAATACATGTAGTATCGTATACTTGTTTAGATGGTGACTGTCGATTATATAAAGCAGACTACGTAGTCTATATACTGATGCGCCTCCCCCCTAATTAGTTAGTGCTTCAGAAGTGCACCAGACGCGTAAGCGGGTGGTTAGTGCACCAAACGCGTAAACGCGTACTCGGCGTACCAAACGCGTAAGCACGCGGTTAGTACGACAGGTGCTATAATTATACACTGGCGGTACTTAGAAAATGAAACCACTTATATATAGCCTCCGTAATTATCTTAATAGAACTATAAAACACATAAGAAAATATATAGAAAATCCCTCCTAAGGTGCCTTCTAGGTTGCCTTCCAAATAGTGCTCCAAGCTAGCTGTAAGTCCTACTTATGGTCCGTAAAATAAACTATACGGCCTTTTAACGGGCCGTAAATGCACCATACGGCCTTCTAACGGGCCGTAGCTAAACCGTAAATGCTCCATTAGTCTCGCTCTACCCATTCTATAACCTTTAGGTTAAGCTTATTTATATTAATTAGGGTTTTAAGAGCTTAACACAGCTTTGCCTTAGTCATAGCGTCTACTAGGTTGTCTCCACTGCTAATCCATTTAACCTCCATAATCTTACGTCATTTATAGGCCTAACGTAAGCATATTAGGTCGACTATAAGCCTCTTCTCTTATATTGTACCTAGTTTAACTAGGCAGTCATAAAGGGACTTTAAATTAGTGTATAAAACCAGGGGTAACTACTTTAGTTATAGAATCTTCTAGACCATTAATTTAATTGCGGCTGCTATATTAAATCCATAAGCTAGTATATATAGTTTAGAAGCTAGTATACTACGGGTTACTTGTTTGCACTTAATTAAAGACCAATACAGTATATTTACGTCCTAATTATGGTCCGTAAGTACAATTATAAAGCCGATTTATAATAATAGGTCTTTATTATTAGTAAAAGATGCGCCCGTAAATACTAGTAGGCTAAGGGAATTTAGGTCTAGTAGTATAAAAGTAAGTCCCCTTACTGCATTGTTAATTTGCCACTAAATGCGCTTATTAAGCTGCTTAATATTTTCTTCTTATAGGTCTACTACCTGGGCCGCAAAGAACAGATTATAGGCAGATTTAGGTTAACAGACTATAGCAATATAGGCGCCTCTTGCACGCTATGCAGCGTATTAGTCCTTTATATTTATAGTCTTATAGGTCTCTCTACGGGAACTAGTGAGGTCCGTAGGCTTTACTATAATAAGCTTTAGGTTTTAAGCTTAGCGTTCCTAAGTTAGCTAGATTAAATTACCCTTTTATATAATTAAGCCTCCATTAAACTTAATTGGAGTTTACTTAGTTAACTACTCTTACGGCTTTGCTAGGAACTTAGCTTCTTACAGTTTAGTCTCTTTAGCGTCCGCAAATATCCGGTCTACTAAGAAGAGGGTATTATCTATTTAGAGTTTAATAATACCAAGGCCGTTCAATAGGCTATATAGGAGGTAGGGGTCGTAGGTTAACTGCTCTATTTTAAGTTTACTAATGTGGTGCTAGTAGTATATCTTAAACCAATAGTTTTTGGCTTCTGGTACTCCATAAAGAGGTTTTATAACCCATAAAATTGTTCCTGGTTATAGGTTAAGCTTATAGGGTAGTCGTATAAAGATATCCCTACTTAGGTAGATATTAGACTGCATATAGGCTTATAAGATATCCCGTAAGTAAAGGGCTATAGATTTAGTTTGCTGTAGTCCAGGTATAAGTATAAGTATAATCCGTTAACTAACCCGTTAAATTATAGGCGATTGCGTAAGGACTAGGTCCTTTCCCTAGTTATTATAAGCTTATATAATAAGCCTTAATTTCTTAAAGGCTTTGTTAGTACTAAGGTGCTTAATCTTATTAATAAAGCGTAAGTTAAATATACGGACGCCTTACGGAATATCTCTCTCCATTATAATCGCAAAGATATCCTTTTTAAGTAGTCCGTTGATCTCTTTACGCCGTAAGTCTGTAAAAGGGGTTTCCTATACTAGAACTAATATATCTGTAGGCGGAGATTGCTTTGCAGATATGCCTACGGAGGTTAGGTAGTTCTCCGTTACGGGATTCTTACGGGGGCGTCCTCGGCCACGCTTTATAGTAGGTTTAGTAGGTTCAGTAGGTTTTTAGGGGACCTCTAGGGTAGGTAAGGGTGCCTCTAGTTTATCTAATTCAGCAGTCGTTTCTAATTCGTCTGGTTTAGTAATTGCTTCTAGTTCGTCTAGCTTAACATTATAGGTATTTTCGGGCCGAAAGTAGGGTTTTACAAACGTGCTTCTAAAGCTAGTTGGCCCGCTAGAAAGCTATATATAGCATATCTTATTTTCTACGGCCAGTAAACAATAAAGTCCATTCTAACTACCGCTTTCACGCCATATAAGGACTTTAGAGTTAAGCGGGAGGTCGTGTACTAGGGTTATATTAGGTCCGTTACAGTAATACAGGGCGTTATTAATAGCTTACTTGGCCCATAGCTTAACTATTTTAGTTATTACCTTCCGTATTATAGCTGCTCATTCCATAATAGATAGGATAGGGGGGCCTAGGTTACTTATCCTTAGGTAGGCTCCATAAACCAAAAGGGTAGGTACTAGTCTATTAGGGCCAGCGGTATCATTAATGGCTTTTACAGCCATCTATAAAGCCAGTTCCTTTTAGATATCCTTATACTCGTCTATAATAATCTAATAAGCTCTCTATAAAACTGGGTAAGCTTACTTAATAAGCCCGACGGACCAATATACCTTAACTAGAATAGCTTTTGTTAATATAGCCATGGCCATAGCATACTACTGGAATTCCTTACTAATAAAGTTTCTACCGGCGTCGTGGGTAATATACTCAAGAGGTCTAACGTATATATTAATCCAGCAGGTCCATAAAATATCCCAAGTATGCTTTATGGATATATTTTACAACTAACGGGCGGCTTAATAGCGGGTTGCCTTGTCAATTATATATAATACTAGGCTGCCGTTAATATACATAATGTCTATATACACTAAGTGGTTAAAGTTAAGGTCCTTATAAAGGGTGAACTTAAATCGGCCTGGGGAACGTCCGTATTTCTAGCAAAAGGAGCAGTATTTGGTTAGGTAATTAACTGCCTTCCTATTAACGTCGTCATGTCCAGAGCATTCAAGGACTCTATATAGCTTTTCGGCTAACAGGTAGCCGAAACGGCAGTACAGACAGTTAATCTCCATACTAGTAAGGTAGTACAGGTTATAGTTAAAAGATTCCTAAATATAGGTCCGTAAAGTCTCTCCCTATATAAGAAACGGGTGTCCAAATCGTTATATAATTGGCAGGGTAATATACTTACTTCCTAGGGCAGTTACAGGGCCGATCAAGGTATCCGTAATATTATTATAGTAAACCTATAACCTATCCATATCTACAAGACAGAGTAGGAAGGGGGTATCCACTTTTACCACGTAGAAGTTAACTAGGCCAATTAAAGTCTTAACTTTAACTAATCTAATTAATGCGGTTAAGCCGATGCCGAATTAGACGTTTACGGCCCTAGTTTACGTAATATTAATGTCCGTATTGTTATTTATAGTGGTCCTATATACAAGGTATTATCTATAGCCTGCGGTAGACTTCTTAGAGGCACCTATATCGATTATAACACCGTAGAATTCCTTAGGGGTATAGCGTTCTATAGTAATATATGCAAATAGGTCCTACTTATAATCTATAACATCTATAACAGGGGTACTTATGGGATAGTTTTTGGGCGTAACTAAGTATATAAAGGAACGGTTGGCTAATACGGTCGTAATATTAAAGGCTTAGCTGTCCGTAAAAGGTCTAAAAGTGGTTAGAAATGTCTCTAAGGTCTCTTATTCCTAAGTATCTAAGTTAAAGTTAATTATAAGGGCTTCTATTAACTCATTAGGGGGCTCTTCTACTTCCTCTCCTTCGTATTCCAAAATAAACTAGTTAATACGGCTATTAAGTCTCTTCCTAAACTTATTATATTCTTCCTAAGTATACCTTATAGACCAACATCCTTCCTTACCACACACAAAGCACTTCTAGCTGGTTTATCTACGGGGGTATATTTTTATACAGGGGTTGCTATAGGGGTTATAGGTAGGACTTAGTCGGTACGGGTGCTACTAGCGGTAGCGGCGGTCTATAAAGTAGACGTCTAAGTCTATTTACGGATATTAAATATCCGTAATAAAGGCTTAAGTGCTGCCTAATAGGTTTAAGACTTTATACGTTATAATAGAGGAGCGTAAATTATTAATAAGGCCAGCTAAGGTATCTGCAGGCTTATAGTAGGCGTACTTACAGGGCTCTACTTCCTAGCAGGCCGTAATAAGTTTATTATACAGAAAGTCATCTATTTAAAGCTTAATATTAAGACCGTGCTATAGGTAGCGGAGGTCTTTAATAAGGATTTATAGGCACTCTATAGTCGATTTTTCAGTATTCTTATCTATTACGGTCCGTAGCTTAGTCGCATTCCATTAGGTAAGGATATCACGCTTATATTCTAGTCCTTTAAAGTAGTTATATATAGCTTTACATAGCTTATCAAAAGGAACACCAAGGGGGTTACTCTTAAGGTTAGTGTAGTAGTAGTTAAGTGCTAGGCCGCGCAGCATAGTAGAGTAGGCTTACGTTAGGAAAACGGGAGGGTGGTAGGGGCTAGCTAGGGGCTAGCCCAGGGCTGGCCCGGGGTCATTTTAGCTAGATCCGCTGATCTGCTTATATATACTTATTTACGCTAGCCCAGGGCTAGCCCGGGGCCATATTAGTAACATTAACACATTTTATACGTTTTATACGTTTTATACATTTTATACATTTTATACATTTTATACGTTTTATACATTTTATACGTTTTATACATTTTATATAATATTTCCTATAGCTGCAATATGTATAATTATAATAAAATTCAAAAATTCAAAATTTAAAATTCAAAATTCAAAATTCAAAATTCAAAAATTTAAAATTAATAGTAGCTATAAGGGATATCTCTCGCAGAGTCTCCAAATCGTCAATTGGCGGCGTTCCCGATGATCCGCCGGCNATNTACTNATTTCCTAACTAGGCCTAGTGCCTGTCCTGCCTGTCCTGCCTATCCTACCTGTCCTACCTATTCTACCTATCCTACCTATCCTACCTGTCCTACCTGTCCTACCGTCTGACCGTCCTACTTGTTCGTGCCTACCTGTCTATACCTACCGGTCGTGCCTACTTGTCTATGCCTACCTGTCTATATCTGTAATTTAGGGGAGAGGTTGGCCCAATTAAAGGCTCTGCTTAATTTGATTGCGATTAATTATATTAATTCGAATCGTTCTCTCTAGGCGTTTGCTGGCTGTACGTTTAAACAGTAGTTATCTAGGGTGCCTCCCTAAGAGGCCTTGATTCGATTTGATTTGGTAATAGGATAATATTAAGGCTCTAGTTCGATTCGATCGATCGATTGAATTGATCGTGGTGTTTGCTGGCTGGTCGTTTAAACGATTATCGTCTAGCTCTGGCGACGGTCGTCTGGTTCTGGCGACGGTCGTCTGGTTCTGGTGACGGTCGTCTGGTTCTGGCGACGGTCGTCTAGTTCTGGCGACGGTCGTCTAGTTCTGGCGACGGTCGTCTGGTTCTAGTCACAGTCCTCTAGCTACCGTTTAGGTGCCTCCCTAAGTAGGGAGGATATAAGGAAGGAAGGAAGGGTAAAGGTGGCATTTAGGTATATAAGGGGTATATAAAGGCACGTGTAGAGGCTGTTGGGAATATAGCGGGGACCCAATAGTACTTCGGATAATTTAGATAATAAGGAAAATTAAAGTCCTGCTAGGAGCCTACTAGGAAGCCTACTAGGAGCCTACCCGAAGGCCTTTAGGATTTTAATACCCTAATAGCAATAAATATAATAATAGTAATAATATTTATTTTATAGCTATAAGCTAGCATAGTGCTAGCGTATAGCTCTAAGGCTTAGCTAATATGGCTAAAAGCTAGCCCTAGGCTAGGGGGGGTTAGCTAATATAGCTAAAAGCTAGCCCTAGGCTAGGGGGGGTCAGCTAATATAGCTAAAAGCTAGCCCTAGGCTAGGGGGAGTTAGCTAATATGGCGGAAAGCTAGCCCTGGGCCCTAAAAACACTTTTAGCAAAACCAAATTTTCTGCGCCACTTTCCGTTTTCCTGACGTAGCTAAACTCTTATTTAGGAATATTAGCCTTCTAGCAGAGGTCCATAAAGATAGTCAGTTTAAAGTCAAAGTTATTATTTTCGCCGCTATACTTAGATTTATCGGTATAAAGCTTAGCTAGGTTAGCTAGCTCCTTACTATAAGTCTTTAGTTAGGTAGGTTGCGGATCTATAACTTAGATAACAGCGGGAAGGTTTTAGTCCGTATTTTAGTTTATAGGGGTATTACAGTCTATAGTTTAGTTTACAGGGGTATTACGGTCCATAACTTAAGTACTAGGTATACTTTAGCCCGTAAGATTAATTCTAAAATCGCTTAGGTTTATAGGACGAGTTTAGTTAAGTAGGTTAGGTATAAGGCTAGCAATTTTATTAAGTTTAAAAGAAGCAAGGAGTTTATTTTTAGCTTTAACCTAGTCTAGAATTTCCTCTTTAGTCTATTCCGTTTGGTCCTCCTTATATATTATATTATATAAAGACTATACAACAGTAACTCGTTTGTCCCTTTTAACCTATACGCCTTAGTGGCGTAAGAGGGTTTATAGGTTACGGATAGTAGTAGGGTTATAGGCCTTAAAAATAGCTTCCGTAAAGTCCGTAAAGTCTTCCTAATATTACTCCCATAGATCGTCATCTATAAGCTTAAAATATTGGTATTTAAGAACTTTAAATTTAATATAGTCGTTAACGTCGTTTATAGACGTAAGGTCGACTCCTTACCTCCACTTTTCTTACCCTTTATCAACTTACTTTCTTAGGTCTGCCATACTATATAGTATATTATAGTGCGTAGCGGGTAGTAAAGGTCCTATAGTGTTCCGTAAAGGTAGTTAATATCCATAACAGTTTGTAAAAGGGTAAGAGGGTCTCCGTAAGGGGTCTAAAAAGAGGTTAAAGGGTATAGTAGAAATAGGGGTTTAAGGTTTAGAGGTAGAGGGGTTCCGTAAAGGTCTTATAACAGTCCATAAAGGCGATTAATAGGTCCATAGTAGTTTATAGAAGGGTAAGAGGTCTCCGTAAGGGGTCTAAAAAGAGGTTAAAGGTATTAAAGGAGGGTAGGGGGTTCCGTAAAGGTCTATATTCGCGTTTATAAACTTCTAGTAAACCATACTAAGACTTAAATAAGTATATAGAGTTAGAGATAAGTCTATAATCCCCGACTTCCGACCTTCTAGTAGGTCGTACTAGGAGTCTAAACAGGTAGTTGCTGTTATGTATATCGCTTAGGGGAGGTATTAAGTAATTGCTGATCTGTGCGCGCTTACTAATTAGTATTTGTACTAACTTAATAGCATAAGTAAGTCGTATCCACGGGCACGAAATACATATAGTATCGTATACTTGTTTAGATGGTAACTGTCAATTATATAAAGTAGACTACGTAGTCTATATACTAATGCGCCTCCCCCCTAATTAGTTAGTGCTTCAGAAGTGCACCAGACGCGTAAGTGGGTGGTTAGTGCACCAAACGCGTAAACGCGTACTCGGCGTACCAAACGCGTAAGCACGCAGTTAGTATAATAGGTGCTATAATTATACAATACCCTTATAAGGGTCTAATAATTAGAACAGATTTAGTAGTAGTATAATTAGTGGTATTTACAGCCGGCGATTAAAGCGCTAAATACTTTAAACTTGCTACCACTAGTAGGGAGGGCGGCTGACCCGCTCTGGCCACACCCTTATTTTTATAGCGTTTCCCAAATATTAGCGCGGTTAAAGCTATAATTTACTTTATAAAAGAGATAGAACATTTATACCAAAGTAAATAATAAGCCGATCTTAATAAGCGAATATACTTAAGGATCCCCTTTTCTACCTATACCTTCTAACTAACTATACTAGCGGCGTAAAGAAATTCTAAAGAGAATACGTTAATTAGCCTAAAGAGGTAAAAAGCTAACTAGTAAGGGGGCGAGAAAATTCGGTAAATAAGAGCGCGAGAAGATTTAGTAGATAAGAGGGTAAGAAGTTTTAATAAATAAGAGGGTGAGAAGTTTTAATAAATAAGAGCGTAAGAAGGTTTAATAAATAAGAGCGTAAGAAGATTTAATAAATAAAAGCGAAGAAGATTTAACAAATAAGAGGGTAAGAAAATTTAATAAATAAAAGGGCGAGAAGATTTAACCAATAAGAGGGCGAGAAGATTTAGCCAATAAGGGCGAAAAGATTTAACTAATGAGAGGGCAAGACGAGCGCAACCCAATTTTTTCTTGGGCGGTATTTAACTCCTTTCGGAACTAACGTTCCTCTAGGCACAAGAGATCGCCCTTAGAGGTAGCTCCGCGAAGCTTGGAGGAACTCTGCTCCAACGACTATAAACAAAAGGGTTGGTCTAAAATACGTTAATGGCGCTAAATTTAAAAGTGTAGGTGTGATTAAGAGCCCTAGGGTTGAAAAGCCCTAGTTATGGGGCTAGTGTTAATCCCTACGGAAGACCCGCCTACGGGAGCGCCTGTTTAATGTATATCCGTTAACGAGGATATAGGTTAGTTATCTTAGTAAGCGACTTAGCCGGCAATCAAGATAGTAAATCTCGCTAGTACTTAACTAGTATAGCTTTACTAGACCCTTACTAGTATAATCGAATTAGGGTTAGTTAATAAAGCTATCTGGATTGCCGTCTAAGGGCCTTTAGTGCAAAAACATAGGAGGGTCGATTTAAGACTAAAATATTTTTTTACCTTTTTTAATGCCCTACCTCCACCTTAAATAACGTATTTTTAAAAATCTAATCGATTATATAACTAAAGCTACTTTTTAAGAATATTTATATAAAAACCCTATAGTATAAAAGTAAGTTATTAAAATTATAGGTAGAAAAACGTAAAGTGACTTTTTTAGGTCGACTCGTAAGATTTATAGCGACGAGTTTAGATAAAGTGCAACCGACTGCCTATATCTAATATCCCATATAATATAGCCACAACGTCGTTATTTAGTGCAATAGATAGAGAAACCAAAGAGCTCCTACCTTATGGTATTTTTATAATAACTAGATATTATAAAAGGGTTAAGATACGGCAGTAAAAAAGGTAATTTTTGACGATTTTAGATAAAATGCGACCGACTACCCATATCTAATATTTTATATAATATAGCTATAACGTCGTTATTTAGTGCAATGGATAGAGAAGCTAAAGAGCTCCTACCTTGTAGTATTTTTATAGTAACTAGACGTTATAAAAGGGTCGAGATACGGCAGTTAAAAAGGTAATTTTTAACGCTGCATTACCAGAGCCTCGCCTAGGCACAATTTCGTCGCAAAATCTTACCTAGCTAATAGCTTTAACGTAAAGCACCACCGAGTCGCACACACCACCGAATCGAACACTTCAAAATACACCAAAAACCTTAAATTTTACTTTTAAATATCTCAACCACTACTTAATAATATTTTCTAAAAATTTAAATATAAGCTTCTATATATCTATGCGAGTGCCTATTATAATATTAGAGTATAAAGTCTAGTAGTTGTTAAGATATTTAGAAACATCTCTATTTTTAGCCCCTAAACTCTATATTATAATAACTATTAAGCTATACGCTCTAATATTATAATATATACTAAAATCGGCATATAAAAGCTTATATTTAAATTTTTAGAAAATATTATTAAGTAGTGGTTAAGATATTTAAAAGTAAAATTTAGGGTTTTTGGTGTATTTTGAAGTGTTCGATTCGGTAGTATGTGCGACTCGGTGGTGCTTTACGTTATATTTTAATAAAAATCTAATTAATTATAGAGGAGACTAGTCTAATTTAGCTTATTAGCTTATTAGGTTAAATAGGTGTTATTGGGGGGTTAAATATATAGGTGAGAGTGTCTCTCATACAAAATTGCGAAAATTGAAGTTGAGCACCATAGAGTTCCGCACCATAGGGCCTCAGACGGCAGGGCAAACTAAAGGTTGGTAGATAGCTGATTGGTTGAAAAAAAGTGGCGTTTTTTAGGATAGAGACTAGTGGTACTTTAGTATTAGTGAGTGCGCCTTTATTGCCCTTGCCGTCTGAGTCGCTTACTGAGATAACAGGTTGGGGGTTTCGGCACGGTTTAGTTGACTCAGCAACCGCGCCAAGCCAAACGCCGAGCAGCGGAGGCAGTGCATCACCGCCACAACACTACACTTAAGACCGTTTATTCCAACACTAACCACAGTTCCCATTTCCTCTATTCTTCAATCCCAGGAAGTAGACCCTTAACAAGGGTGTGGCCGGAGCGGGTCGACCGCCCTCCCTGCTAACGGTGGCGACGTGAAGTGCTAAATTACCTACATTACCATTAGATATCACTCGTAATCGTGCTCTCGCAGCTCCACTGTTCCGCATTCGCACTACCTTTAGCCTGCCGCTTTAAGAAAACTGACTTTCTAGAGTCTTCGCCAGTTCTAAAGGAAGTTATAGTAATGCTAATTTTCTTGGCAGTCTTGATAGTTGCTCTCAACCGAGCTCTCCTCGGATTCTGTCTCCACCCTTACAATATCAGAAACTTCCGGGTACCACGCCATTCCAATTAGGTCATAGAAGGCGTCTGCTACGTCTCTGGTCCGCAGAGTTTTGCTCTTTTCGAAAACATCGTTTGCAGTCTTCCCCTCCTTATCTTTAGCATGTATATCAAGCTCGCTAAGATCGAAAGCCGTCAAAGCCGCCAAAACCTCAGGGGTACCAAACTCCGCAGCATAATGCAGGATAGTTTTGCCGGATTTATTTGTTACTGTGTAGTCTGCTCCTTGTCGAAGAAAATATTGCGTTGTTGCAGCAGCCCTACCTAGCACACTCAGAAAGAGTGGGCTGTCTCCGTAGTCATCTTTTTCATTCATATCGGCACCATGCTCTAATAGCGATTTGGCCGATCGTACGTGATTTGTTTTGGCAGCAAATGATAAAGCTGTCTGGCCTAGGCACTTATCACGTGCTCTAATGTCCGCTCCGTGCTTCAGTAAGAGGTCGATTAATTCATTACTATCATGCCAAACAGCAGTCATTAGTGGGGTACTCCCCCAGTCGTCAATATCTCGAGACTCCGCTCCATATCGTAGCATCAGCCTAACCATATCAATGTTGCCTGAAGTAACGGCCGCATGCAGAGGTGTAGCATGAGTGTTGTCAACAATGTTAAGATCCGCGCCGTGTCTAAGGAGGGTTTCTGTTGTATGTGTGCTGCCTTTAGAGCATGACCACCACAGAGCTGTTCTTCCAAATGCATCTCTTGCATTTATACTCGAAGATGACTGGCGTAGCTCGTATTTGAGATCGCGATGCATGATGCCCATTACGATCTTGTGGATATTCGTTAGATTCCAGTCGTCCAATTTATCACCCCTCGGAAACATCCATTCTAATCTTTTTAAATACTCGGGAGGATCTCTACCCGCAATTATGGCTTCCCAAGCGTCATCGAAGGTGGTCCTGCGATATGTCATGGTTAAATCCTAATATGATACCAATTAAATGGACTTACCGTTGACTTGTATTTGGTATATTGGGATTGGCACCAGCCTTGATTAATACTTCGCAAGCATCAAGCTGACCGAATGCGAGCGTCAACTGCACGGGTTAATTGCCTCATCTCCGTCTAGCCGTCAGATTTCCGTTAGCGGATAACTTACTCCCAAAGCAGTGCTGCCAAAGTCATCACTTTGATCATTGAGACCCACTCCCGCTTTTATCAGAGCTTTTAGCTGTTCCACATCTCCATTATAAGCTGCAATGAAAAATGGACACCCCCAGGGAACAAGATTTCGCAATGTGAGCTCCAGGTGCCACGAGGTTTCTGGAGCACCCATAGGTTTGATGAGGAAATGGAGCGCCTCTTTACGTAGCCAACGGGGCTTGTAGTATGCTCCTTTCCCACAGAATTGCGACGGACTCCCACCACAAGATGGTTCTGAACATTTCGAGATTCCGAGAGGTGTTCCAGAATAATTCATAATTAACATTCCAAACAGCCATCTAAAGGGTGTTTTTATGTGGCGAATATCGTGACATGTGCATGGGCAAGCAGGTGGGCAAGCACCAAGCAGTCCTTGGCCCATCGTTCGTGTCATATTTGCAAGATGGCTGCCACCACTTTGGTAAGGCACCATGCTTGCAGCAGCTGTACCTAGGCCAGTCAGCAAAGGGTTATACCAGGGAGTAAGACACGCAACTTGTCTGGAGCTGTAAAATGCGTATATTATATTCCTATTAAGTGAGCTTTTAATAGACGTCATAGTGAGTTATATTGATCTTACATGGACAAAGGCGGCGAACACAGTGTCGGTTTTGTCTTCACAACATCAGCCAAGAAATGCGCTTCCAGATGCTAGGCGAAATCCTCAAGATACATACTTCGCTTCTGTTCCAAATTTCTAGCACAATCTCGGACGCGAAAATATTGGTCGGTTTCTTCCAGGTACTCAAACGTTGTAGTTTCGATTAGTCCTTCCTTCTTATATTCAGCAAGTCCAATATGTTGGAGTCCTTGTTGCACATTGAAGCGAAAGTAACGCTTATTGTCAAGATGCCCTTTCCAACGAGCAGCAAATCTTACTGCGGTTCGTTCTGTCTCGGTCGCAATTTCTACTAAGGTTTCTGAAAGGAATTTCCATACCGTATCTTCGATTGGATTCTTTCCAGGGTTCCCGGTGCCAATTGAAATAAAGCACTTAACAAGCGGTTTCAAATCTGCTGTTTCAGCGCACCAGATATCTGAAGCTTCCGCCTCCACCTCATCTACTGGATTATTTGCGCCTAGTTCCCCGCCAACAAATTTACGTGCCTCTATAGTAACAGGATCGAAGAACCGGGTGGCCGCTGATGTTGCTAGTGCGGCCTCGCAGATGGTTGGAGTCTGATTATTGAGTTCACCAGGAAGACTGTAACTTTTGAGGCGTGTCGTTCCCCTAGTCTCATACGCAGTAGTGCACACAAAACTACAACCTTATTAGCCTAATCCACGCGGCTCAGCAGGCGTACTTACACTCTGCATCCACGAGGCTTTCCATCATTGAAGGCATCTCCTTCTGATATGCCCTCACGGCTGGCAATGACCTTCCTAATGGCGTTTTCCAGCGTTTCCGAAGAGAACTGCGCTTTGATATTTCCGGTGCCGCCCACTCCAAATCGGCTCTGTCTCTCTTCAAAGACAGCCTTAATAAGCTCACGGTATGCCGCAATACATTCATCTACGTTCATCTCAAGCCGGCCAAGCATGATGGCGATGAGCCTATTTACGTTAACTAAGACACTAGCAAAGGTTGCTATCCGTACCCTCCTGTGCTAGTCCCACCGATAAGGTCGAATACCTCACATGGCTTCAAAGGCGGAAGGTTTGCTGTTTTACGTTCGTGATTTAGCCGCGTCATAAGACTCTTCAAGATATAGAGCGTCGAGAGCCCTCGGACACCGCCACTGTCAAGGGATAACAAACAGAGGCCGGTATGGTCTAGAGGATTTGGCTTTCTACCTTGCTGCGTAGCTGATGCTTGCTCCATTGTCAGGTCTAGCTAAGTCGAGCTAATTTTTTAAAGAATAAGAAAGAGGCAGCAGGTGTGGGGCCGAGATTGTCTACTATAGTGGGCAGAGGGAAATCTGGGGCTGCTGGCTGCGCGGTTGAGCTTTCTCTCCTTGAAGTTGGCAAGTTGATGCTTGGAGTAGTGTCGACCGCAAAAAGTAGGTCATGAAAGAAGGACTCGTGTGTAGATTAAACTACGAAGAAAAGAGACTATATGTACATGAAATAGGTGGCGAAGGCTGACGTCGACAACGACGACTGTTACGTCATTGCCACCTCGATCGACACACCCCCCCAGCTTAACAGCAGTGCTGCTTAAGCTGATACTTAAAATCAAATCCAAATCTAGAACTCAGATAGGATATCGTCGGTAAGGCCACATATAGGCTAACTTTGTTGATAAGGCTGCAGGTCAACAGCCACGTTGTCAGTCTTTGTCCGCTCAATGCTAGCCGTACTGGTGTTTAGATCCTCCCATGCTGTCCAGAAATCGTCCATCTAATATCCAGCTAAGCCATAATATCCCTAAATACTCTTACGCCGTCTAGCAATCGTCCATCTGATCCTAGATCCTCCCATGCCATTCAGCAATTGTTAGGTTCGCGGTTCGTAGCAGTAAGGTGCCAGCTCCTGGTTCTTCCGTAGGCGTATCGGCACGGTCGTTGTCTCTCTAATACTGGGTCGCCTCTCCCACAAGCTTAAACTCTTGAGCGACTTCCTATCTCGTGTCCGGCACCCGGTACCTGCCTTAACCCGGCCTGCCTTAATCCGGCATCCTGGCACCTGCTTCGTGTCTGGCGCGCTCAAACTAGCTGTAGCTCTGTGGGCATCGTCGGTCGTTGTCTTGTCCTTAGCAGTACGGTGCCAGCGTCGATATAACATAGCAGTAAGGTGCCAGCTCTCGGATAAAGCGGCAATGCGCCAGCTTTAGGGTAACGTAGCAGTACGATGCCAGCGACGAGGGTAAAATAGCAGTAAGGTGCCAGCTCCAGGGTAGAGCAGCAGTATGCTAGCTCTAGGGCTTCGTCACGCTACACAAGCGCGAGAGGGTTGTGGGAGTGCCTATCCTCGATAGGGCTTCCGTGGTGCCTACCGTTGCAGGACTTCGTGGTGCCTGCCGTTGCAGGACTTCGTAGTGAAGGTAATCACGAGTACGTTAAGGATTGAAGTACCCGGACACGAGCCTGTAGGAACAGCTGATTAAAAGAAATCGGTGCGTGGGAAACAACCCGGGCTCATAACTGTCGACCGCAAAAAGTAGGTCATAAAAGAAGGACTCGTGTGTAGATTAAACTCCGAAGAAAAGAGACTATATATACATGAAATAAGTAGCGAAGGCTGACGTCGACAATGACGACTGCTAGTTACGTCATTGCCACCTCGATCAACAAGTAGTAGCATATGAAAGGCTGTGTCGAATTAATTTTTGGTCTTGTGGTACGTTAGAATCTATCAGATCACTGACTAGCGTGGAGCGGAATAAACATAAGATGGTATTGTCGGAGCGCCTAAGAAACCTTGGAAATCCGCTTGCGGACCGATTAAAAATCCGAACCACTGGAATCACGTCTGAGCTTGCTGAGGTAAGACTGCATGTAACCCCACTATACCCTTTCCTTAGCTGTAAACCACCAGCGCTGTTAACTCCATCCACATTCTCTCAACACTCTATCCCTTGCCAAAGGAATGATCTCTACTTAGCGAATATACTAATGGAGCAAGCGCAGGCTGCTAAGCATGGCGGAGAGCGAAACCCTGAGACCGAGCGCTATTTGTTATCTCTTGATGGCGGTGGAGTCCGAGGGCTGTCAACGCTCTACATCTTAAAGGCCCTTATGGGGCAACTCAACAATAAGCGTCAAGAGGACAACCTCTCTTCCGTGAGGCCGTACCAAATATTCGACCTTATTGGTGGAACCAGCACAGGCGGGTATGTATAGCACGCTTCTCTACTAGCTAACTAACGTAAGTAGGCTTATCGCCATTATGCTAGGCCGGCTCCAGATGGACGTGGATGAATGCATTTCGGAATATAAGCATATTATGAATATGGTGTTTGAAGAAAAGGCAGGTTGGCTTCCAATCAGTTCAATGAGCTGGCTCCCGATCAGTTGGAGGGGCAGAATTAAGGCGCGGTTCGATTCAAAGAGACTGGAGGGCGCGATTAAGGAGGTGATAACTCGCTGCGGTGCCTCTGAGAGTGACTTATTTAATGATGGGAATCCTCGCGAGTGCAGAGTGTAAGTAAGCATTTAGATACCCTTTATAGCCTACTTATAGGAGGTTAGCTTCGTATGCGCCACTGCGAGAGAAACCGGCGGTATCACATGCCTTAGAAGTTACAGTCTACTCGGTGGAAATGATATTCACGCTACCATTTGCGATGCCGCTCTTGCGACTTCAGCAGCGACTAGCTTCTTTGATTCTGTCTCTATCGGGGCACGCATATTCGTGGACGGTGCACTAGGTGCAAATAATCCTGTTGACGAGGTTGAAGGGGAGGCTTTAAATATCTGGTGCCCTCAAACAGGCGACCTGAAGCCTTTGGTAAAGTGCTTCATTTCGATTGGGACAGGAAACCCGGGCACAAAAGCGATTAAGGATAGCATTATAAGGTTCCTCTCTGAGACGTTAGTTAGGATCGCAACCGAAACGGAGTATACAGAAAGGAAGTTTATAGCAAGGTGGCGGCGACACTACGACGAAAAATGTTTCTTCCGCTTTAATGTCGATCAAGGACTACAAGAAGTTGGCTTAGCCGAGTATAAAGAGGAGGGCACAATTGAGGCAGCAACGGACCAATACCTCGGGCATCTGGCACAGAGATTCCGGGTGAGAGACTGTGTTCAGAATTTGGGGCAGAGGGATATCGTAGATTACGCTTAGCAGTTCTAAGAGCTATTCTTTGGCTTATGTCGTGTAGGTAAAACAGTATAACGTGCTACAGCATAGCTACAAAAGTATGGGGTATCTAGAAATATACAAGCGATAATTGTAGGCGCTTTTTTTGACGAAACTTAGTTATACAAGTCGTGACGGTGCCTTTAATTCGGTATGTAGGAATGCTTTAATGTTACTTTATATTTAGTTATAACTAACTAGTGCTATGTAATTGCCCCGCCAATTCCAATAGCAATAGGCCTTAGGGGTTTTCTTGCCCTTATAGGCACGATAGTAGCGAACTTGGTGCTTTACCTATACGATATAAGTAAAGAGCTGTACTAGAAACTGCTAAGCGTAATCTGTTATATACTCCCCCTCTGCCTTAAATTCTAAACATAGTCTCTTACCTAGAACCTCTATGCCTAATGCCCGAGGTATTAGTCTGTTGCTGCCTCAATTATACCCTCCTCTTTATACTTGGCTAAGCCAACTCCCTATAGTCGTTAATTGACATTAAAGCGGAAATAGCCTGGCGTCGACGTTGTGGAATTAAGGGCGGCAGGAGGACGCTAAAGAGCTAGAGGTGCAAGTAATAAAGACAAGGGTAAGGGTGCTTAGGTTGGAGATCCTTCTACACTAACTAGCATAGCCAACCTAATATACACGTAGAAGTCCCAGAGCTATAATAATGAGGCTATTTTAATAATAGAAAAATACTTCTAGTTGTGGAAACAGGTTCATAGCCCTTAGTATCTATACACTACACTACCGCTTAAATCTCTACGTAAGTGGCAGTTTAAGAACATAGAACCTATAGTTTAAAGCAAATTTATTTCGTAGATTACATATTTATAAGTATACGAGGCATAGCTTAGATAAGATAGGTTTATAAATAGAGCTAGCAAAGGCATAGCTAATTTATTTCCCTTATTTAAAGCAGTAGGACTAAAGCTAGTACTAATACGGAATAAGTTATACTACGTAAGTATACTTACGAGTAATATTAAATAATAATAAATAAGACTTAGTAGGGAATATTGCCACTATAAGCAGGGAGGGTAGCCGACCCGCTCTAACTATACCCTTATTAAGGTGGCGTTTCTTAAACATTTAGCGCGGTTAAAGCTACAATCTACTTTACAAAGGAGATAGAACGTTTACACTTAAGTAAATAACAAGCCGATTATAATAAGCGAATATACTTAAGGATCCCCTTTCCTACCTATACCTTTTAACCGACTATACTAGCGGCGCAAAGAAATTTTAAAGAAAATACGTTAATTAGCCTAAAGAGGTAAAAAGCTAACTAATAAGAGGGTAAGAAGATTTAACAAATAAGAGGGCAAGAAGATTTAATAAATTAGAGCGTAAGAAGATTTAATAAGTAAAAGTATAAGAAAATTTAATAAATAAGAGTAAAGAAGATTTAATAAATAAGAGCGAAGAAGATTTAATAAATAAAAGCGAAAGAAGATTTAACAAATAAGAGCGAAAGAAGATTTAATAAATAAGAGCGAAAGAAAATTTAATAAATAAGAGGGCGAGAAAATTTAACAAATAAAAGGGCGAGACGATTTAATTAATAAGAAGGGCGAGAAGATTTAGCTAATAAAGGGCGAAAAGATTTGACTAATAAGAGGGCAAGATAAGCGCACCCCAATTTTTTCTCGGGCGGTATTTAACTCCTTTCGGAACTGACGTTCCTCTAGGTATAGCTTTTACTCCCCTATAGGAGCTATTAGCCACGTCTGCTACTCCCCTACGGGAACTAATCCCCTACGGCTCCTGTTCTTATATCCTAAACTAAAATTATTATCTAGTATATAGTAACCGTATATTCTACTACCCTATAAGAACTATACCCTATCCCTTAACCCGTCGGGGTCTATAGAGTATATGGTCTATACGCAAACACCAAAATTAAGACTGTAGAATTTAACCATTAATTATACCACCATTATGCCCCGTAATTATGCGGGAACGACGCCTGCTAGTAGCCTTATATTAAGCGATTTAACTCTAAAGAATAAGCTTGTATAGAGATTTTGTATAAGAAATAAGCAATATCTAAAGGCTTTAAATATCTGAGCATAACTATCAAATCTAGTTAATCTAATTGGCTAGCGCTTATCGATAAGCTACGGACCCAAATCGATGGGTTAAGGGATAGCTCCTACTTCCGTATAGCTTTTACTCCCCTATAGAAACTAATGGCAATTTCTTCCACTCCCTTATGGAAACTAATCTCTTATAGCTTGCGGTTCTTTACGGGGATTAATACCCGCTTTCTTCGTCGCCTTATAGCTTTTAATTCCTTATAGGAACTAACGCTTATCCCTTATTACGTTAAAATTGGTCCTTATATTATTAATAAAAGCCTACTAATTAAATTAGCCGAATTTAATGGCCGTGCTTAGAAATATATGGTGTTTGCGTATAGGCT
Organism: Cenococcum geophilum 1.58; assembly: GCF_001692895.1. Lineage (NCBI taxonomy): Eukaryota > Fungi > Ascomycota > Dothideomycetes > Gloniales > Gloniaceae > Cenococcum > Cenococcum geophilum. Next base: position 348,180 of record NW_027137589.1, on the reverse strand, counting down.
ATAAACTCTAAGGACCTTAACGTGATAAGGGATATCTTTTACTCCCTTACGGGAACCAATGCCCTGCAGCTTCCGTTCTCCTATTCCTAGATCTATAAGCAATTCGCCCACGCTATAGCCTACCGTATAGGCCTTGTTATTATAGGAGTAAGTAAGTATATAGGCTTATGCCCTATATAGGAATCTTAAGAGTAAATCGCTTTTTGTTATGGAAACCCGCTTACGTAACTAACTCTATTTAGTGATATTGGATTCCACGTTTTAGGATTAAGGCTATATATCTATATTACGTTAAAGCTGTATAACGCAAAGTTATTGGGATATATATGTATATATATTACTAGCTAATAAATAGTATAGTTAAGTAGCATACTGCCTCCAACTATTAATAAGTATAAATAGGAAAAAATGTAAAGAAGAAAAGAAAAAGATAGCTAAATCCCGAACGTATATCTGCCCACGCGCTAAAAAGGTATGCATTCTGTAGATCCCTAATGCCCTAGTAAATTTAAGAGAGCTAAGCGTAGGACTATATATTGTTAAACTTACCTCCTCCTATAAAATCACGCTAAAATTCTACGTTTGTACTAATAGCGAATTCCAAATATAATAAGGACACTTACGTCTCTTTATAGCTAGCCAATGCTTAAGCTGTAAAAATAGCATTTTTAATCTAGATCGGAAAATTAATTAGCTTGGCTTTACTATAAACGCAAAGGCTCTTACCTCTTAGCTATTAAGATCCTTCCCTACTAAAATATTAAGGTCCTTTTCCGTAAAATCTGCGGCTTCTTTTATTATGCTCGCCTTATTAAGGAAACTCCTCCAAACTACCTCTTAAGCGTTCCGATCTAATGGGCCGTACTAGAGCGCGAGGTATATTCTGCTTACAATGGCTTTATCAATTATCTTTACCTAGTTAGTTGTGAGAAATAAGATTCCTTTATAGTATTTAAGCTTACGCAAGAATATATAAATAAGGGCATTGCAATAGACATCATTAGTAGCACGCTGTTTTATAAACACGTCCGCCTTATTAAGGAGTAGAGTGGCTTTTTAGTGGGTTACTATCTTAAAGATAAGAGAAAGCTTCTTTTTAAGTGCATCCGCGGTTGTGCCTAATTCTCTAGCAGAGATCTACTCGGTTAGAAAGAACTGCAATTATAAGGGAATAAAGACGTATAACGTAAAGTGGTCTTATAAGGTATTCTAACATCGCCTCTATTATTAAGGTCTTACTAATACTAGGCAGCCCGCTAATTTAGTTATCTTAGTAAGGTAATAGTGTAACTATTATTTTATAATAGAGGTATAGTAATATACTATAGGAGGGTAATAAGTCCGCGTCCTTTGCCCAATACAAAGTTATTTAAGGTAGGGTAAGAGTCCTAAGATAAGTAGGTTTTACTAAGAGCTTAAATAACCTCCTTCTGCTAAGTAGGAATCCTAAGGTTATTAAAGAAAAAAGGGTTTTATGTAATGTTGCTAATATTAGCAACTGCGAACTTAACTATAATGCGTTAGTAAATGCCGCTTATATATAAGTAAAGATAACGCATGCTAGAGCTTATTACCTAGACTAAAACCTAGCACAGTTGGGCTGCTGATTAGGAAATCTTAATCCTTTATTTTAGTTAGATCTATATCTATCCTCTTAATTTAATCTTTCCTTTTAATTAAGCCCTTTATAAAATTAAAGATAGTTAATAAGTCCAGTATTCCTAGCGACTTGTTAATTTGTGGTCTAGCGTAATTAGGGTTAATTTGCTGAAAATACGCTATATTAACTATAATTCGGCTCTTAATAGAGACTTTAATCTTGTTGCCGTCTTTATCCTTATAAAAGGCAGTCCCTTAGTACTAGCGGTGGTAGACGCCTCTTAAGTTATTAAAAATTTAACTATATCTAATTAGCCGTGCTCTAATCTCGCTTGATTTCTAGTAGTACTCTAGAGGAAATGCCTAAAGGAGGTCTATCCGTTTCGTTTTATAAAACTTCTTAATAGCAAGCCTAAGGGCGGCTTCCCTAAATACTTTTCTATTGAAATTAAAGTAGCGACAGTCTAGATAGAAGTACTTAGTTCTACTTAATCTTATTTTTTCCTTACCATAATTAAACTTAACGCATCTTGGTTTGCTAATACCAGGATAAGTAGTATAGACCTCCGAGTTCGGCTTAAAGAGAGCCCAGAGTAGATTATACGTGATTTTATGGTTCTTAAGAAGGGGTTTAAGGCGTTTAGTTATAGATGTGTAGGTGGTTTTAATAAAGCTGATTAAGAGGTCTAAATGTTTTAAATACACTTTGTTCTTAGAGTCGATGTTTATGCTACTTTAATACAATTCTAGTTCCGGGAGAAAATTATATAGGAGGTTCTATTTAACCTATGCACGGTATAAGCCGGTAAGTTTTAATAGCGGAGATTTTCCATACTAAAGGCTTGTCCTCTCTTAGGCAGATCCCGCGGATATCTTTAAGGACCTTCCTTAGAACGTCTTGTAACCCCTTAAACTTAATATCAACGTAAAACGTAGAGTCTTTGGTTTTCTTATCTATAATTTATCTTTAGTAATTGAAGATACTTATAAAGAGTGTTATGCCTACTGATTTAAATACGATTAACAAACACGTATTAGTCTAGTTTATTAACCTCTCCTATTAGGGCCACTGGCTTAGCAATCTTGTACTAATAAGCTTTCTTATCCTAACTATGAAGAAATAGTGTTAGTAGGACTATATATACACGACTGTAAAGATATATACTTTATTTACCGTCTTATACTCTAACCTAGAGGCTCGCGATATCGCTTTAGTTTTAGGGTCTTCTAGAGCTAGTGGCTCGATAGCTAGGTCTCCTAGAGTAGAGGCGGAGGTAGACAACATATTTGTTGCTATAGCTACCTTTAGCAGCTCTAGGAATTGCAGAGCATGCTATATAGTAAGGGGCTACTAAGCTAGTAATAGAGTAGGGCTGCCCGGAGGAGTGTTTAGGGTCTTTAATATAGTTTGTATATTACCTAAAGGGTAAAGCTGATTCAAAGTATAAGATTAGAGAAGTAGCTGGAGGAGGTCAATAGTACCGGTCTGTGGAGGGAAATCTACCCAATATTATACCTTTCGGTCTATTACCGCTGTGCTGTAAATATTCACTACACCCCTCTCTAGCTATGCGGCCTTTCCCTTATCTATCCTAGCAGAGGCTAGATACGTAGTGGCATTGTTTTAATAGTGAAAAGCTCCACTCGGTAAAGCTGTAGGGAGGGGCTTGCTTATTAAGATATTATTTAGTGGTTTAAATACGCAATTATAATTGCAAGCATTGGAGCGCTAGATTATACTAGTATCCTACTAATATGGATACTATAAGTTGAATAATAGGCTTAAGGTATAGGACTGTATGCTAGGATCTCAGTCCTAGTCTTAGTTAATACGTAGGAGCTAGCTGTATATCTTAGATTAATAGAGGGTAGTATACAGAAGGACTTTAATAGGTGGCTTGCACCGTAGATCGCGGCTTAGATTCTATAATATTGTAAAAGAAGGTTGACACTAAATAAGCTAATTACTCTTTTAACCGAAGTAAATATATGCTAGTGAGTTGGGTAAGGCGTTACGAGTTCTAATTGCTAAGGGTACAGTTAAAAATGATATAATTGTTCTGATCAATACGCAGGAGCTAGGTGGACGGTTTTAGAGAATGTGAAGAAGTACTAAAGGCGGAGGAAGAATAGATGCCAATTAGTGCTCGCCTCGCTTTAGCTTGTTCTATTCCATTCCACTTTATTCTACTACACTTTATTCCATATCTTACTCCATTTTATCTTACCCCATTTTATCTCACTCTATTACTATCCTGTTTTCCCTTATATAATATAAAAGAAGGCAGATATAATGGCTCTAATTAATATATAGGATTTAGGTAGGATGTTTTAGATTAGGGTAAAGAGAGTATATATATATTAGAACCAATAAAGCTTAAAGGTATATCAAAGTCTAAAACTTAGCTGAAATAAGATAAAGTGGAGTGAAATAAAATATAGGCTGTGGTAAGACGACATAGTCCCTAGACGTTCCACTAGCTGATATATAGCCGCGCCCTAACGGTTAAGATCTTCCTTATATACCTATTGGCTAAACCAATCCCTGTATAACACGTTGTGACGTATAGGCGCTAAAATTGGAACCTAGATTTATATAAAACTACACTTTACCCATACCTATCTCACTTCATTTAATATTGCATTTCACTTTATTAAATTTCACTCTATCGTATAAAGAGGGTCACTAGCTATAATATTCTAGATCCGCTCCTAACTATAGACTAATACACAACTTCTAAGGCGGGTTGGTTAACCCTACTAAGTTTTAATGCGGAAATCAATAGATTCCTTATTAAGATTAATAAGAAAGTTAAGTAATTAAAAATAAATGGTATAATACGTGGCGATTAAGCACTCTTAAAAAACTCCCATCTTAACTTTATTTAGGGCGAGCCTATTAAGGAGCCTAGCGGCCAAAATGCAACAAAATGGCGGAAGGCCTGAGCCCGTCGCGTATATATAGATATTTAGGATGTAAACAATTACGTCTTTCTTGCTGTAGTATTAGTTATCCCGCTAACGGAATATACTAAAACAAGCTTTAATATTGTCATGGAGTACCTTACTTGCCTTAAAAACTACGAACCGTATTGTTTAAACTTAAGGCCTATAGCTAAAAAGTTTTTTAAGTTAATAGCCGTAGAATAGGGCTTTACTAGTAGCCGTGGTTACCTTAGTTTTATATAAGCCTTATTTCCTTAAAGTATAAACCCTTCTTTTATATATAACATTATACTGACTGGATTAGCGTATATTAAGCTCTAACCTACAAAACGTAACCAAGATAAAGGTATATAAACCTCTATTCCCCTTTTAAGGAGAGAGTATAACTAATTACAGCAGCGTCGCTAAATTAACAAGCTAGACCTAACGGAGAAGCTTAGTCGACTAGAGCCTAAGGCCTAGGCTTAGGTACGCAATAATTAATTAGTTATATAATCGGTGCTTAGTATTAACTATCGCCAGGGTTAGCCTAAGACTCTTAGTTATTGGAGAGGCATTCTAAAGCTTTAATCCCTTAGGACGCTTATAGAACGCTTAGTATACAAGTCTTAAGTACTCGTTAATTTGTTGCTTATATATCTTAGAGCAAGATTTATTATAAAAGGAAAGTACAATCTTGTCTAACAATTCTAAAACCAATAGTTGGACACCTTGTTCCCTAAGTTTAATATATTAATACTTATCTAAGATAAACGCCTCTTCTAAAAGTTCTCTAAGCGCTATTATGCTAGTGTATTATTAAGTTACAGATAAACTATTATTAAAGCGTCCCCGGTTAGAATTATAGCAAACTCTAGGTCTATAAAATGACCTTTAATAAGATGTCGTATCTGTAGTTAATATTAAATAGGAAATCTAATATTGCCAGGGGAGGGCCAGTACTTTTCTTTCTTATTTATAAGGCGCTATATGATTAAAAATCTCCCTAAGCTATTTTGTACTAGGATAAAGACGAGTAATTTATAGAAAAAGGAAAAGGAGAGTGGAGGACTAGCGGTTACAAATTGCTTGTCTATGTATATGCTAAAGGACAATAAGGACGCTCTTTTATTAGTTAGGATCGGCTATAAGAACGGATAGAATATCTTTAATTTATTCGGTTTAGGGAACTAAGATACTCTAGAGTTTTAGGGAAATACTATAAAAGAAGCTAGAGATTGACTCTTATCTATAAATAAATAGCATATATCGCTTCGGATTACCACTTATTACTACCTCTTCTCTAACTTAATCCGTGCCCTTATTATATAACATTTATACCTAGTAAAAACCCCTCTTATTACTTCTCTATCTTTAGTACCTAATTCTTTAACTAGCTTCCCTTCGCTGTCTTTAATAATACATAATCTGCCTTTAAATGTTATAGTTATATCCTCTATTATCTCAAATTTATAACCTCTAATCTCCTCCCATTCCCTATTAAGCGCCTTATCCCCAGCCTTAGTGGATATAACCCATATAGCTAGAAGTGCGACCGCGTAAGTCGGCGATACTAGTGGCTATAAAGGAGAGGCGTTCTGTGGACGTAAAATATTAAGTAAATATTGTTTTTTATAAAGCGTTCTTAATTATAGATAGCCGTCTAAGGAGGAATAGCGGCTGATTTAGGAATTTGTTTTAGAATAAAAGGCCGTAAAGTATATATATATTAAAGCATAACTATTATAGAAGATATAAGTAATTAGGCATACGCTGCGCGGGGTAGAATGGCCAAGCTAATATTTACCTTAATGGCAAAAATAGAATTACTAGATAACTAGGAGAGGCAGAATACAAGAAATATAAAAAGAGGTAGATCGTAGGCTTAAATAGAGAGCGGCTTTACGGAACTACGTTGCGAACAATTAGCGAAGTAGGGTTAAATGAAATTTATAAGGGAAAATAGAGGTATTGCTGCAGCTAATAGGTTTATGGCTACTTAGACGTTAGTGCCTAACGGGAAGGCTTATATAAAAGAATTGCTAAGCGGCTACCTCTTAGGCTAAGCTACGGCCGGATTTACTCTGCTCTACTATTAAAGCTTTCTAACACAGAATATTATATATATAATTAGGCTACTAGCCAAACAGTAGAACGGGTAAGGCGTCCGCTATAACGCGCATTTTAGCTATATATTGGAGTCACTAGATATATATAGCCCCTCCGCCAATAAAATATCTTATAAGGATTGGATTCTCGTAGCTCGTTCTTATTTATAAGGTAAATTAACTAAAAACTAAGTTTCTACAGCTAGTTTATGCGCCTTTATATCGTATATATGAGTTAATCAATTATTAACGCCCAACTTTATGTTATTTATACTGCCGCTTGGTTTCAGCTGTGTTATATAATTTTAATTAGCTAGCCAAGTTGTAAACGGAGTTTTAGCCTTACATTCTCTATCGTTTATAGCATTATAAGTAGTAATAAGTGGCTCTTACTTACCGCCCTTAAAAAAGTAATACTCTTGCGGACCTTCTCATACAGCCCTTATATTAGGAAATGCGCTATAAATAGATTAAGCTAGAAATGGAATATATAATAAGAAATATTAACCACTAACTAGCACCAAAAAGACTAGTCCTATTAGTAGCGCCGATTAGGATAATATATAGCTCGCACCTTTACGCACCTTTACATAGTTATATTAGGAAATAATATTTATAAGAACGTCTTTTTACCTATTATATGGTTCTTCTAGGTAATAAAGTCACTGCGGCCACCCTCCTAGTTTTCTAGCTTACTGCCCTTAGTTAAATTCAGTCAGCTATAAGTTTCTAATCAGCTTTCCTTATTTCTAAGAACAGTAGACGTCAAAGTTAATTAGTAAGTAAGCCTTAGAATACTCTATACTAAGAACTAATATAAGAAGTATATCTAGTTATATCTTATTCCGTATACACGCAGGAATAAGTCTAATATTCTTACGAACACTCTAAGGACGGCGAATTCGTTAAATATTCGAATTACGCTAGAACGGACACAAGGTATTTTAGCAATATAATTTAGTATATAGATATAAAGACATCGACATATTTATATAGAGCGTGTTTAAGAAGCGGATAATTATATTAAAGAATAGGTTGTGAATACCAATAACGCCCAAAGAGGGTATAAGAGCTAGCAATAAGCGAATAATAATAGGCTATTAAAAAGATATCTCTAGTATTCTAAGCTCCCTATACTAGCATTAATTAGGTTAGATAAAGGAAGTAATAAGTATATGCTAAGTAAGGCGAAGAGTCTATAATTTGCTGGTCCTCCAGTAGAAGGTTTATATTCTGGCTATATCCTACAATCCCCTACCCTTAACGCGTCTACTAGCTTCTAAGTAAGCTTAATAGTTTCCTCTAGCTCTAACTTCGCGTAGTTTTTATTATCCTAGAAAGTGGCCGCCTTAAAATCTATAAACTTCGCTTTCTTGCCTTTAATTACAATATTATACTTATTTAGGTCTCTATAGACGACTCCTACGGCATACAACTATAGTATAGTATCTTTATAGATCTCTAGATCCTTTATATCTGGGTAACGGCTATTAAAAGCTTTTATTAAAAAGCCTATAACCCGACTTTTTATTTCTTTATAAATATAGCCTAAGAACTTTAGCGTAAATGTAAACCTATGCATCTTAAGAGCACTATAAGCCTTAATCTCTATATAAAGAGCTTTAAGCTTATACCCGAATCTAGCAATCTTTAAAACGTATATCTTCCCTTATACACCTATAAATAAAACTCTATCGCTAATCCGACCGACTGGAGTAAGGCCTAGAAAATTATAGTATTAATAAGAGCGTATAGAAATAGGGAGTTGATATAACTAGTGCGGTTTAAAGGTATCTACCAGATATAAGATCCTATAAGACGTCTTATAGACCGTAAGCGTATTCTACTATTTATTCCAAGCTAGGAAAGAGCGCAATTTTATCAGTATCCTTAAGCTATCGGTTCGATCGGTTATAGGTATAATATCTATATGTAAAACCAAGACATAAATAATTTATGCGCCTCTTTAGATTCGGTAAAGGTAGTTATTATCCTCTAGATTAAGGGACAATACTTCCTCCGTGCATTTTATATGTAGCTATAATAACGCTCACTAACGACATATAGGGAGTTCTGCGGATTTTCTGATTTAGAAAAGCCGTTAGCAATAGTAAACAACTTGGGATTAATAACTGGAATAGTAAATAGTAAGAAGATGGTGATATACCGTACGTTAGTAATTAAGATGCAGAAGCCTACTTTCTGATTACATAGTGCTAGCGATCCTGATGGAGGAGACACTAAGTCGTATATAGCTGCTTACCATAGACGATAACTAAGAAGGCTCAAGCTTTCATAGCACCCCCACTTAACACTTTATTAAATACGTCAAAATCAACTTCCCCTCCTTTAAGAGCGCATAATACTAAGGTACACAGCCTTAAAAGATAACAATAACATTGACTAAAGAGGCTTAAACTAATTATTTTATGGTAAAGGTATTAGAGCCCTTTCTAATAGCCCTCTGGATTTAGAACCTTTATAGATATAATTACATATATACAGCTCTTGCATAAAATTTCGTCACCTTAGTCCTATAGTATTTACTTAACATTTAGACAAATGTCACTCCGCTGCCTTAAATGGTTCCTAGTGCTTTGCTAATGAACTTTTAGGAAGCTTCTTAAATCTTCTATACTTATAATATAATTATGCTAAGACCACTACTAACCGTAATATAAGCGCGAAGGCTATGCTAAGCAGGATTTTTCAACCTATACTACCTTCTCGCACTGCCCTTCAAAGTATACAACACCGCAGTGTTATAGAACTTGTAGACGATAAATATTCCACAAAAACCCTATAGAAGCCGCCGAAGATTGGGGTCCAAAATTGTAAACTTTGCCAAGCCTACTTCTTACTGGTTTATTTAAAAAAGTTCTGCGGCGTATAAGCGAGCGACAGAAAACTTAGGTTAAATTTTCATTACCGGACTCTAACGATCCGCATGTTATAAGTGGCTCTTACTTACCGCCATTAAAAAAGTAATACTCTTGCGGACCTTTTCCAGCCCTTATATAATAGGAAATGCGCTATAAATAGAATAAGCCGGAAATAGAAACCTAAAGCTTGAGCCCATAAGTAACGCTGCGTATAGGCTTTACTGTTATAGGAGTAAAATTAATGGAGAGACATCCTCCTTGTAAAGGTAGCTCCTGTATTAGCTAAGTAAAACTTAAAGACAATATCTGCCCGGCTAAGTCTTCGCCCTTACAATGCTATAGCTTATGCTTTACCTATTCTATAACTTCCTCTCCGTTTTCTATCTTTTCAACTATATCTAATAGCACTTTGCCTAGCTTCTATAACCTATTTAAAAGAAAAATCCTAAGTAGGGTAAACCGTCTCCCATATAGGGGGGAAACGCTTAAAGTAGGGCGGAGACTAATTATGTCTAAGACCTATAAAACTGTTAACTTATAAAAATCTATAATATTTATAATATTTACCTTAGCTTGCTTAAGTTCGTCATTAAAGGAGACCCATTTAAAGAATTTTTAAGAAGAAGGGGCATTTTTTATCTAAAGCCAATTATTCCCATTCTCTACCTTATATTCTACCTATTTAATCATTTCTGGCCCGCCTTTTATAAGTATAAGATTACCTAAGAATACCGTACGTTTAACCACTAAACTATTAGAATTAAATATCCCTAAGAAGATACGTTTACCGTAATATAGGTGCGAGCTATAGTGCTAGCACTGCCGTGTATAGTAGAGGGCAAAAATATCTTTAACCTATAGAACTATTAGACTAATATAAAGGGTATATAGCATCTTTTACCTCAACACCGTTATAATTAGTATTAAGTTTATAAAAGCTCTATAGGAAATCTTAAGGAGAAATAGGAGGACAATCTAGTCTAAAAATTAAATTGTCCTTTGTAATCTCCGGCAGCTTTATTACAATGTTATTCTTAAAAGGTAAAAGCGCTAGGTAAGGTTAAAGTAATAATAACGGGAGTAGAGGTCTAGTGGCCTCTTTATATAGGACTAGAGGATATATATTTATATATAGTTTATGGCATATTCCCTTTACTTATAAATATTAAAACAATTTTTATAAGTTGCCTACATCTCTTCTATAAGGTGCGTTGATGCTTAGGCGCGCATTAGTGCGATAATATTTCTTAAGAACGGGTAGTATTATGTGGGCCCTACTTAACTAAAAATCAGCCCTACTAAATAGCTTTTATTTACTTATATCCACTACTTACACCTTTAACTTAGCAATATCTAGGCCATAGATAGCTTCTGGCATTAACAGTAAAGATATAGATAATTTAATAGCCTATATAGCGACATAAAACTAAGAGAATTCCTCTTTAAGGATATCTAATATACCTTTTTGTATTATACCCGCCGTAATAACAATAGACAAATATATTAATCTATACTTAGAGGTTAGTACTAACGCTAGAAGAGGTATAATAGTATATTAATAAATATAAACTAGAAAGCTAGAACTATTACTATAATAATCCTAACTATAACCCCTAACGCCGTTTTACTTAAAAAGTTAACTTTAGTACAATATAACAATCTATAGACTCCCTATCTATATATACCCGTATAGAGTGTAAATAAGGCTATAGTAAATATTAGCTATTAGGCCGTTAGGTTTAAGTAATAGACTACTAAAATTTAAGGTTTTGGCAGATTACGAATCCTTTTAGCAAAAGAGTGGTGAGATATTAGGTGCTTTATATAATACGCCCTAGATTTTTAAAGGGTATAGAGGTGGAACCGCTTATATATCTGTATAAGTCCGCAGAGTTACTACCTCGCAGTAGCCGTTATAGTTTAAGGGTTAGATTGGTATTCCAAATATGCGGAAGGTCCCCTATTAAGAACGGTAAAATATAATGGATTTTGCGGGCTGTAATGGCTGTTATACTATATATAGGGGACTATAGCGTAGCAATTAACTATATTATTTATTACCGTGCCGTTTATGCAGGTGGGAATTCATAGAGGGCCTAGGTATATATTAAGATAGTCCTAAATAAGCTTAGATTAGATTGGCGGAAGGTCCTAATATATATTAAGAGGGTTAAAGAACTTAGGAAGGTCCCAATAAATATCAAGATAGTCCTTAAAATGGATTAGTGGAAGGTCTAGATATATATTAAGATCGTCCTAAGGGAACTTAGGGGAAATTAATGGAAGCTCTTAATATATATTGGGATAATACTAAAGGAGCCCAGGGGAAATTAACGGAAGATCCTAATATACGTCGGGATAATCCTAAGAGATTTCAACAGGCGTACTTTCCTCCTCTATACTAGGTGGCAAGGAACTATCTAATCTAGGGCGCTTTTTTTAGGAGTGCTTAATTTCCGCCGGCCTTTTCGCTCTACTAGAGCTCTAAGGGGCGTTCTAAGCTTCGGGTTAACTTATTAAGTTAGTATTAGCGTAACCGAGATATATATCCTTTAGTTGCTTCTTTAAAGAAGCCAACTCTATCCATTCTAGGTATTGCGGTTAGGTCTATAACTAAGCATTTAAGACGAAAAATTCTCCTAAGGTTATATGCCTCTCGATACTATTAAGAGTTAATTATTAATATAGTAAAGGCCTAAGGAAGAACTAACATTATGCTGTAGTCTATATTGCCAAGACTAATGCGTATTCTAGGTTTAAAAAGATTCTATTTCTGGCTAGTAATATCGTTATATTTTAATACTTCTTCTCCTAAAGAACAGACTAACTTCCTTGCCATACTCCTAAGGCTTTCGCCATTTTCGAGCTTTTATTTTGCCTCCTTTAAATACTTTACTATAATATCTATCCTCTTAGATAGGATAGACTTTATTAACCTACGGCTAACTAGATTTTTGTTATTCTTAAAAACGTTAGCTAGGTTATAAATTATAAGCTTATTATCGTCTCCTACTAGTCCGGTATATAGTTCCTATAGGGCTTTAGTTAATCCGCCCTTAGCCGGATTATAGAGTAAGCGAAACGTATCTAAGTCATTTAGGTTTAGGGACAGAATTTTTACGCTAATAGTAACAAGTCGCTGCACGGCTGTTTGTGGTAAGGTCTCCAGTTTTACTTCTCTACCTTTATAAAGCGGGGTTCTTGCTCCCTTATAGACTAAATTTCCTCCATAAAGCGGGGTAGGGCGTTTATTAGAAAGTATAATTTCCTTAGGAACTAGGAATAATAAAAAGAAGTTATATAGACCTTTCTAAGTCTCTAGAGTTATTAGAGTCGCTAAAGCTACTAGAGCTTTTAGGGCTATTAAGATTATTAAAGTCTTCTAAACCCCCAAAATTACCAAAGTATTACTTAAGCTAAGCGCCTCTATTTAATTAATATACCCAATAAAAAAAGCTTCTAGGAAATTCTCTACTACTCTATTAAGAACTTTAATTCCTTTAGTTTCGCTAATAAAGCGTAGGTATTACGCAACCCGCTTAAGCTTATTTAATAATAACTATTACGCGTAAGTAACACCTTAGGAAAGAAGTATTAGAAGGTAAACCTACAAAAGAATAAGAATTAACGGTGCGAGCTAGCTGTAAAAACGCATTGGGAAGGACTGCTTCTCCCTTCTATAGTAAAGAATAATTAGCTTAGGTAAGAAAGGACTATAGAATAAAATTACCATAGCGCTAATAAGCGTCTTATTACCCTGCTGCTAAGATATAAGTATTACAAGCCTATTAGGTTATTTGACCTAATAAAAAAAGGCAGCTAGGCGTAAGAGTAGGAGAAGTAGGAAACAGTATAGGGGGGTTTCGTTGCAATTATAACGAAACTCCCCTATAATATTAGCTTGGCGTATATTAGCCCCCTCGCCTCATTATCCCTAAGACGCCACTCTCTACCACTACAACTCGTGCTCCTCTAAAGATCTACAATAAAAAACTAAACAGCTAATTAAAGTAAGAATATACAGCTATCTCCCTGGCTAATTGGACGTAGCTTACCTACCGTAAAGTCTAGAAGCTTCCGTTAATTTTCTTTTTAACAATACAATAATGCGTCCCGTAAGAATTATAGGCTAAAACGCCTTAATAAACCTAAAAATGCTTTAGATCTTAAGGGCGTAAGGTAGGGATAAGTAATATATAAAGCTGATTTTGCCCCATTACGCTAGGGATGCATAATTGCCTTTACCGTCCACTATACCAGTTGCCTTGTCGCTTTCTTCTATAGGTCTTATTTATTACTGCCCTAACTTCACTATTTTTACTACTCCTTTTAAACTATTCCCTGGTCTGTCCCGTTTCTATTAGCTATTTACGGCCACTTTACTCTTTAATATAGATGCTGCTTCTTTATTTGGCAGCCTCTTATAGCTTTCGCAGCCTGTAGCTAGGATCGAGATTCCAGATGCAGCGCCTCATAACCTATTGGTATGGATCTGGAAAGAGCGCCTTTAATAATATCAGAAAGGCATCCTAGCTTAACCACTTCGTGTTAAAGCACTGTTTTATTATATAAACAAATCACTATAGGCCTAAAAGGCTAGCAAAAAGCATATTTAAAGGAATATTCTATAGGCCTGCAATACTAGCGCCCTATTAAACCGGCAGAGGCTATATAGCATAAAATTCTTTACATTTACCTAGATGGGAGAACTACGCGTAACCTCTTATTTAACTTAATTGATCTTTTCCCCGAGACTAAAAAGGAGATTCTTTATCTTCTTTAAGAAAAAACTAAAGGGTATTAAATATGGGATACTATCTATTTAGCTTTATTATTTAAATATTTACGGGGTCGCCCTAACATAATTATATTCTAGGTACGTTTAATATCTTCTACAGTATCTATTCTAATTAAATTGCAGACTCTAATATAAGATATTCTTAAAAACTTAGAGTAGTATATTAAGGAGGAAGGCATAGAGAGAGTTTTCTTTTAGAGGCCGCGTCTACCTAGTATGGAGTCTTAATAGTAATTATTTGTATTTAGATTAGAGGGTGTTAATATTTCGGTATATAATTAAATTTGAAGTCTCTACGTCTTTAGGCCTACTTGCACTATAATGTAAATTCGTGTCTATACACATAAGACCCTTAAAATCACAGTGCGTGCAGCAGAAGAAACCCATAATAGTAGCGTTGTTATCTTTATTAGCTGTATAGTGCTCCATTAAAGGGTACGTTCCGTTAAATATCCCTATATCCCTAACTAATACTTCCTCCTTTTCTCTTAACAATTCTATATAGATGGAGGGCTATTTAAACTATTAATTGCTCTAGTAGTGCGATCTACTATTATTAGTATCAACCCGCTTAGCGCCAACAATATCACCCAGTTCAGCGTCTTCTAGTTTAGCATTGACGATATTAATTAACTTACTATATTAAACTATCTAGAAACTACACCTATTACTAGCAGCTAATAGAAAGCCTTTTACATATCATTTAGCGAATAATTAGGCGAATTGGACTATTGGAGACCGATTATAATTGATAAATATGACTTTTAAGGGCGGTAATAGTTGGGATAGGGTTACTTCTAACCTTAAAAGAAGTGTATGGGCTTATTAGAATAAATATAACCAAATTTTTCTTACCGCTAGAGTACGTAAAGAATGGACGGATAAAGAATATTCAATTGCATACTATTTAAGGTCGCTCGGTTGCTAATACGTGTATATTGCTAGATAGGTGCCACATTTACTAGCTTATATTTAGGAGCTAGATATATACGTCTTATGCTTATTCTCTTAATCTTGCTTACATCTTAGGTCTTAATAGAATAGCAAAAAACCCGGTATACTAGACTTGCGTTTAATAGAGGTTTGACAGCTATTACTAGTTAGTTCCCATCTTAAATAAGTCTATAATCTCGTCCTTTTCTTTTACTAATAGGTTATAAAGATTGTAGTTGCGAATAAAACCCTTTAAAATCTAACCGCTTCTAAGAAGCAGGATAAGTGGCTAGAGAAGGATAAGGCCCTCCTCCTAACCCTATATAGTAAAAAAAAGCTATAGAAGGAAATTACAAAGCATTTTCCATATAAAATACTATGGCGATACGAGCATAAATATAATAGTTTAAGGCCTAAAGCGGTGGAATAATGGATAGCTAACGAAGAGACACTCCTTACGAGCCTATGTAAGGGAGGCATGGAATAGCGGGATATCTTAAAATAGTTACCCAGAAGAACGCGACAGTTATACGCGTAGTATTATATAGATATGTTTCCCTATAAAGCAATGAAATGGAAGTAAGCAGCGCTATATAGGCAGGACTAAGAATGTGTTACTTAAAGGCGGGTGTAAGTTTTTGTAATTATTAAAATTTTTATACTTATCTTAGTTAGTTTTCAATATTATATATAGGACGATTATATAGAATAGTATTATTGGCAGGCCTTTACATTACCTCTTTCTAGTACTAAATTTTAACTTCCTACCCGTTAGCCTACTAGTTTATTATATATAGTTTTATAAAGGCTAAGTTTCTTAAATAGAAAATCACGAAACTTTATAAGAAATCCGCTATAAATAGATTAAACTAGAAATTATAGTAGGCTGGGCCTTCAATGGTTCCTAGTGCTTTGCTAATGATATAATTACGCTAAGATAACCACTGACCGTAATATAAGCGCAAAGGCCATGCCAAGCTGGATTTTTCTGCTTACGGTTCCCACACTACCTTCTTACACTGCCCTTTAAAGCATACGACACTATAATATCACAGAACTTATAGACGATAAACATTCTATAAAAACCCTATAAAAGCCGCTGAAGATCCAAGTCTCCTATAAGCCCACGAGCGACATTAGAGAAAGGGAGAAAATTCTAAAAGATATAGCGGAGTTTGCTACTAAAAAGGAGCGGCGTTCGCGGATAACGCCTAAAGAAAAGATTACGGAGAATGGGTTACGCTTGCGACGTCGACTTAAGAGTAAACCCGCATTAACGGTTCTGTTACAGCCAACTCCACTTAGATATATGGCACAAGTACAATATTAAGTAGATTACTATTCCTTCGCAGAGAAAGCAGAAAGTAAAGAGGTTAAGATTAAGGATAAATATTGGATCGTGCTTAATATACAGCCACGGGAGTATTTCCACGTATCCTGTCTTAAAAAAATGCTCAACTTACCTTTGCTCGCCCCTATACGCTTCAGACTTAATATAGATTATTACCAGTGGAATTAAGATTGGCCTTAGATATAGGGTTTAATGTTACGGAAATGGTTTAAATATAGTAGCTGTATTAACCTACGCAAGATTGCGGGATATATTAAGGCCCATAAAAGATATATAAAGGAAGAGGCGATTATAATATAGCTTAGATTGAAAGGAAACTAGCGCACTAGCGTAAATACAATAATGAAGAGGGAGGGTGTAAATGCCCTCCGCTGCCGGAAGCACCAGTAGAACTATTCCTAAAGGAGTACTAAATGAATAAAGGCGACGTGTGTCCCCTCTCTAAGGTACTGCGATATCGGTATGTAGAAAGGCTAGCGTTAGTAATCTAGGTTAATAGCCTTTTAAGCCTAGGCTTTTTAGTGTTTTTAGAGCAGGAGGAGGATTTCTGTTAAGTAGGGCTGGTGTCTAGCTGGTATTAAGGCTGTTATTTCCAATCTAAATGCTTTTAATTATTTTAACTCCCTATGCTCCGTTTTAACCAGCTATATATAAAAAGAATAGGATAAATATATTAAGAAGATTATAGGCTAGGCCTCTAAATTTTCTATAACGTTATAAAACTTCGCCGCCCTAGACAAAATTAGATAATAAAGAGAAGGCGAGATTCCGGAGACTAACTCCTTTAGGGAGATTAGAATTATTTCTTAATATTAGCACGGTATATATAATTCTATAAACAAAATAGTAAGGAAATCTAGTAGTAAATAGGATAAAGTGCTATAGTTATAATAAACCTCACTCTATAAGAACGGTTTAGGAGATTCTAAGGATATTATAGCGGCCTTAATAAATTACTTCCCTTATAATATGTGCCAGTGCGCCCATACTGCACCTAGCGTTTAATCTGGGAAACAATTAAATATATCGTCCTACTTTATATCTATCTTGTTCTTGTACGCGAATAAGCGCTAATTATCCAACTTTAGCTATAGCCGACGTGTTCGGACTTATACGCGCCTATGCTCTCTATAGAGCCGCCCGTCAGCAGCGGCGGCGGCGCTAGTATTAGAATTACTACCGCCTAAGCTTTCGCTGCCTAAGCTTTAGCTACCATTCTTAAAATCGTCATCTCTATTATTGTTGTCTTCGTTATCGTCTAGACCAACAGCATTATTATTAGCCCCTTTACCGTACGGACTACGTGTACTAGTTTTGCTGGCGGTATAGTTACTACTTTACTACGTTAAGCTTGGACTAGCGTATATATTTAGCGTATCGTTATACCAATAGCCTACTAATAGCTATAAATCCGACGTTAACTGCGTTATACGGATAAGTTGCCCTACGTTACCGAGTAAGTTATGTATAATTATTAATGGTTTTAAAGACAACTTTAACGTTATCTTATTCTAATATACAATTGCCGTTACTAACGTCGTGTATTCTGGCACCTAGTAAAGGGTAATATTAGCTAATAGTCCGTATAGTCGCTCTGTCTATAGTTAACGGTGCAGTTATATACTACCTTCGCTCCTTAAGAGGATGTTTAAAGGGAGGTAGACTAAGTCACAATGTTTGCTTTAGACCTAGAGTGGCGGCGTACTGGTAATAACTTTAGATATCGCAATATTCTTATAGGCCTTATGCTCCCGTTAAGCCGTTTAAAACTTATTCCTATTAGACCGCGCCGCTTATCCTAGAATAGACGATTGCTACGTTTATATCACTATAAAGTTGCTATACTAGCCCTATAGGACACCTCCTAGTTGCCAATAGGGTCGTCCTCGCTACTCTCCCTAACCTTACTATCACTACTATTGCTTTTATCTTCGCCCGTATATATATCCTTATTAACGTATTAATCGCCCTCTATTTATTTATATAGAGAGACTAATTGTCTTAAGGGCTCTAGCGGCCCCGTGCCTAGCCTATGCCCTTAATATTTACTATCCCTACTATTTACTAAATTAAGGATATCGTTTTAAGGTAAGTCCGGGATGTTAGCGTTATTGTCTTTATTACCACTATCTAGGTTATTAGCATTTAGATTATTACTAGTTCTAAGAGGCAAAATTAGGCTGCCGCGGCCTAGCGGCAGCGTTAACTTTAGTATGCATATAGGACTAGATATAAGGCTCTCTACCTATAGCTAGGCCGACCTCCTCCGCTTTACTAAATAAGAGTCTTCTAGAGCTAGTTCTAAGGTTAAGTCTAGTACTTCTACGGAGGAGATAGCCGTATTAGCGGATAAAGTGCGCTTCCGCTTATGTGTTATAGACGGCCAACTCATTATACCTAGATTTTTATAAAGAGGTTCGTTCTACTCTAACAGACTATTTTTAAACATATTAAAATAGGGGCTTTATAAGTCTGTAGGAAGATTACTTACTATTATATACGCCTCCAGTATTCTCTATAAAGGGGGCGCATATACTAGCTATGTTTAGACTATTATCCTAATATTCTAGCAACCTGCTACCGGATTAGATATCCCCTATACTATAACTTGCTTTAGCTGCGTCGTCCTTAAGGACTAAAGGAAATTTTATCATTAATTAGTAAATAAGAGCCGTAGCGCTATTAATATACCTACCTAGACTGCTTCTATTAAACAACTTATCTATAGCTAAGTTTATCTCCTTAACGCCTATAGCCTAGTTAGCCCCTTTCTAGCTAGGCTAGTAACTCTATAGTATCTATAGAGGAATAGGGCCAAGACCACCTTTGCCGTCTATATATATGTATTAGCTGATATTTATTATCTTATACCGTTTAAGACGTAGATAATACCTTAATATAGCGAACCTAAAGAATTAATAGCTCTTACCGGAGCTAGTAGTCCCAGATCTAGAGAACGCGACACTTTAGAGTCTGGTAGATTAGTTAAGAAGTTATTAATATCGGCCCACTCTCTATTATATTCCGGGGAACCAGCTTTGCCATAATTAGGCTCCGTCATTTTAGGCTTCGCCTTAGGCTTAGCCTTAGATTTTGTTTTAGGCTTAAGTATTAGAGGAATATAAGGAATATATTTCATAGGAGGAAGTAAAGGGGTGAGTAAAAGAGTGCTAAAAGAGGAGGCTATTTTAGTGCCGAGATCTGCTGGCTTCTCCGGTTATAAGGATAGGAGCTAGTCCAGAGGTTAAAATATATAGCTACCTCTCCGAGCTAAGAAGTGTCACTTTATATACCTTACTAACAACGCCGTCTAAGGTAGGATTGTAAGGGACCTATATAAATGCCCTATCCTAGCGTAGAAGCTTAGTTATAGGGGGTAATATAAGGGAGCTGCCTGCATTAGGGGGAGTAAGGATTAGCTTAAAGTCCCATCGCCCTTAACGTCTTTAAGACGATTATATATCGTACTTATAGACGCCGCGGAAACTCTATTGTAATAAGAGTATATATAGCTCCCTGGGCGATTAGCTAGTAAATATTATAAGAAACCCTCTAGACCGTTCTTTACATCTTAGTATATCTACCTACGTTATAACCTACCGTCCGCATCTTTTAGCTAATTAAGGATCTATATTACTTCGAACGAAACCGCCAATCACTAGCCAATTCTTTAATTATCGGCTAACCCCTTACGTAGGATGAGGCTATGTTAGATAACGCATTAATAACCAATTCTTGCTAGCATTGCCCCACGCCGGTTAGACGGTTGGCTTAGAGGGCTCTATTTACGTCTTATAGCGCGCCTAACGCTATTACTAAGCTATTATTGGCCAACTTCTAGGCACTAGCTCCCTGCTGGTTGTATTACAACGTTATAGCTATGCTAGACACTTTATATAAGGCGGAGCATCCTATAGGGGCCACTATGGCAACGTAAAGGTTATAAGAACGAAATTAATGCCTTATACTAGTAACTTACCGCGTTACTACTAAGGGATCTAGCCCTAGCGGGACACGGATAATAGAGCGCGGATTAGTCAGCGTATTCTACTAAAGGGCTAAAGTTGGAGAGTGCGATGTAAGGTAATTAGAGCTAAGATAATGGCATAAGTGCTATGCATTCTTTAGCTAAAACATACATTAGGTAGTGCGTAGCGAATGCTATCAGTAACCCTAAAGTAAAGAATAAGTTCCTAAACGCACAGGCCAGCGTTAACTGTGCAACCGGTAGGAGGTATCGCCACTTTAACCGCAGCCGTGACTCGCCTAAGAGGAGAGAGTGAAAGTTAATGAGAGAAGGATAGGGAGAGTGTGTGAGAGAGGAGAGGCGTCTACAAACTGCTTGTGGGGACGAGTTTAGAAGCGGCTTCTTTAGTAGCGGCTTAGGGTGCCTAGAAGTAGACGGCATAGTATATATAAAAATAAGATAATAGGGAGGAATGGATTAACGGAAGTAGAGTTAGGGCCGGTGCATATGCTGCGGCAGAGTTTTTTTAAAAAAAAAAGCCTTATAATAGATGATTGGGGCGCAATAGAGGGGGCGGCTAAGACGGACGGAAGAAGAGCGAGGGGAGGGGAAGGGAGAGAGTAGAGAGAAAAAGTTAAGAAGAATAGAGGATAAAAGACAGCAAAGGGAGGGCCTTTTATGGTTGGTTGTTAAGGAAGATTGCTAGTTAGGGTGTAGCGCCAAAGTTGTAAGTAAGGCGCGGATTGCCTAAATAGGGAGCCTCTATTTCCTAATATAGGCTTGCCGTCTAATTGTTTACTATTTAAAAATTCACTTTTTTATATATTTTATATTTTATATATATCTACATATCTATAATAAATCACTTATATATATAAAACTAATCTATAATACTATTATTAATATAAAATTTTAATAAAAATTTAGTAGATTAGTAAATTATTAAAATAGACTTATATATTATTACTATATTTATTATTATTTATTATTATTTTATATTATATAGTTATTATATAATATTATATTAAGTTATTAAAATTAGTATAATAACATATATAAATAATATATATTAATAGATAAAAATTTAAGTAATTATATAATGGTATAGTAATATAGTAATATAATAATTATTAATAAAAAGAGTATTTTTAAATAATTATAATATGTAAAACTAATAAATATTATAAAAATTATTATTATTATATTACTATTATAAGTATAAAAATTAATTTTTTAAAGAAAACTTAAAGAAAAATTATATATTTTTATAATATTTTATATAATATTTTTAAGTTTTTTAATTATATACTATTAAATATATATATAGGTCATATTATGAAAATATACTTAATACTATTTATATATAATTACTTATATATTACTATCGGTATACTTACTTTATTAACGTATACGAATATCACTTATAGTGGTACGTATGCGGTATTAAAGTTGGTAGTTGATTGTTTTTAAAAGAAAGGGGTTACTCCAAGGTTAGATAGTTAGTCTTGCTTTGTAGTCTCGTAACTACGTTACGTAATTAACGTTCTAATACTGGAGCAACTCTAAAAAGAAGGCTAATCTACACTCCAAAGTTAAGTCTTCTAGACTACTTATAGCGTATATACAATAACTAGCTCTTCTATCTATAATACGCAATAGCTCCACCTTTAATCCTAGAGCGCGCCACCTATCGGATTCTGCTATACCGTTAAACCAGCTAATTAGGATTTTCCATCCCCAGAATAGAAAATCGCTATTAGCTCGCCTATAAATTCGAATCCGTTCGTTTAACCCACCCTATGGCCTATAATTCGACTTAATTTATATTAATAAGCTGTAATAGTGCCGTATAAGGCTTGCCCTTTATTATAGTGTCTATAGGGTTAGTATCTCCATCGATTCACTTAACTTCGGTAATCTATCTTTGTTTGTAAGCTTAGCGAAGACATATTATATTAATCATTAAGCGTTTCTCTTGCGTAGTTCCTAGTTAAATAAGATAGTTGTATAAGGACCTTAAATTAGTATAAAGAACTGCGGATATTGCGAATATTGCGGATATTACGAATCTTGCGGATCTTGTAGATATTAGACACTGCGGGTATTAGATACTAGTGTCTTAGCGGTGCAAATAGGTAGGCGTATATAAGGTATTATAGGGTAGTCCCGTAACACTATCTTAGCTACATTTTAGGAGCTCTTAGGGCTACTAAGGGTAGCCTTCGGCTAGGCCTTAGCCACCCCTTATAAGCTCTTTAGGCTTACAGCCTTCTTCCTCCCCTATTAGTTCGTCTCTCTTTCTCCTATATAAGGGTATTGCCTACTCCCTACTATACACCCAGGTAATACCTTAGAGTTTATTTATTTAACCTACGCTAATAGAGCTATAGGCTTTAAGGCTAAAGTTTTAGCCGTTTTAGTTACAGTTTTGGTTGTTCCGGTCATAGTTCTGGCCATAGTTTCGGCCTTAATCTTAACTGTAGTAGCGGTAATCTGTAAAGAAGGTAGTATATACTTCTTAATTAGGGTGTTCCTTCTCCTATATAACGATTGGAGAAGTAATATAGTATGCTAGCACTCCCTAGTAAGTAGTAACTAAAATTATAGCTACCTCTTTACTGTATTTAGGTCCTTACCTAAGTCCTTACTCTATACTAGGAACGGCTGGTTTAGGTAATATATATATATATAGCTGCTATAGTTACTATAGCTACTATAGTTACTGCTCTCTTAACTATAGCAATTGGTTATAATTAGAGGATTAAGGACTAGGAGGGGTAGTAGGGGTAGTAGGGGTAGTAGGGGTAGTGGGGGCAGCGATCGGAGTAGCTGGTGGCGCAGCGATTAGGGTAGCTAGTGGTATAGTAATTGGGGTAGCTAGCGGTGGGGTAGGAGCAGTTGCTAGAGGGAGGGTAGAGGTGGTTGCTATAGGTAATAATTGCTAATTCTATATAGGTGTTTGCGTACTAGACCTAGGTAGTATTATAACTATAGCCATAGGCTAACCCAATAGACCGTTATAAGTGTAGTTTAGCCTATCTTGCAGAGTTATTATAATTATTAGCTTTACCTCTATAAGGGCCGCAATAAGCTCCTTATCCGTCTATTTATAAGGCTCTTCTTTATTAGCGACGTCTGTTAGCACCTTACTAAGGGAGTATCTCTTATCTTACTTAGTAACGTATACTCCTTTTTTA
This sequence comes from Cenococcum geophilum 1.58, assembly GCF_001692895.1. Classification (NCBI taxonomy): domain Eukaryota; kingdom Fungi; phylum Ascomycota; class Dothideomycetes; order Gloniales; family Gloniaceae; genus Cenococcum; species Cenococcum geophilum. The sequence continues at coordinate 324,420 of NW_027137589.1, read as the reverse complement.
ACTAGGTAGTTACGGATTTCTATTCTAGTTTTAGATCGTACTCGTTTAAAGTACTCTAGCGTAAAGTCCTTAAAGTCTTCCTAAAACACTGTCTATAATAAATAGTCTAGGTTAGATTGTGTATATAGGTGCATCTTAGTCTCTATATACTCCGTTAGGTCGTTATCCGTAGCTGTCTTTAAGTTAATTCCGTAGCCGTACTTAGCAATTCTCTCCTTCTAATTAATTTCCATATTATCGTGTGTGTTCTCTATAGCCGTAGAAAGTTATAAAAAGGTGTATTTGTGTGTTATAGTTTGAAGTTAAGTAGAGGTTCTAGAGGTTTAAGTTTGAGGTTAAGGTCGAGGTTTAAGGTTAAGGTTAAGGGTTGTGGTCGAGGTCAGGGGTTAAGGTTGAGGGTGAGGTAGAGGTTAAGGTCGAGGTTAAGGTTAAGGTCGAGAGATAAGGGTATAAGGGTGTGTATATGTCCCTTTGACAAATCTACAGTTTTTAAAGACTAAAGACGATTCTTAGTAAAGATACGGTCCTCTAGGCGATTTAACGCGTTAATAGTTAAGTTAATACGTGGTTTTAAGCTTTAAGGGTCCTCTAGGCAATTTAACGCGTTAATAGTTGTTATGGAGTGAGTATAAGCGGCGATAATATATAGCAAGGTAGATATTATTAAGCTATGTACATAAACTGTATAAGGAGGTCAAGACATTGCGTAAGGAAAGAAGGTAGGAAAACGGGAAGAAAGGGGATATATCTTTAACTTGGTTACTTAATTAATATGTATATAGGGCAGAATAGGGTTTAGGTTGTGGTTCTGGCAGAACTTAGCAGAATTTGGTAGAACTTAGTAGAATATAGCAGAATGCTATAAATTACCGTTAGATTGCTATTAGATTGCCGTTAAATTGCTATTTCGCGGTTAGTCTTTAATTACTAAGTCGGTGGAAACAGGTAGACGTGTGTAAGGTATTATAAGGGTGTCCCGTAATAGTACCCCCTCTTTAAACTTAAGCTTTTACGAGATAGGGCTATAGTAGTTCTAGGTAGAGTTTGTAAAAGTCTTCTGTGGCTTATATAAGTCCTATAGAGTTAACGGGTTTCTATAAGGACTTGGTAAAGCCTCTTTATTTTATAAGATATATATATTAGCGTTTCCGTTTATTATACTTAATATTATTAATTCTTTTAATAAAGTACTTATTCTTACCATCTACTTTAACTGGTGGGGGAGGGTCCTATATCTGTCTAGGCAGGGCGTTTAATACGGGGGCAGTAGGATAGAGGACTGACGTATGGAATATGGGGTAGATTTTAACCGTATCAGGGAGCTTTAATTGGTAGGAGTAAGAGGAGACGACCTTTTTGACCTTATAAGGGCCAGCGTTCTTCCAATTAAGTTTCTTAGTAGGTTGTGTTGTGTTTAGATTTCTTATATCTAGCTAGACAAAGTTACTAATTTAGTAAGCTAGTACTAGGGTTTGTTTCTTATTCGCTGCGGCTTTATAAACAGATTGGGCCTATATTATTTCATTAGTAAGGAACTATTATAGTTCCTCTATCTTTTTATAAATTTATTTACTTCTATAACTTATAAGGCTTAATAAGCGGGGTAAGGAATGTTACTAAAGGGTTTAAAACCTATTTATAGATGCTAGCCGTAGTTAGCTAGGAATGGGGAGATCTTTATAGTTTCTGAAACGGAATTATTTGCTATAAACTTGGCGAATATAAGCTAGTTAATCTAGTTATCTTATAAGTACGACATGTATATCCGAATATACTGCTCTATTATAGCATTTATACATTCCGTTTAACCATCTATTTCTAAGTAGTATACTATAAACAATAGTGCTTTAATGCAGAGTTAAGTAGTTAGTTCTTCCTAGAATATAAAGATAAACTGGCTACCTTTATTAGAGATAATTGTTTTAGGGAGTCTGTAGAGTTTCTATACGTAATCCAGGAATAGTTAGGCGATAGTAGGTGTTAATATATTGGGGCAGGCAATTAAGTGTCTCATTTTAGACAGTCGGTCTACAACTACCATAATATTCGTGCAGCCTTTACTTACAGGGAGATCAACAATAAAGTTAATTAAGATATCCTTCCATCTTTAGTCTAGAGCAGGTAGTGGCTTTAAAAGGCCGTTATACGTCTTATATAAAGCTTTAGCTCGCCGGTAGATATAGCAGCTAAAGATATACCTTCGTGTCGTATTATGTATATTCGGCCAATAGTATTCTCATTAGAGTAGTTCTAGGGTTTTTCCTTAGCCTAGGTAGCCGGCTACCGGTAGATTATATATGTGTTTAAGGAGCTTAAGCTTAAGCTTATCGTAATTAGGGATAACTAGACGGTTCTGGTAATATAGGCGGTTTCCGCGGGCTTTGTATTTACTTAAAGAAATCTTTTTAGAGCGTCTAATACTATCTTATATTAGTTTAAGCGTCTCTTAAATAAACTCGTTATTTAGGTATTTATTAACTATAATCTATTTAATTGATTAATTAGTTATTTTAAGGACGTATACCGTAAGATCTTTAATAGGAGGGTTAAATAGTTTAGGGCAAAGTAGGGTCTGATTTTGGTAAGAGCACGCTTTTTCTAGGACTGGCGCGTCTTACGAGCGTCAGGTTAGGGTATTAGGCTTCTAACCTTAGACGCCTAAATAGTATATAATTAAGAATTGGAAGCGTAATAGATATTCTAACTAGCGAGCCTAACGATAACTTAACTATTTTGTGGTCGTAAAGTACTATAGGTTCTTATAGTCGCTAAGGACCTTAATCGGAAATCCGGCGCCTTCTAGTTTGGGTTACCATTGCTTAAAGCATCTAATAATAGCTAGCAATTCTTTATCATAGATCTTGTAATTGCATTTGGTAGGGCTTAGTTGCTTTAAGAAGTATACTATAGGGTGTAATACTCCTTCTTTGTTATATTAAGACAGAATGCCTCTAGTAACATAATTAGATAAGTCGGCTTCTACAACACTTATTCGTTTTAGGTTAAAGTATTAGAGTATAGGTGCAGTAGTAAATATAACCTTTAGATACGTAAAGGCCTTCTTACATTCTTTGTTAAAGATAAAAGCTTTATCTTTTTAGGTTAGAGTAATAAGGGGTAAAACTAGGGCGGAGAAGTTATCAATAAACTATTAGTAGAAGTTGGCAAATCCTATAAAGGCTCTTATATCCTTAATGTTCTCGGGTTTTTGCTAGTTTATAATTACTTTAACTTTTTTTAGGTCTATTTATATACCGTTTATAGAAATAAGGAGTCTAAGATATAGGACTTCCGTTTTATAGAACTTATATTTATCTATATCTAATTATAGACTAGCTCCGTATAGGGCTTATAGAATAAGGCCAATGTATTTCCAATATTCGGTTAGGTTATTACTATATATCAGGATGTCGTTAATATAAGTAGTATAGAAGATATCCAGGTAGGGACGTAGGGTATTATTTACGTAATGTTGGAATAAACTCGGGGCATTTGCGAGGCTAAATAGCGTTACTAAATATTTAAATAATCCATACTAAGTACGGAATGCAGTAAGCTATTTATCTCCTTTTGCTATATAGAGGCGGTTAAATGCAGAGATGATATTAAGCTTTGTATAGTAGCGAGCCTTACTTAGTCGGTTTAATGTCTTTTATATTAATGGGATCGGATATTAGTTCTTAACGGTAACAGCGTTAAGAGCTTAGTAGTCTACGTAAAAGCGTAGACCGCCGCCGGGTTTCTTAATGAAGATTACTAGTGCGGCTATAGGCGATAAGCTCGCTCTAATAAATCCTTTACTTAGGTTCTTATCTAGATACTTCCGTAGTACTTAGAGTTCATTTTAGGACATTCTGTATAGGGGTCCAAATCTAGGCTGCTTTCCGTCTTTAAGTATAATCTTATAGTCGTATAATCAGTATTCCGGTAGCTTATTAGCTTCCTTCCGTAAGAATACCTCTAGGCGGTTATAGTACTCTACTAGTACCTTTATAGTAGGGTTAGTATGCTTCTTTAGTACTAAGGCCTTCTTAATATTAGCTATAGTAACAGCAAAGATTATATGTTTAGGTTTCTTAGCAAGTTATACTAATAGAGTAGCTCCAATTATGCGGATATTTAGGGTGCTAAGTTTGCTCGGATTATCTATAGTTTCTTATTTAGGTTTAGGTTCGGTATTAGGTACAAAGTTAGTATTAGATTTAGGTTTAGGTTCTTTAAGAATCCTTTTTATAGTAGAATACTAGTCCTTTTAGTATTTTTGTATATTAAGCTTAAGCTTCTGCTTAGCTCAGGGCGGTATAGTACTTAGTAATAGCTTATAGAATTTAGTGGAGTTTTTAGGTCCTTAGTGGATGTTAGTAGAATTTCTAAGTTAGTAGAATCTGGTAGATTTCTTAGGTACAGGGTAGACAGTTATAGAAATTTTAGACTAGTGGATCCTAGTAAATTTTTTAGATTTTAGTTCTTAGTCTAAGTAGCGAGTAGTAAGGCACTTCTGCTTATAACGGGAGGCGGTAAATAGAAGCTTAAGGTTGTCCTAATTAATAGTTACCTTATATAGCTTTATCTAGGGTTATTTAAGGATTACTAAGTAACCTAGGGTAGTAACGAAAAGCTTAATTAGTTCTTTATAGTTTAGATATTAGAGCCTTAGGGCTACCACATAGGTAATACGGCCTAAGACGGTGCGTTTACCATTAAATCTAAATACGTCAATATGCCGGTTAAGGGGGAATTAGGGTGAAACCATTATTATACGTAAAGATCTTATTAATAAATCCTATACCGCTAGCTCCTATATTAATTAGGATTTGAGCGTTAGCCTATTAACCATTCTGCTAAAGATAATAGTTAATAGTTATGCTATAATCCTAAGAGTTAGAATTCGTAATATCTAAAGCATTTAATGAGATCCTAAGGTAAAGCCGTTTTAGAGAGTGACTTAACTCTAGGACGTGCCTTTTAGTAGTGAGCGGAAAGGGGTTCTTATAGAACGTTAGTTATAGCTTTGCCCTTATAAGTAGTGCTTATTAAATACGGGGCTAAAACTAGGTAAAGATTGGGGGCGGTAACCAGAAGATTAATGCGGTAAACGGTTGCTAGTATTAGCCATTCGTAAATCGTTTTAGGGTATAGGTAAGGGGACGAGATAGTATTTTAAGATGTAGTCCTTACTTCTATACTTAAAGTAGAGGCCTAGCTTAATACATCTTTCTTATTTAGGGGACCCTAGTAGGGCATACTCTAGGGTTCTAGTGTTAATATCCATAGCGTCGGGGTGCTTAGGCTAAGATAATAACTTAGTAGACGTTTATGGGGTTGCCATATTATATTAAGGGGCGGACTTCGGTATTAGGCGTAGTATATTATTATACTATTTATTAACGATATTTATGCAGGCATTAAGGGCTCCTAGTAGGTCTACGCCTATTAAGGAGGTTTTTAGTTTAGGGCTTAAAGATTTAATAAGGCTGTTAATTAGTACGGAGTTATTCCAGCCTATTTCCCTTGCGTAACGGTTAAATTTAGAGAAGTATACTAGGAAACTTTTTATTCCTTAAGCTATGTGGTTTATCTTTCTCTAGGTAATAGCTTAGCGGTTTAGGTTACTATATAAGGCTTTAAGAAGTACAACTAGGCTTTATACTAAGGTTGGCTAAAAAGGTTTAATAAAGTTAGCTGCCTCTCCTCCTAGTTAACTTAGGGCATAACAAAGTCGGTTAGCTTCAGTTAGGTAACGGTCAGCGTTACTAGTTAGCTTATTTTTAAGCTAGCTTAAAAATAATTAGAGTTCTTATTATTTACTAGTAAATACTAGGGGATTTAGTAGTTATTCGGATTATTTTGGTATAGTAGTTAGTTTAAGGTAAATAGTTACTACAGGTTCGGGGCTTGCGTCCCGCGTGTTCATCTCTAAAGATAGTATTCGGTCTTAAGGCCCTAACGTAGGTATCTTAAGTGTACGGATTTCTTCTTAGAGGTCCTTAATTAATCGCTAATATCATACTTCTTATTTAGCTTATCGTTAATTTAGAGTAGCTTAGTTTTATATAAGGGCGTCTATAAAAGACTTCTATATTTCTGCTAGTTATTCTTAGAGTACGGATATAATACTAGTGGCCGTTACGGAGGCTTCGGGGTTGTTTTGCATTTCGGAGGTAGTATATAAAGTTAACGCAACGTAGTATTACGGAGTGAGTATAAGCGGCGATAATATATAGCAAGGTAGATATTATTAAGCTATATATATAAACTATATAAGGAGGTTAAGACGTTACATAAGGAAAGAAGGTAGGAAAACGGGAAGAAAGGGCATATATCTTTAACTTAGTTGCTTAGTTAATACGTATATAGGGCAGAATAGGGTTCAGGTCGTAGTCCTAGTAGAACTTAGTAGAATTTGGTAGAACTTGGCAGAATATAGTAGAATGCCGTAGATTGCCGTTAGATTGCCATCAGATTGCCGTTAAATTGCCATTTCGCGGTTAGTCTTTAATTGCTAAGTCGGTGAAAACAGGTGGACGTGTGTAAGGTGTCACAAGGGTATCCCGTGACAACAGTTAAGCTAATACGTGGTTTCGAGCTTTAAGGATAACGTAGCTCTCTTTAAGTAAAGATACGATTCTCTAGGCGATTAACGCATTAGCAAGCTAATACGTAGTCTTAAGCTTTAAGGGTAACATAGTTTTCTCCTTTAACTAAAATGGGGCGATAGCTCTGCAATTTAACGCGTTAGCAGTTAAGCTAATACGTGGTTTTAAGCTTTGCTATTGCGTATTTCCTAATCTATACGTCTACTAATTAGTGTTAGTATACTCGCTTTATTAACGTACACGAATATCACTTATAGTAGTACGTATGCGGTGTTAAAGTTAGTAGTTAATTGTTTTTAGAAGAAAGGGGTTGCTCCAAAGTCAGACAGTTAGTCTCGCTTCGTAGTCTCATAACTACGTCACGTAATTAACGTTCCGACAATTACTTAGCTTAAATTTTTAATATATAAAAAAGAAAAATATATTATATTTATTATATTAGAAGTTAGTAATTTTTATAAAATTAATTTTTATTAGTTATTTTTACTTAATATATATATTATAAAAATATAAAAAGCGTTAAAAATAACATATTAAAGTAATATAAAAAATATTAATATAAAAAAGATTTGTTATATTTTTTTAAAAAATATATTTATATATATAATACTAATTATTTTTATATACTTTGCAATTATATATAAAATTAATAAACTATTATAATATATTAAAAATATATAAAATATAAAAAAATATTAATATATAACTGTATAATTACAGCACCTGTCGTACCAACCGCGTGCTTACGCGTTCGGTACGCCAAGTACGCGTTTACGCGTTTAGTGCACTAACCACCCACTTACGCGTCTAGTGCACTTCTAAAGCACTAACTAATCAGGGGGGAGGCGCATCAGTATATAAACTACGTAGTCTGCTTTATACAATTAATAGTTACTATCTAAACAAGTATACGATACTACATATATTTTATACCCGTGGATATAACTTACTTATACTATTAAGTTAGTATAAATACTAATTAGTGAGCGCGCACAGATTAGCAATTACTTAATACCTCCCCTAAGCGATATACACGACAGCGACCACCTGTTTAGACTCCTAGTATAACCTACTAGAAGGTTAGAAGTTGGGGATTATAGACTTATCTCTAACTCTATATACTTATTTAAGTCTTAGTACGGTTTACCAGAAGTTTATAAATATAAATATAGACCTTTACAGAACTCCCTACCCTCCTTTAATACCTCCAACCTCTTTTCAGACCCCTTATAAAGACCCCTTACCCTTCTATAAACTACTACGGACCTATTAATTGCCTTTATGGACCGTTATAAGACCTTTACGGAACCCCTCTACCTCTAAACCTTAAACCCCTATTTCTACCATACCCTTTAACCTCTTTTTAGACCCCTTATAAAAACCCTTTTACCCTTCTATAAACCATTATAGACATTAACTACCTTTACGGAACACTATAGGACCTCTACCACCCGCTACGCACCATAATATACTATATAGTATAGCAGACCTAAGAAAGCAAGTTAATAAAGGGCAAGAAAAGTAGAGGCAAGGAGTCAACCTTACGTCTATAAACGACGTTAACAACTATATTAAATTTAAAGTTCTTAAATACCAATATTTTAAGCTTATAGATAACGATCTATAGGAGTAATACTAGGAAGACTTTACGGACTTTATAGAAGCTATTTTTAAGGCCTACAACCCTACTACCATCCATAACCTACAAACCCTCTTACGCTACTAAGGTGTATAGGTTAAAAGGGACAAATAAGTTACTATTGCACAGTCTTTATACAATATAATATATAAGGAGGACCAAATGGAATAGACTAAAGAGGAAATTCTAGACTAGGTTAAAGCTAAAAATAAACTCCTTACTTCTTCCAAACTTAATAGGATCACTAGCCTTATACCTAACCTACTTAACTAAACTCGTCCTATAAACCCAAGCGATTTTGGAATTAATCTTATAGGCTAAAGTATACCTAGTACTTAAGTTACGGACCACAATACCCCCGTAAACCAAACTACGGACTATAATACCCCTACAAACCAAAATACGGACCAAAACCTTCCCGCCATTATCCAAGTTATAAATCCGCAACCCACCCAACTAAAGACCTATAGTAAGGAGCTAGCTAACCTAGCTAAGCTCTATACTAATAAATCTAAGTATAGCGGCGAAAATAATAACTTTAACTTTAAACTGACCATCTTTACGGACCTCTGCTAGAAGGCTAATATTCCTAAATAAGAGTTTAGCCAAGCCTACTCTACTATACTACGCGGCCTAGCACTTAACCACTACTACACCAACCTTAAGAGCAACCCCCTTGGTGTTCCTTTTAATAAGCTATATAAAGCTACACGTAACTACTTTAAAGGACCAAAATATAAGCGTAATATCCTTACCTAATAGAATGCGACCAAGCTACGGACTATAATGGACAAGAACACTAAAAAATCAACCATAGAGTGCCTGTAAATCCTTATTAAAGACCTCCACTACCTATAGCACGGTCTTAATATCAAGCTTTAAACGGACGACTTCCTGCATAATAAACTTATTACGGCCTACTAGGAAGTAAAGCCCTATAAGTACACCTACTACAAGCCTATAGATACCTTAGCTGGCCTTATTAATAATCTACGCTCCTCTATTGCAACGTATAAAGTCTTAAACCTACTAGGCAGCACTTAAGCCTTTATTACAGATATTTAATATCCGTAAACAGACTTAGACGTCTACTTTACGGACCGCCGCTACCGCTAGCAGCACCCGTACCGACTAAGTCCTACCTATAACCCCCGCAGCAACCCCTATACGAAAATATACCCCCGCAGACAAACCAGCCAGAAGTGCTTTATGTGCGGTAAGAAAGGATATTAGTCTATAAGGCATACCCGGGAAGAATATAATAAGTTTAGGAAGAGACTTAATAGCTGTATTAACTAGTTTATTTTAGAATACAAAGGAGAGAAAGTAGAAAAGCCCCCTAATAAGTTAATAGAAGCCCTTATAATTAACTTTAACTTAAACGCTTAGAAATAAGAGACCTTAAAGACATTCCTAACCACTTTTGGACCTTTTACGGACAGCTAAGCCTTTAATATTACGACCATATTAGCCAACCATTCCTTTATACACTTAGTTGCGCCCAAAAACCATCCTATAAGTACCCCTATTATAGATATTATAAATTATAAGTAGGACCTATTTACATATATCACTACAGAACGCTATACCCCTAAGGAATTCTACGGTATTATAATCGACACAGGTACCTCTAAGAAGTCTACCATAGGCTATAGACAATACCTCATATATAGGACCACCATAAATAATAATATAGATATTGATATTACGTAAACTAGGGCCGTAAACGTCCAATTCGGTATTAGCTTAACCGCATTAATTAGATTAGTTAAAGTTAAGACTCTAATTAGCCTAGTTAACTTCCATATAGTAAAAGCGGACACCCCCTTCCTACTCTATTTTATAGACATAAATAGGTTACAGGTTTACTACAATAATATTACGGACACCTTAATCGGCCTTATAACTGCCCTAGAAAGCAAGCATATTACCCTACCAATTATACAATAATTTAGACACCCGTTCCTTATATAGGGAGAGACTTTACGGACCTACATTTAAAAATCTTTCGACTATAACCTGTACTACCTTACCAGTACGGAGATCAACCGTCTACACCGCTGTTTCGGCTACCCGTTAGCCGAAAAGCTATATAGAGTCCTTAAACGCTCTAGACACGACGACGTCAACAGGAAGGCAGTTAATTACCTAACTAAATACTGCTCCTTTTGCCAGAAATACGGACGTTCCCCAGGCCAATTTAAGTTCACCCTTTATAAGGACCTTAACTTCAACCACTTAGTATACATAGACATTATATATATTAACGGCAGCCCAGTATTATATATAATTAATAAGGCAACCCACTACTAAGCTACCCGTTAGTTGCAAAATATATCCACAAAGCACACTTAGGATATTTTACAAACCTACTAGATTGACATATACGTTAGACCTCCTAAGTATATCACCCATAACGCTAGTAGGAACTTCATCAGCAAGAAATTCTAGCAGTATGCTACGGCTATAGCTATATTAACAAAAGCTATTCTAGTTAAGGCGCATTAATCTATCGGGCTTATTAAATAAGCTTACCTAGCTCTATAAAGAGCTTATTAAATTATTACGGACGAGTATAAGGATATCTAAAAGGAACTAGCTTTATAGATGGCCGTAAAAGCCGTTAATAACACCGCTGGCCCTAACAGACTAGTACCCACCCTCTTAGTTTATGGAGCTTACCCAAGGATAAGCAACCTAGGCCCCTCTACCCCATCTATTACGGAATAAGCAGCTGTAATACGGAAGGTAATAACTAAAATAGTCAAGCTACGGGCTAAGCAAGCTATTAATAACGCCCTACACCACCGTAACGGACCTAACACAACCCTAGTATACGACCTCCCGCTTAACTCTGAAGTCCTCGTATAGCGTAAAAGCGGCAGTTAAAATGGACCTTATCGTCTACTAGCTATAGAAAACGAGACGTGCTATATATAGCTTCTTAGCAGGCCAACTAGCTTTAGAAGCACGTCCGTAAAACCCTACTTTTAGCCTAAAAATACCTATAACGTTAAGCCAGACAAACTAGAAGCAACCACCAAACTAGATAAACTAGAAACGACTACCGAATTAGATAAACTAAAGGCACCCTTACCTACCCTAGAGGTCCCCTAGAAACCCACTAAACCTACTAAACCTACCGTAAAGTGTGGCCGAGGACGCCCCTATAAGAATCCCGTAATAGAGAACTACCTAACCTCCATAGGCATATCTATAAAGCAATCTCCGCCTATAGATATATCAGTTCTAGTATAGGAAACCCCTTTTACGGACTTACGGCGTAAAGAGATTAACGGACTATTTAAAAAGGGTATCTTTGCGATTATAACAGAGAGAGATATTCCGTAAGGCGTCTGTATATTTAACTTACGCTTTATTAATAAGATTAAACACCCTAGTACTAATAAAGCCTTTAAGAAATCAAGGCTCGTTATATAAGCTTATAACAACTAGGAAAAGGACCTAGTCCTTACGCAATCGCCTATAATTTAATGGGTTAGTTAACGGATTATACTTATACTTACGCCTAGACTACAGTAAACTAAATCCGTAGCCCTTTACTTACGGGATATCTTATAAGCCTACGTGCAGTCTAATACCTACCTAAGTAGGGATATCTTTATACGACTACCCTATAAGCTCAACCTATAACTAGGAATAATTTTATAGGTTATAAAACCTCTTTACGGAGTATTAGAAGCCAGAAACTATTAGTTTAAAACATACCACTAGCACTATATTAGTAAACTTAAAATAGAGCAGTTAACCTATAACCCCTACCTCCTATATAGCCCATTAAATAGCCTTAGTATTATTAGACTCTAAATAAACAATACCCTCTTCTTAGCAGACCGGACATTTGTGGACGCTAAAGAGACTAAACTATAAGAAGCTAAGTTCCTAGTAAAGCCGTGAGAGCAGTTAACTAAGTAGACTCCAATTAAGTTTAATAAAGGCTTAATTATACAAAAGGGCAACTTAATCTAGCTAACCTAGGAACGCTAAGCTTAAAACCTAAAGCTTGTTATAGTAAAGCCTACGGACCTTACCAGTTCCTATAAAAAGACCTATAAGACCGTAAATATAAAGGACCAATACGCTGCACAGCGTGCAAGAGGCGCCTATATTGCCACAGTTTGTTAACCTAAATCTACCTACAATCTGTCCTTTACGGCCCAGGCAGTAGACCTATAAAAAGAAAATGTTAAGTAGCTTAATAAGCGCATCCAGTAGCAAATTAACAATACAGTAAGGGGACTTACTTTTATACCACTAGACCTAAATTCCCTTAGCCTACTAGTATTTACGGACGCATCTTTTACTAATAACAAAGACCTATTATTATAAATCGGCTTTATAATTGTACTTACGGACCGCAATTAGGACGTAAATATACTATACTAGTCTTTAATTAAGTGCAAACGAGTAACCCATAGTGTACTAGCTTTTAAACTATATACACTAGCTTATAGATTTAATATAGTAGCCGTAATTAAATTAACGGTCCAGAAGATTCTATAACTAGAGCAGTTACCCCTAGTTTTATACACCGATTTAAAGTCCCTTTACAACTACCTAGTTAAACTAGGTACGATATAAAAGAAGAGGCTCATAGTTAACCTAATGTGCTTACATTAGGCCTATAAACGACGTGAGATTATAGAGGTTAAATGGATTAGTAGCGGAGACAACCTAGTAAACGCCATAACTAAGGCAAAGCTGTATTAAGCTCTTAAAACCCTAATTAACACGAATAAGCTTAACCTAAAGGTTATAGAATAGGTAGAGCGAGACTAATGGAGCATTTACGGTTCAGCTATAGCCCGTCAGAAGGCCGTATGGTGCATTCACGGCCCGTTAAAAGGCCGTATAGTTTATTTTACGGACCGTAAGCAGGACTTACGGCCAGCTTGGAGCACTATTTAGAAGGCAACCTAAAAGGCACCTTAGGAGGGATTTCCTATGTATTTTCTTATGTATTTTATAGTTCTATTAAGACAATTACGGAGGCTATATATAAGTGGTTTCATTTTCTAAGTACCGCTAGTATATAATTACAGTACCTGTTATACTAACCGCGTGCTTACGCATTCGGTACGCCAAGTACGCGTTTACGCGTTTGGTGCACCAACCACCCGCTTACGTATCTAGTGCACTTCTGAAGCACTAACTAATTAGGGGGGAGGCGCATCAGTATATAGACTACGTAGTCTGCTTTATATAATCGACAGTTACCATCCAAACAAGCATACGATACTACATGTATTTCGTGCCCGTGGATACGACTCACTCGTGCTATTAAGTTAGTACGAACAATAACCTTAAGTTTAAAAATAAATAAAATGTAATAACGTAGTCGGCGGGCTAGTGGCCCACGCGGGCTAGTGGCCCACCTCAAAACCCAACCAAAAATTAGATAATTCATACCTTAATATCTTAACAACCGCTTAATAATAATTTCTAATAATTTATATTTTGACTTTTATATACACTTTGCAGCTTCTATTAAAGTTATATAGTAAATAGTTTAGTAGTTTTTAAGATATAGTAATTTAGCCTTATTTTAGCCCCTAAAATTTAATATATTAAAAACTACTAAACTAATTACTATGCAACTTTAATAGAAGCTGTAAAGTGTATATAAAAGTCCAAATCCAAATTATTAGAATTTATTATTAAGTGGTTGTTAAGATATTAAGGTATAAATTTGGTGAGTTTTGAGGTGGGCCACTAGCCCGTGTGGGCCACTAGCCCGCCGACTACGTTATAAGATATACAGCCATTTTAAATTAATTTTATTAGGGTAGAGAAAATATAATTTTACTAATATAATAGCTTATATAAATATATTTTGTACTTCATTTAATAATAATATTAGTAAAGTTATTAGAGTTGTAAGTTAAGCTAAGAGTGTCTCGCTTGGGGAGGTGTCTCGCTTGGGGGTGAGGCACGTTAGTCTTTAATAAAGGTAGCTATAAATTAGGAGATTCTTAGCTACTAGTATATTTAGTTTAAGAGGTTAAGGGTTTTAACCTAGCTAGGGTAACTAGTGGGGCCGCTACTATAAGAGTAATAAATAACTTTTAGGTAGAGGTCTAAGGCGTTAGGGATAAAGAGATATTAGTAGAAGTAGATCTATTTATTAATAATACTATATTCTAACTTATTTTAACAGAGTAATTTCCTAATCTTCTTTAGCTATTAGTAAGCTTTTTAATTATATAGGGCCGCTACTATATCTCTTACAAGTTTATTTTCCTAGTATTTTAACTAGATTAACTTATCTAGTAACCTTTCGGCTATTTTAGGGTTTAAAGCGGTTATAAATTTTACGTTGTTAAAGTTACGGGACTTATATAGTAATTCTTTTAAGATTATAGGGTTAACTTTTTAGGGCGGTATAATGACTTAGGCTTAGTAACGGAGGTATTTATTATTAGCGCCCTTAGGCCTTATTTTTAGTAGCTAGCTTAAGGCGTTAAGGAGCGTAGCTTTGCTACTAGGTCTATATATAATTATAAAGTTAAACTATAAAAGGAACTCTACCTACTAAACTTAGCGCTAATTTAGCTGCTTAGTAGTTATAAACGTCTATAGGTTTTTATAGTTAGTAATAATTTTAAACAGCTCCTTAGTCCCTTATAGCTTAAGATACTATCCCTTTAAAGCCTTAATAATAGCTAAGAGTTCTTTATTATAGATCTTATAGTTATACTTTAGCGTAAAGTACTTTATGGAGAAGAATATAACTAGTCTTAATTTACTGTTATTATTATACCAGGAAAGGACTCCGCTAAAAGCCTAATTTAATATATCTATCTCTACTACTATTTTCTTTATATAGTTATAGTATGCTAGTACTAGTGCTAAGGTAAAAGCTCCCTTAAGGGCCTTAAATAATTTAGCTTATTTTAGTCCCTATAGCTATCCAATATCCTTCTTTAGGAGTTTTATTATAGGTATAGTAACGGCAGAGTAGCCTTAAATAAATTGTTAGTAGAAGTTCACAAAGCTAAGAAATTATTATAGTTCTTTAATTAATATTGGGTCCTTCTATTTCTATAAGGCCTATACCTTTTTAGGGTCTATAGTTATACTATTAGTTAAGATAATTAAGCCGAGGTATTTTATTTTAGTAGAGTAGAACTTAGACTTATTAATATTAATCTAAAGTCTAGCATTACCGAGTCTTTAGATAACCTTATTTATATACTTAGTATACTTAGCACGTGTTTTAGATAAGATAAGAATATTATTAAGGTAGGCAGTATAGTAGTTATTAAGGGCATTATATAAAATATAATTAATATAGTTTTAGAATATAGTGGGTGCATTATAGAGGCTAAATAGTATAACTAGTATCTTATAAAGTCCGAATTGGGTAATAAATGCTATAAGCTATTTATAGCCCTTTATAATCCGGATCCGATTAAATATAGTAATTATATTAAGTTTAGTAAAGTACTTAACACTATAAAGTGCGTTAAGTGTTTTATAAATTAGTAGTAGTAAGTACTAATTTTTAATAGTAACTGTATTTAGGCCTTAATAGTTATAGTAGATTTATATACTACCGCTAGGCTTAGTAATAAAAAGGAGTAGTATAGTAGCTAGTAAGGTTAATTTGTGGATAAAACCCTTATCTAATATCTTATTAATCCATTTCTTTACATACCTAAGTTTAGTAGGTAAGAGTAGTTTATTTTATAGTACGGGGTCTAGTTTTTAGAGATAATCTTAATTTTATAGTCCTATGGTTAGTAAGGAGGCAGCTTATTTATATTTTTAGGGAGGAAGTGCTTAATATGTTTATAAAACTCCTTTAATAGGCGTTATAAAATATCTTTACGGGTTAATCCTGGTTTGCCTTTTAGGAATTTTTTAATATTAGTATTAGCTATCTTCTAGCGTAAAAGCTTGGGCTTAGTTTTTAGATTTATTTTAAGAAAGTTATAGAAATAGGGAGGTAGCACTTTACGGGCTTCCTTTATTATCCCATGCGCTGTTGAGGCGTCTAATAGATGTGGCCCGTGAATGAATACTAAAACATTAATTAAATGTCTTGAGTGTAGAATTAATGCAATATACCGCTCTGTAAAGAAGGACCTTGCTAGCAGGAACACCTCGCCTTAATCCGATCGCAATTAAGACGATAATATAGCAAATTTGAGATTTATTATGCTGATTTGGAGCCTTATTGATTGTTTAAAATTACGACTTAATTTTGCCAAGACTCCTTTGATTTGAAGCCTTTAGTTGGCTCGTCTATTTGGACGCCTTTATCAACAGCGCATGGGATATAGTTGCCTTCTACTAGCCAGCGGAAAGACCTTTTTAATAGGTTTAGTACTTCTATTAGGCCTATAAGCAGCTCCTTAAGCAGCTATTAGTATTCTTCTTATTTAACTAGTTCTATTAGCTCCGTTATATAAATCCTTATTACTATTACATCTTTTTATTTATAGAATTAGGTAAAATTAATAGTATAAGCGTATCTAATATTATTTAGGTTAGGGCGTATCTAGTTCTTTAGTATTATAGCTAGGCTAATACGGCTTAGTTAGCCTAGGGGGGTGGAAATAAGGTAGTGGCCCTATATAGTACGTGTAGGAGATAAGTAAAAGGTTAGGCGTTATAGTGGCGCGGTTTCTATTATATAAGTTTTAGTAGTTTTATAGCCAGTCCTTACTATAACGCGAGCTATAGTATATGTATATAGCATATAGCTTAGTTCTAAGTATTAGGCTAGGCGGTTGGGGTTTAAATAGTATCTAGGTTAGGGTTGGATTTTTAGTAATAGTAGTATAAAGCGGACCTTCTTCCTTAGTCTTAGTAGGGCTAACTAGCCCGTTATTTTAATCTTAAGTATTAGGGTAGTCTAGTCTTCTATTATCTTATTACTTTATAGCTATATAGGCTCCCCTTTATTAGGAACGTCTTTTACTATTAGGGCTTTATATATAGTCCTAGGCACTAGGCTTAGTAGTGCTAAGTATTTATATAGGGCGTCCCTACTATTATTAGTTATCCCCTACGGGAGGTAATGCCTAGAGTAGTAGTCTAAGTTAAAGTGGATTTTAAGCTTCCTAAAGCTAGGGCGGGGCTTATACTTTTAAAGCTAAGGTGTAATAGGACTAGCCTAGTTATAGTAGGAATGTCTTAATGAAATACTTAACAGATAAATTCTAACGCTTTAACCAAATTCTGCCAGATCAATTAAATTTTACTAAAGTCTATTAAAGACCGCGTGCGTATATACGCACGCATTAACCACTAAGCCCCTAACTATTTAATTATATAATTCTCTTGTTATTCCCTTCTCTTCTTTACGCAACGCCTTATTCTTAGCGAGAACTATATACCCTTAGATTTAGATAGAATTTATATTATTCCTTTAAATCTTCCTAAAGTCTCTCCGCGCCCTTATATTACGTTACGTTAATACTAATACCCTTAAAATAGCAAACGAACTTAAATCTGCTACGTTAACTATTATAGCCCTAGTTAGGGAATAAATAACTATAATATAATAGTCCTTTATAGATGCCTTAGCCTAGCAATAAACTATACTAGAAGCTTAGTATTAGTAATTAATTAAAGTAATACGTAAAGACCCTAATAGTAATACCTATAAATAAAATTAAAATAACTGTATATAAATCCGACCTATTAAATATAAACCCTAAACTAGTAATAGCAGCTTAACCTATACCTATAACAAACCTAGTACCTATTATAAAATCCAAAAAGCTCCTTAACCCTTTAATATTTAATAGAAATTAAAATAACCTATATCCCTTTATAACTAAGCTCCGTCTTAAACTTTTAATAAACTATAACTAATACCCTACTAAAGCTAGTAAGATTAGCTATGGAATGTCTTATTTAAGTAAAGACGCTATATAAACTATAGACCCATTTTTCTATAACAGCACCTTTATTAATTTTAAAAATTTTATTTCTTTACTAAAACAAATATATAATAACGCCAGCTATAAATATACAGCTGTTACTAAACTTAAAAACCCATAATAATGGAACCGAGACTTTACTAGCTTCTTTTTAGAATTTTTAGGCCTTATTAGTAAACTAGATTAAAATAAAGCCGCTAGAGTTACTNCTTTCNNTTAAGCTATTTNNGATAAAATTAGANNATAGTTANTAGGTAGAGAACTGCTAAANGACTTACCTAAATTTGCTATAATATATTAACGAATTAATAAGGACCTTTAATATAATAAATAGACTTATTTCCTAAAGCTAACTCTACCTTATATTTAAAACTCTATAAAACCGGTATATACCCTAAAGCGCAACCCGTCTTTAAGACCTAAAAGCCCTATATATAACCTAATAGACCTTAATACTACCTAATTCTATACACCCTTAGGAACTAATAAATAAAGAATATAAGCCGCAAATAAAGAATGCTTTAGATATAGTAAAAAGGAATATATTTAAAGAAATTGCCGAACTTACCCTTTTAAAAAGGTCCGCTGTAGCTCCTTTTAGTCTTTAAGTTGCACTTATTTTACAAATTATACTTATTTTATAAATTATACTCGGTTACTATAAAGCGTTTTACCTTTAGTTAATTTGGAAACAAATTGTCCTAGGGCTAGGTTACGCCTTAGGATAAGAAGTGGAAGAGTATAAGTATTTAGGCTCTTCTAGCGCTAATATATAACATAACTCCCTTAATATACTTAGCGAAATTTAAATACTTAGAAAATAGAAGGAAGTATAAATCCTTATAAATAGCGGAGCTACTAGTATAGGCTTTATTAATACAAACTACGCGAAAACTTAACGCTTAAATTTAAAGAAACTTAATAAGCTTTAAGGCCTATAAGGCTTTAATAACAAGCCTTTAATATATAGCGAACTAATACACTACACTTTTATAAAGATGCGGATAGGCAAATACCTTAAATACGTTTCCCTATTTATAATACCCTTAAAGCATTATAAGGTAATACTTAAATATAAATAGCTAAAATAATATAACCCTTTAATTAGCTAGGTTAAATAAATACTAAAATTCCATATAACTTACTACTAAAGTTATTACTTAAAATACTATTTACCCTATAAATATATATATAACTATTTAAATTAAATATAATATAAATTGCCCTTACTATAAACTTTAAACTAATATAATAAAGTTACGACTGCCGATTGCGGTAAAGAATGCGAAGATAATATATTAAAGCCCCTTAAAATTCGTATAGTATAAGCCGCACCCTTTTATTTATTAGTAAGAAAACAAGACTATAAGATCTTTACTATAATACTAGAAGATATTAAGAAGGCGTTAAAACTAAAGCAATATATTAACCCCTAACCTTTTATACCTAAAGAATATTATAATCTAATTAATACGTTTAAGAAACAATTTATAAACTAACTACCCCTATATTAAGATAAGCACGATTTTAAGATAGAACTTAAACCTAGTATAACGCTAAAGTTTGGCCCGTTATACAGTATATCGCGAAAAGAGCTGCTAGTAATGCAATAATACCTTAAAGAACACCTAGAGAAAGGATTTATTTGCCCTAATTAATTACTATTTACTTTCCTTATACTATTTATTAAGAAACTTAAAGGAGGCTTAAGGTTCTATATTAATTATTAAGCCCTAAATATACTTATAATTTAAAACAGATATCTAATTCCTCTACTTTAAGAAATACTTAACTACTTAGTAAAAGCATAATACTTTATAAAGCTTAACGTAGTTACTACCTTTAATTAAATCCGTATTCGCGAAGGAGATAAGAAGTATACGGCCTTTTATATATAATAGGGACTTTTCAAATACCTAATAATGCTATTTAGTATAAAAACGGTCCTAATACGTTTTAGTAATATATTAACAATACGTTTCGCGAATTCCTTAATATATTTATTTATTTATTTTCGCTTTTTAAATATTGGAAGCATATTTAAATAGTCCTTAAACGCCTATAAGACGCGGGCTTATAATGCGATATTAAGAAATGCAAGTTCTATACATCTGAAGTTATATACTTAGGCCTAATTATATCCCGCAACAGAATTAAAAATAGACCCTAAGAAAATCGCTATAATTATAAACTAAAAAAGTCCTAGTAATATATAAAATATCTAAGGATTTTTAGGATTTGCAAATTTCTACTATTAATTTATTAATTACTTCTTAAAAATTATTTAGCTATTAATAATAATAATTCATTGCTTAACGTCTAATTTGGATCCCTATTAGGCCCACGCGGACTACTCCTTATATATATATAGGGAGAAAACTCTATTTAAGAAAACCCTATAATCTATCTTCCTACCTTTTAGGACTCGCCTATAAGGCGCCTATAAGGCGCCTATAAGTTACCTGTAGTGCTTTTACTACCTTACTTTTTAACCTTCTTAGGAACTACTGCTACTATAATAAGCCTATAGACGCGCTAGTATTATAAACTTTACTTTACTACTATAGAGTTATTAGGGGGCGCCCGTTACTTACCCCCCCTGCCCTTTATTACTATTTCCTTTATAACTTAAAACTAGTTTAGTATATTTTAGCTAATAAGCTACTAGGTAACTACCTTAAGGCCTTTTTATATTAAGAGTAGTATATTATAGTTCTCTATGCTAGCTACTAAGAGTATTACTTTTTAGTTAGTGTATAAGGGGCATAATAGTATTATATATTTTAGTATCTGTCTTAGCTAGCTATATTCGCATCTTAGGCTACTTACTAGGATACCCACCTAGTAGAGCCAGTCTTTTAGTCCTATTATTCCTATTCTTAAGAGTATTACTATTATATTTTCTGCCTTTATTAGGCCTTCTCGGAGCCCTAGAGTATTTACCCCCTATAGCGTTAACTATACTACGGCTTAGGTTCCTCTTGCCTTAGTTAGCCTCTATACCTTTAACTNCTATACNCCTNTNNAGCGTTNGTCCANCTAGTATTATATTACNGTAGATAGTTTCCTAGCGTTCTTTTATGCTCTACTTTAGCTCCTTTCTCTTTCTTACTATTATCTTTACTAGCCTCTTACGTATCTCCCTTTTTCCTTTATATAGGCCTAGGCCC
The DNA here is from genome assembly GCF_001692895.1 of Cenococcum geophilum 1.58. Taxonomy (NCBI): domain Eukaryota; kingdom Fungi; phylum Ascomycota; class Dothideomycetes; order Gloniales; family Gloniaceae; genus Cenococcum; species Cenococcum geophilum. Next base: position 303,101 of record NW_027137589.1, on the reverse strand, counting down.
TAAAGCAGCACTATTCTTCTTCTANTTTCTTTACCTATTTCTCTAATATATCTTCCCTACTTTAGGGTTATTAGTTTATTCTCCTATAGGGCGCCCTAAAATCCCTCTATAGTTTATTTAGGCATATCTTAATATACTTTATAATATTAGAGTTACGTTTATTTTACGCCCTTTATATTACAGCGGCTTTAATATATAGTTATAGGGGGGNAATATTAGCTTCCTTCTTAAGCAGTGCTGTAGCCGTTCGCTTATATCCACCTATTATACTTTAGAGACAGGCTGTTTAGACCTTTTAAAGTAGTTTAAGGAGTAACTTAGGGGGGCCTTTCTTAGATTCTCTAATGGCCTAAATACTAGACCTATACGTTATAGTTAGCCAGACAACTGCTATATATAGTAGGCGTAACCTCTAAAAGCATAGACCCTATATAGAATTAACGATCCTAGATAATACGATATACTATATTTAGCCCTTATAGGCCGCTTATACCGCATATACGCTCTACTAGAGCTTACTATCTACCTATACTCCTAATGCCCTTAAGCCCTAAACTAGTTAACCCCTAAAGCCTTAAATACGAATTATATGCTAGAGATTTATAAATTAGTTGCGTTTTCTTATAAAATAGATTAGCTGGTATTTCTCTAGTAAGAATTAAACTTTATATTATCTTACCTATTCTATATAGGTATTATAAACTTTCTTTAGTATTCTACAATTCTTTACGGCTGTTAGCCTATATATAATTAGGTTTATATTATTAATAAAGCCTATTCCCTAGGTCGCCCCTTCCTTAAAGGAGTTAAGTAGGTTGCTTATAAAGAAAAGGAAGAGTATAGGCAAGAGGGGTAATCCTTATAGTATTTCTATTATAACTGTAATAGGGGGGCTCTAGTATCCGCTAAAGATTAGTAATATTTCTTTCTAACCTATAAACTCTTAAATAAATTATATAATCTATTCTAGGAAGCCTTTTACCTTAAGGATATATAGAAGACGCTTATAGGGTACGTTATTATAGGCGCTACTAATATTTAGACTAAGCATTAATACTACAAAGTCCCTTCGCATTGCCTATATAGATTTAATAGTGGTAGTAAGTAGTATAAGTGCTAATAGTGTTAAGCGGTTCTTTCTTACCCTTATTTAGCTCTATAGTAGTAAGGCGTGTTCCTTAGCCGTATCTACTATATAGTCTGCTATTACCTTTTTTAAGATCTTACTAAGGGTATTTTTTAAAGCAATAGGGCGGTAGCTTTCTGGGATTAAGTAATCTACTTTACCTTCTTTTTATAAAATAACCATCGTTATAAATCTTCCGAGTTATGAGTAGTAGCCTATAGCAAAGTATGCTCTAGCTATATCTATAAGCTAGGGTGCTATAAGTGGTCTATAGGTCTTTAAGGTCTTATTTAAAATCCTATCTAGTCCTAGTGCTATATTATTTAAAAGGCGGCTAATAGTTCTAGCTATTTCCTCTATTATTATATTGCTGTTAACCCGTAGGCGAGTTACCGGTATTTTACCTATAATATTACTAAGGTCTACTAGAGCCGGTTAGGGGAAGAACCTTTCTATAAGGATCTTTACCTTCTTATTATTGTTATTAGTGGCCTATAATTCCCCTACTCTTTATAGGGGTAGTAGGTATAAGTCTTCTACTAATTACCCTACCTTTTTCTTTACCTATTTTACTATAGCCTATAGGCCCTTATTATAGGGGAGGCTNAGGTTAAAANTATACTTATTTATAAANNNTCTNNAGNTATTCCTTACTTCTTTTTTTAGGGTATTCTTTAACTAGTTTCTTATATCTTTATATTATCTCTTATCTTTAGGGTTATAGCTACTTATATATTTCCTTTTTACTTACTATTAGCTAATTATAAGAACCGCGCATTATATGGACTATATATATCGCGTATAGGGGCCTAGTTTTAAGACCGGGCAGTACTCTTCTAGCCTATTTTTAATTGCTGCCTAGATCCTTTCTAGTCTTTAGTTAATTTCCTTAGGGGTGGCTAATAAGCCTTACTTATTTAGTATCGGGTAGATTTCTTCTAGGTCTTAAAGTTATTATTTAACTATATTAAGGAAACTATCTGCCTTAAGCATCCTTATTACGTATCTTTTACTATTTAATTACGCCTTAATGTCTAAATCTAGCTATATTTAGATAGGGATATGGTTTAAAGTAAGTGCTTATTCTTCGTTAGGGTTATACCTTTTAAGTCTCTAGTATAGGCCTTCGTCTATAAATATAAGGTTAATTATACTTTTAGTGGATCCTTATTGCCATATAATTACTTTAAGGGGGGTAGCCAGCTTAAGGCCCTAGGTGTCTATAGCTTTTAATAGGCACTCTACCTATTGTTTAGCAGCGACGTAGATACCCCCCTACTACGGGTGGTAGAGGTTTATGTTTTCTAATAGGATAGACTTTATACCTTTAGTTTTAAGTAAGCTTATTATTAATATAATATTCTCCGTTTATAGGACACCTTTAACCCTAAGGTTATATATATTAATAATTTATATCAGACACCTATATATCTGGATTATTACAACTATAATATTTAGATTAACTGCCTGTTATAACTATAAGGACAGGCTAATAGCCTTGCTAATTATAAAGTACACGCGTATAGCTGCTTTCGGTTTATATAGGAGCTGGATTCCTTAGGGGCAGTATATTAATTGTGTGTAGGTATTATAGTACGGCTCTTATATAATAAGGATATAGTGTTTCTCTAGGTCTAGACTGTTTAGTAAGGGCCTTATAGGACGGTAGTTTATGTTGCTATAGTTATACTATATAATGGATAGGTGGCGGACCCCCAGCGAGGGTCCTTCGCCTCTTTATTATTCCTCGCTTCTTCTATTTCCACTTTCTCTAGGATATTTAGAACTTCTATCTCTTATATCTACACCCTAGTTACTACTCATTTTGTATAGAGCTTTCTATTCCCATATCTTGTGTTTTTACTAGCGCTTTTATATCTAAATCTGTTATTATCTCCAGTTCCTCCCCTGTTCTTACTGTTACGGCTTATACAAATGCCTCTGAACCAAAGCTTGTAGAATGCTGTATTACGAAGATACTAAGCTAAAGAGAAGGAAAAGGGGTCGCCAGGACCGATGTAAACAAATATATAGGGTGAGCCGCTAAGGCGCTAGCTTTAGGCGGGCTAATCACAGGTCGGCAGAATATGGCAGAATTTGGCAGGTAATGTGCGATAGCGCCGTTACATTACCCCCCTCTTTGAAAGAAAGCCTGCCCTTAGGCTTAGTTAGAAAAAATAGGGTAGCACTAGGCTTATAAACGTAGGATTATAAAAATATAAGATAAGGAGATAAAAGGGGATACGAGTCCGTCCTGACTAAGTATAAAGGGCGATTATGGGCTAAGTGGAAGCACTAGGCCAGAAAGAGTAGCCGCTAAAAGTCTTGGCACGGATCTGACTAATCAGACAACTTTAACCGGCGGTTAAAGTTTCTAGATATCTAAAATTTTACGGTACTGGCAGAAAACGGCAGAATATAGTAGAATTTGGCAGACAGCTGTATTAGGGCTTTGGGGCGTTTTTATCCCTATATTCTTCCGGTAACTTATCGTCTTTATTATACTAGCATTCCATCTATTCGTCTAGGTACTTTAGGGGTCCAGGCGCATTAGGGTATTAGTTGTAGAATTCTTTAAGCTTCTGGGGGCAGCCTATAAAGTTCTACGTAGGGTACCAGGTTGGGTTAGGATCGTAGCCCTTCTATTAGACACGGTATTTTAGCGCTCCCCGTACTATCTTGCAGGCCAGCATTTCGTTAACCTCCTATTTATTGTTACCGTTTACTTAAACTGGTAGGGGAGGCTTGTTCTTTTGTTTAGGTAATAGGTCGTTTATAGCTTTCTATAACTTATCTAGTAAGAAGATAGGGTGAACCCTAATTAAGTCTGGGAGCTTTATCTTATATAAATTGCCTATCTTTTTAAGAACCTTATACGGTCCTGCTATCTAGTAGTCCAGCTTATAGCTAGATCATTTAGTCCTCTAATTCCTTGTTATAACCTAGACCATATCGCTAGGGGCAAAATTGGGCTCTTAACAATGTTTATTCGCCTACTGTTCTATTAACCTTTAAGCTTTTTCCAGGTTCTCGCGGGCTACCATCCAGGCCTCCTCCAATCGTTTGGCGTACTGTTAGGCCTTAGCATAGGATAGCTTCTCTTGTATAGTCTGGGGTTCTTCTAGCCTTTTCCAGTTAAAGCTTATGCGGGGTAAGTATTTTATTTCTAGCTAAATTAGGGCAAACCCTGTAGAGTTATGGGGTAGGGTTGCTTGCGCGTAGTCTATTAAGGGTAGTAGTTTAGACCAGTTGTCCTGGAAATAGTTAACGAAGGGCCTAAGCCTCTAGTCTAGGTACTAATTTACAATCTCTGTCTAACCGTCTGTTTAGGGGTAATAAGCTATAAAAAGCTTTAGCTTAATGCCTAGGATCTGGGTAAACTTATTCTAGAAGGCTGATATAAACTGCGGCCTATAATTGGATATAATAGTATTTAGTAGTCCGTAGATTTGGTAGACGTAATGGATATATAGCCGGGCTGCCTCTTTGGCATTAATGTTCTTGTGATATGGAATTAAGAACAGGCGTTTACCAAAGCGGTTAACTATAACTATAACTATATCATATCCGTCACGGTCCCTAGGTAGTTTATAGAAGTCTATAGAGATATATTGCTAAGGGTGCTCTGGTATTGGGAGTGGCTTAAGTAGTCCTGGGGTCTTATCCCGTGGGATTGTAGCTCTCTAGCAGTCTTTGTAGTTCCGTATATATTAATTAATATCCGTAACCATTCTTAGCTAGTAGTAGCGGCAGTTAATGATTTTATGGGTTTTGTTCTTACCAGGGTGTGCCGTAGAGACTTGGCAATAAGCTTTGCGGATTAGTTTGGTCCGTAGATTATTAACGTTAGGGACTATAAGCCGCTCCTGGTATAGGAGTAATCCTTCCTCCGTCTTAAAATTAGGGTTTCCTTTCGCGGCTTATTTACAGAGGGCCCTTAGGGCGTTAGCCGTGCGGTTTATAGTTAGGAGGTGGTTAATTAGCCCTATTAGCTTATCTAAGGACTCCTCTATTAGTGCTAGCTTATTTTACTAGGAGTCTAGCTTTTTAAGGATCCGTAGGTTAAGCTGTTCTGGATAGAAAAGGGCGCGCGTCTGATATTGGGTTTTTAGCTTATTCTAGGGTCCTACGTCTTGTTCTCTTCGGGTTAGGGTATTAGCCTTAGAGTTTTGCTTGCTAGAACGATATATAATCGTAAAGAAGAATTAGGAGAGTATTTTAGCCTATTAGGCTTATCGCCCTATAAGCTGCTTTATAGTTATAAAGTACTTTAGGGCTTTGTGATCTATATATATCTTAATCCGGGAGTTTATACCTTTAAGCTCTACGCGCTATTAGGAGAGTGATTAAATAATAGCTAGCATTTCTTTGTTGTGTACTTTATAGTTATACTTAGCCGGGTCTATTGTCTTTAAGAAGAAAGCTATAGGGTACTATTTACCGTCTAGATGTAACTGTGATAGGATTCCCGCTATGACCCTATTAGAGGCGTCTGTTTCTAGCATTGATTTAAGGTCCGGGTTATAGTAATAAAGGATTAAGAAAGAGATAAGCCGATCCTTTACCTCTTTAAAGGCCTTCATATAGTTATTGTTAAAGACGAAAGGCGTGTCCTTCCTGGTTAGTCGTATAAGAGGTTTTGCTATAATTCTGTAGTTACGGATAAACTGGCGGTAGAAATTATAAAAACTAAGGAAGGACTGGATTCCTTTTACTGTATAAGGGGGCTTTTAGTTATGGATTGCCTCTACTTTCTTAGGGTTGACCTTAATTCCTTCCGTAGTTACGATAAACCTAAGGTATTTTGTACGTTTTACCCTAAACTCGCATTTCTTAATATTGACTTATAAGCCCGCGTTCCGTAGTCTCTTTAGGACCTTCTTAATATAAACTTAATGCTTAAGTTCGTCGTCTAAGTATATGAGAATGTTGTTTAGGTATGCCGTGTAGAATTTGTTGAGGTAATTAAAAAGAACGTTATTTATATACCTTTGGTACGTAGCCGGTCCGTTTATTAGTCTAAAAGGAAGAACTTTATATTTATAGGAACTATAGCGGGTATGGAATATTGTTAAATCTTTAGATATAGGGTCTATCCTAATTTAGTAGAAAGCTTGGCGGATATTAAGTTTGGTAAAGATCTTTGCCTGGCTTAGACGTATAAGGGTCTCGTTAATTAAAGGAATAGGATACCGGTCCTTTTAAGTAATAGTATTTAGCTTTTAATAGTTGATATAAAAACGAAGGCCTTTATTAGGCTTTTTTATAAATAGGATAGGGGAAGTAAAAGGGGCTTAACTTGGCTCGATAAACCCTTTATCCAGGTTATTAATTAAGTACTGCTTTATTGCTTTTAGCTTATCCGTTAATTAATAGTAGAGGGGGCTATAGCCTAGCGAGTTATGGGCCTTTAATTAAATCTTGTGATTGTATATCTGGTAGGGGGATAACTTATCTAAGGCCGCCTTTAAGAATGTATCCTTGTAGCCTATATAAATGGTAGGAAGGAGGCGTTTAACTAGTTCCTTATCGGTTTCCTTATCTGGCCTTTCCTCTCTATTATTAATAATTCGGTTAATTTTATATAGGCTTATTATAAAGACCTTATTGTCCTTCTAGTATATATTGAAGTAAAACACTATAGCGCTAATTGCGGCGATGTTTATGGTAGGGGGGTTGACTAATAATAGGGGCGTATATAACTTTAGGGACTTCCAGGGTACTGGCGTTATTGTTACTCCTTTTAGCTCCTATTATATCTTTTAGAGGTTATCCCTTATATCCTATTAATACGTTCTTTTCCATAACGGTTAGATCTATGCGATTTGGATATTATCTACGTTATTATCTGTCCCGCTTCCGTATATAGAGTCCTCTTTAAATATAACGCTTTGGGAGAGTATCTTTGTTAGTACGGAGTTTTTTCTAGCTTCGCGGTAGGCGTCCTCTTGGGTAAAGGCTAGGTTACGGGCCCGGATATTCTGCTAGTAGGTAGGGTTAGCCCTTGCGGTTAGTGTCTTGCGGTTAATTTAGATCTCCCTAATAAAGGAGGGCAACCTTGGTTTATCCTCCGGCTAGACAAACCGTCTTTTTTGTATATTTAACCAAATATTAAAATAGGATATCTATTTTTGTCTGAGGATTATATTATGGGACCCTAGGTCTAGGATGCAAAAGGGGATACCGTATTAGCGTCGTCCGTTAAGAGCGATATATAACTTTAAGACGTGGGTAATAGGCCAACTGGCTTGGCCGTTATAGCCCTTTACCTAGATAGGCTTCTCTAGTTGGATGGCTTCTGCATTTAGAAACTTAGCAATATTATTTGTATAGGTAGTATTTATAAAGGCGAAGCTATTTGCTCTAGTGTTAATAAGGGCGGTTGTATTAACTCTATATCTATTTTNAGATACTNTATATAGAACNGTNAAATGCTTTCNACCTATTAACTNACTAAGATTAATCTCTTTNAGATTNATAGGGTACCCTAGGGGGGAGTCTTTCCCTAGGGTTCTTCTTTTTCTAACTTATTGGACGTTTCTTCTTCCTTTATCTCCTTAATATCGCCTATATCCTTTAGCTCTGGGTAGGATGAGGCAAAGTGACCTTACTTATTATAGTTGAAGTATATAGCCGAGGTAGGGTTGATTGGAGTATTACGGCAAATACTAGTTAATAGCGTGGTACGTAGCTGGTTGGGCGAGGCTTATTAGTGCGTAGTTGTAACCGCCTTTAGTATAAGAGCAGTTATAACTTGTTTTCCTGCTCTAGCTCCTATAGGTGTAGCTGGCGAGTTCCGATTATTATAGAGTCGCTTCTGCCAATTAGGGCGGGCGTTGATCCGCTTTAGTTCTAAGTCTAATAATAGGCAACAAGCTATGAGTTTTTTGTGGGTTGGTAGGTTATTTAAGGTTATAGCGATCTTTTCTTATAGCCGGATTGTTAGCTTATTGTATAGGTCTAATTAGTAGTTCTTAAGGGGAACCTGGTTTTCTCCTATAAGGTATAGGAATTAAGTCTGGAATTCGGTAAAGGGTTGGTTTAGTTTTATTATTAGGTGATTATAGTTATAATGGGTATCCTGTACTTTATTTAGGTTAATATAGATAGCCGCTAGGTGCTGTATTATCTTATTAATAGATATAAATTAGACAGGGGAGTCGTCCTTAAACTTGGCTTGAAGGTGCCGTTGGGCGTCCCTAGTGGTTTAACTAAAGAGGTAGAGCATTTTGGCTTCTTTAGAAAGGAAATAGTTGTGGTTAACGCGGAGCTTTTCTTGTACTTAAATTCTCCAATTCTTAAAGGTAGGGTCTATCCCGTTAGATAGTGGTAGGGGGTTAGGGAGCTTGACAGACTTTAATTACTTCGTTATTATATCCGTACTCCCTGGTGTATTGCATTTAGTAGAGTAAATAGGTCGACTAGGGCTTTAAGAAGGGGAAGCCGGGCTATTTTGTAGGGCCGTAAGGCTTTCTAGGATCTCTTGTAGGGTCTCTTGTATATTTCTCGCTTTAAGACAATTAGCTTTCTAGCTAACTATAAGGGCGCGAATCTGCTCGCGTATGTCTATAATATTATTATTATCTTTAATTTCTAATCCTAATTGGATCTCAGGTTCCTCTCGGGTAGAGGCAGCTCTCTTAGATGAGCTTACTTTAGGTACCATTATTGGCTTCCTAAGGTTCGTTGGTATTATACGCTTTAGTTTTAATTCCAGGGGTATAGGTTTAGTCCTATCTAGCTTATAAGGTGGGATATTATCTAGGCCTTCCTAGGTAATGTAGGGTTGTTTTGGTGTCTAAGTATAGCGCGTCAATACGTCGTTACAGACGAAGTTTCTTTAAGGTGGGATATTATTAAGGCCTTCCCAGGCAAGGTAGGGAGAGCTTAGTATAATGTTACGGCTTGTATAAATGCCTCTGAACCAAAGCTTATAGAATACTGTATTACGAAGATACTAAGCTAAAGAGAAGGAAAAGGGGTTGCTAGGACCGATGTAAACAAATATATAGGGTAAGCCGCTAAGGCGCTAGCTTTAGGCGGGCTAATTGCAGGTCGGCAGAATATGGCAGAATTTGGCAGGTAACGTGCGATAGCGCCGTTACACTTACTAGTTGGCTATATGCCCTTTAAGAGTCGGTTATTTAGCTATTAGTAAACTTAATAAGGAAGAATATAAGATTTAAATAGACTACTAAATGCGTATAAGCTTTTAATAACTTAAAATATTATTTTATAACTGCTTTAATTTTTACCTACTTTAATCTAGACCTTAAATATATCGTTAAAATAGACTTGTCTAATTATACACTAGGAGGAGTATTATCGCAATATAATAAAAACAGCGAGCTACGCCTAGTAGCCTTTTTCTTTCTTAAAAACTTACCCCTATTAAATTAAACTATAAGATATATAATAAGGAACTGCTTATAATTATTAAATACTTTAAATAATAGCATTTAGAACTTAAAGGATTATTATTCCTAATACGCGTATTAACAGACTATATGTAACGTGGCCCGCCTCCACGTCGCCATACGGCCAAAAAGACTGAGAGTGCTTGCGAACTTGTTGCAAGCGCGGCGGGACCTAATATATATACTCTTACACTATAAAAACCTATAGTACTTTATAACTATAAAGCAATTAATATAACGCCAAATTCATTAGGCCGAATACCTCTTATAATTTAACTTTAAAATTACGTACTAACCTAGCAAACTTAATTAGAAGCCTAACTTATTAATATAATAATTATAAAACTTACCTATAAACGCCTCTAATAAATGGATTATAAATTAATTATAAATTTTACTACCCCCTAAATACTTTAAGAAACTATACCCTATATTTCTAGATACGGAGCTTAATAGGAATAAATTGGAAATTAATAAGTGGGATATAGAAATTAATAAATTAATAGAGCATAAATATAAGAATGGCCCTTAGATAGTAAATATAATAAAAGTAATTTAAACAGGGAAATGGTAATATAAGGATATTACACTCGCTAAATGCGAAATCCGTAATAATCGGTTATACTATTAATAGAAAATAGTAGGCCCGAATTCCAAACCCTTATAATTTAAGATACTCGAATTTATATACAATTCCCCTATAGTAGGACATCCTAGCCATATAAAGACCTATAAGATTATCTAATAAGTATATTACTAGCCTATAATGTATAGCTATATATAAAAATACGTTTAAGTATACAGAATATGCGTACGTAGAAAGACCTCTTATATAAAGAAGTAAGGAGTACTTTAACCGTTACTAATTCTAATATAAAGATGGCAAGATATCTTAATTAACTTTATAGTTAACCTACCTAACAGTAATAGATTTATAAATATTATAGTAGTTATTAACCGTCTTATAAAAATGCGATATATAATTTCTATAGACTTAATTAATATAATATTAGTAGCCAAATGTTTTATTAAGTACGTCTTCAAGCTATACAGACTTTTTAATTTAATAATATCTAACTATAGAAGCTAGTTTGTTTTAGATTTTTAGTAAGCCCTATATAAATAATTAAGTATATAAACACGACTTTTAACTATATTTTATCTAGAGATAGATAATTAAACTAAAATTACAAACGTAATTATAGAATAATACCTATAAATATACTGCTCCTACCTACAAGACAACTAGGAAAAGTGGCTACCTTTAGCTAAGTTTACTGCGAATAATATAAGAAATTTAATAGGCGTAACGCCGTTCTATATAACCTATAAACAAAACCCTTAACTTAGATTTAAACTATAACCTAAAATTAATATAATAGGACCTATAATTAAGAGGATTTAACTAATTAACGTATATAACTTTACTAATTAAATAAAGCAGTTAACGGAACTATTATAAAATAAATTAGCGTACGCTTAAATAGTATAGTAGGAATGGCATATAAATAAAGGATGAGCTCCTATATGGGACTTTAAGGAAGGTAATATAGTTTACCTAAATATATAAAACCTAAAGACTTAATAACCTTTAAAGAAACTAGACTAGAAGTTTACGGGCCTATACTAAATTAAAAAAAAACTAAGCCTATATACTTATAAGCTTAAACTACTAACTAAAATAAAAATACATCTAACGTTTTACGTAAACTTATTATAACCCTTAAAAAGTAAACCTATAACTTGCGAAGTGCTACTACCACCTTTTATAATTGTTAATAACGGTAACGGTTCTTACTTTATTAACTTAATTAATAATATATAATAGAAAACACGATCTAAATAGTTTAAACTTTTTATTAAGTAAAAAGGATATAAAATATAAACCTAGGAAACCTATAACCAGATTAAGGCCAACGCGCCTTCTTTAGTAAAAGAATTCTATAAGGACTATCTTTCGTGGCTTACTTTAGCTGAATGGATATAATATAAAGGTAAATAACTGCCACCTAATATAAATATATAAAATACAATAGCAGAAAGCTTAAAATTAAAAGGAACTTAAAATATATTATAATATTTATAATACGATTATATAATATACAAGATATTAAGGAACTTTAACCGCCGGTTAAAGTTATCTAATTAGTTAGATCTACCTTACTAAGACCTACTATAAAGATATTAGTTCTGCTTACCGCCTTAACTAAGCTAATAGTAATTTTTTATCCTGGGGATAGAAAATCCTAATTAGCCTATTTAACGATAGAATTGGTAAAACTCTATACTGCTACCTAACGCGAAAATATAACACGCAATAAGTTATAAGTCTTAAATAAAATAAAATTATTTGGACCTTCGGCTAAAAGGGGGAGTACTATAATAGGACTAGCCTAGTTATAGTAGGAATATCTTAATAAAACACTTAATAGATAAATTCCGACGCTTTAACTAAATTCTATTAGATTAATTAAATTTTACTAAAGTCCGTTAAAGACCGCGTGTATATATACGTACATATCGACCACTAAGCCCCTAACTATTTAATTATATAATTCTCTTATTATTCCCTTCTCTTCTTTACGCAATGTCTTGTTCTTAGCGAGAACTATATACCCTTAGATTTAGATAGAATTTATATCGTTCCTTTAAATCTTCTTAAAGTCTCTCCGCGCCCTTATATAAGGTATACTTAGGATAATTAGGGTAGTAGGTAAGAGTTTAGTAATAAAAAAGAGTATAGCTTTAGTATAGAGGCTAATTAATATTTAGGTAGTAAAGTAGTCCGTAATAAGCAAAGTTGGGATGCTGTTTATAAGGCGTAGTGGCCTAAGTATTACGGACGCTTTAAGTACAATGTTATAACTACTTGGAGAAGAGACGGAAGAAGCTAGTTGGTTAATTTAGGCACAGTCTAGGATGGAGCCGATAGAGCTATATGACGAGGAATAGTAACCAAGGTCATATGACGTGATCTATATAATCTGTAGAATCTGTATAATCCGTAATAGAGTAAATAGAGCATACGTACCTCACGTATAAAGGGGATTTCTTAGGAGTACGGTTGTGTATTTAAAGAACCATAGTCCCTACCCAGATCAGGGTGGTTTTGGATAAATCTTATCGCGATAAGATGCGATGGATATCCTTATCGCGATAAGTCTTGGCATACCCTAAATAAATTTTCGTCGCCTTTTTCCCCCCATTATCATACAAAATATGGCTTTAGAAGTGGAATCAGAAGCTCTCGACTCTATTAATACCTCTAAATTAAAAAATATAAGAGGTCGCTTAGCTCTTTTAACATAGGAGCATACCCGTCTACTAGGTAGTAATGAGCCTGTATAAAATAAAAAAGCCCGTCTTTTATTCTATTGTAAACACTGCACAGAGTTATATGCTATATAGTCAACTTCTAACTTCCGAAATTACTTGGCGTTAAAGCATAGCATTATAGTTAAGCCTAAAACTAGTTATATAAAAGAAGCAATACGGGATTAATTAAAAGACCTTTACCTTAAAGCGTTATCTCAAAACGAGATAAAAGAGCTAGATTTAGAAGTACTCCGAGCGGTTCTAAATAAGGAAGTTATTAATAAGGCCCTTATTACATTAATTATCGTACAAAACTTACTATTTTAGATGGTTAAGTGGCCAGAGTTCTATGTTCTTCTATAGTCGATTAATCCTAAAGTAGACGGCTATATAACTATAGCCTATTTAGCAGTTAGTAAAAAGATCTATAACTTATAGCTATTGCAAAAGGATATTATACAAAAGAGGCTGCAGTCTGCACTAATAAGTATTTATCTCTCCGTTAATATCTAGACCTCTCTAAATAATTACCTTCTCCTCGCGATTTACGGCCATTTTATTAATAGCCAGGAAAAGCTTATAAACGCTCTTCTTAGCCTTTATACGGTAGCCTTTTATAGCGGGGATAAGTAATAGAATACTTTTCTTCTAGTGCTTAAGGACTACGGGATTACGTAAAAGCTGGGTGCTATTATATCCAATAACTATACTGTAAATAATAAGCTCTATTATATAATAAGCGACTAGCTTCTCTAGGAAGAAGGAATTAAATAGAATCCCATCTACTAACGGATCCGCTATTAGGGTTATATTCTTAACCTTATCGTATAGGCTTTCCTCTTTAAAAACTTAATTAGTCTTAATGATATTAAGTTATATAAAGAAGGAAAAGAGCTAGATCTAAAAGAGGAGAAAGAGAAGAGTAATTTATTTCGGAAACTTGGCGCATTTAGAAAGCTTTATAATATTACTATATATACCCGCAGCTTAGTTAGTCGTATAAGGGAGTTTAAAAGTCTTATAGGGAGAAGAATTCCGCTTAATAATTATACGAGATGGAATAGCTAGTATTTTATGCTTAGCGTAGTAATTTAGAAAGAGTTTGCCCTTAATACGTATACTAAGCGTAACCTTAATACGCTTAAAAAGGACTATCTTAGTTTAAAGGACTAGGAGGCGCTTTGTACAATAAAAAGCTTTCTTTAGATATTCTACTAGGCAACCCTAAAATGCTAGGGATATAAAGCAACGCTTAAGAATATACTTTTTATAATGGACGTTATAATTAAGCACCTTAATAAATTCTAGGTTAGTCTATCTCCCCTTTTTATTTCCTAGCTAATATATAATAGAAGGAGTATATATCTAATAAGGAGTTCTCTAAACGCATTAAAAATGCTTAGAATACCTTTAATAGGTATTACTATAAAACAGATAACTTGCCCCTTTANNCCNCTACACTTATTNTTTATCNAGCCNNTTANATAAGATATATTAAGCAGGNTTNNAAGAAGNAGTGGCGTAAGCCTATACTTAACAGCGTTAAAGAGCTTTAGGAAAGATATTAGAATAGGAGTTCTACGCCTAGAAGTATATTATCGTATAAAAAGCTAGCTCTAGCTTAAGACCTTAACGAGTTTAATAAGATTGCCGAGGATCTTAATAGTATAATATTTTGACTAAAAAGTTAGGATGAGTATAAGGACTTTATCTCTAAGACGCTATATAAGATTTCAATAACTATACTTTAGTGGTGGTCTTAAGAACAGTAACGAAAACGCTAGCTACGGCTCTCGCTTATAGCAATCGAAATTCTCTTAATTCCAGCAATAAGTGATGAGCTAGAAAGAGTCTTTTTAGGAGGACGTTGTATGGTATTATGGGAGAGAATATAGATGGATTCTAAAACTCTTAAGAAAATAAAGTGTTTAAAGAATTAGCATTAGAGAAGAACTATAAGAGAAATAGGTAATTTTTCTCTAAGTATATAGCTATTATATAGTTAGGGGGGAAAGGTAGATAGGGACCCTATAATACCTTACGCCTATCTATAATATCCGCAATATCCGCAGTATCCGCAATATCTGCGATATCCGCAATATCTGCAATATCCGCAATATCCGTAATATTCGCAATATCTGCAGTATCTGCTAAATTCTGCTAGAATCGAGTCCTATTCTACCTGGTTAGGGTAGAAAAGCTCCGCATAGGGCACTTTTATCCTTATCGATTGCGATATTTATACATATTCTATTAGATAAAGGATATTTTATACTCGCTTATTTGCATTATTTAAAACCACCCTAACCTAGATAGTTCTCTTCTTTGTAGTAAATCTCAGAATATAATTGGAGTTAATCTGTTAGGCAACTACTCCACTAGTTATTATTATATTGTTAACTTCTTATTTACCTATATACCTAGCCCATTAACAAGTTTACCGTAGTTCCTACTATAAGGCTTTATTATATATTTACTACTAAGGTTATAGTATTAATAAAGCTAAATAATATGCCACTAAAAGCAGCCACTATAACGCCATTAATGGCGGCAACTACTTTAAGGTTAGGTATAGTGTGTCTAAGAGTTAGCGTCGCTGCTAGCGTCGCTGCTAAGAGGCTGATAACGTAAGCAGTTAGTAAGCTTATAGAGTTATAACAGTTAGTTAGCTATAAAACTGTAGCTAGCTAGCAGCTTGCTGCCTTAGTGGTAAGATTTGGTAGTAAGTTAAAGCTTTTAGTAGAAGTTGAGGATATTTAAATCTTTAACTAAGATTATACGCTAAGTAATGAGAAACCTATGGGAATCTCTTGCTTAGCTATAGTAAATAAAGCGTTTTCCCTAATATCTCTATACGCGCTGTAAACCCGTTTTCCTATGCTAAAATACTTATGTAAAATGCAACGTATATTACATTTCACGCGTTAGCCAGGTAGTAGAGCTTCTTCTTTTACTTCTTTCTTTACTTTTTCCTCTACTTCCTTATTAAATCCATAATCTACGCGTTATTTAACTCCTTTAATACCGCGTAGGGTTTATAGATTAACTGCTTCCTCTTTTTTTCTAATTGACGATGATACCAAATTAGGCGATTAAGATAATTCTATATCGCGAGAGCCTCCTCTAGCTAATTAGAACTACGGCTATATCTTTCCTATTAATTGGGATAATCTCTACCTAATAATATACGGTAAGCTTACTGGTAAATATGGATACCGAGTTACTAATAAGCGGTTGCTGTTAAGTAAAGCTCCTATATTACTAATATGGAAGTATAGGGTAGACCTTTTTTAGGACGGTCCTTTAGGTAAAAAGAGGCTCTAGCTATATAAGCTCTGCTATCTAGCTTAAAGACTAAGTGCTTTACTTATAATTAACGGCAACGATTATATTAACGGCTATTTAAAATTAAAGTATGACCTTATTATTAACCCTAAAAGTTATAGTAGTAGAATATAATAACTAGCTATAGAAGCTTTTACTTCCGCTAGCAGTTATAAACGCCAGCCGTTCTAGGCAGCTGGCTATGTTTAAGCCTATATTAATTAGACAATTTTATAAGATATTACCTTCCGTTAAGCTATAAGTCCTTTTACGCGCACTCTGCTAATATTTGACCGTTCTTAAATCTAAGACTGTTTTATAAAGGCGCCTATAGCACTAAGCGACTGTATTAAAACCGCATTTAAACAGCGACGCGTTAATGTAACGGAGCCTTGTAGTAGGAACTACGGTAAACTCGTCAATAGGCTAGGTGTATAGGAAATGCAAAGACAATAGTTAACAACGTAATAATAACTGGTGGAGTGGTTGCCTAACAGATTAACTCTAATTATATTCTGAGAATTACGATAAGGAAGGAACTATCTAGGTAGGGACTAAGGGTCCTTAAATACACAACTATACTCCTATAAAATCCTTCTTATACGTAATATACGTATTATATATAAGGTACGTAAGTTCCCTTCGTTCCTTACGTTCCTTATATAGCACCTTATATAACCTTAGCTACTATTCCTTATTACATAGTTCCACGGGTTCTATCCTAGACCGTGCTTATATTAACTAACTAGCTTCTTCTAACTTTTCTCCAAGTAGTCGTAACATTGTACTTAAAGCGTCCGTAACACTATCTCCCTCCTCTCTATCTTCGTCCTTAAAAATACCTAGCATCTCTAAGTCGTTTATTAGAGGTGTAATATCCGTTTAATTAATTTAGTTAATATCGTTACTTATAATACCTAAAGCCTCTTCTTCTTTATACGCGCAACGTTATGCCCGCACTATTGCTGCAATATTATTGCTTAGTAAAATAATACTATCTCCGTGTTCTCGCTACTTAAAAGAGGGGCTAGTTTATATTGCGCTAGTAAGTCCTTTATCTTAGTAACCCTCCTCTTACTTAGAGTGCACTAAAGCAAACGTTTAATCATTCTGCGATATTTATTCTACTTCTAACGCTAAGTATACGCGTCCTATAACTCTTAGTAGTCTCTAAGTTCCCTAAGTAATTTATTATAGGGTCTTGTGTTTAATCTACTACTGCGAAGCTTAATAGTAACCTAGCGTAGGCCCTTGCTAAACTTAAGCGTTCTTAAGATGCAGAATAGAAGGCTTTAGATGCTTATATCGCGGCGTCTGCTCATCTACTTCGTCTTAAGAAAGTGCGTAAGAAGGTTTATTTTAAGGAGTAGAAACTTATAAAATAAGGTCTATAGGAACTTAGTAATAAAAGAATGGATTCTCTTCTAACAGAGAAGGAAACAACTCTAAGTAGCTTAGCAGTTACTCTTCCTAGGTCCCCCTTAGGTGACTCGTTCTTTAGTAACTCTTCTTTATTAATATTACCTAACCTTTTTTCTTTTAATACTCCTATACCTTTTCTATAGCGTTCTTTAGGTTTTCTAGTAGTTCCTAGGTAGTCTTATTGTAGCCTATCTACTTTACTTTATACTATATTTTATCGTCTATATCCTTATAACTAACGATCTTTAAAACTTACCATTTGTCTTCCTTTTGTCCTCTATATATATCTGCCTTATAAACCAGTAGCTTAATATTCCCGTATACTAGCTCTAGCATTACAATATGCTATATAGGGTATATTTTTATCTTAGCTAGTAGGTTTAACTTAAATATAACTAATGAAATTTTCTGTATAATTTTAAAAGGTCCTAGTCTAACATAGTCTAACTTCTTACTTAGTTATTAACTTTTAAAATTTTTATATAGTAGCTATACTTTATCTCCCTCCTTAAGATCTAGTCCCTTAGATCTCTTAGCATCGTAGTACTTTTTCATTCTTTACTATACCACCTTAGCTGTTTTCGTAAGGTCTACATAAAGATTTATTAAACTCTTTATTCTTTACTTAGCTATGCTACTTATCTTCTTTGCTTATTATAGCGATAGTAAGGTTCTTGGCTTATACCTATAATTCACCTTAAATAGTAACGTACCTATTTCTTCTTATAGTATTACATTATATATAAACTATATAACTGGTAATAATAATACCTAATTGTTCTATACATAATTAATATAGTACCTTAGGTACTATTCCAGTGTCTAATTTAATTTTTCCATTTAACCGTCTGTCTATAGATAATATACAGTAGAAGTTGCTACTTAAACTCCTTGCTCTGCTAAGAATACTTCCTAAAATACTGCTATAAATCTTAGATCTCTATCTAATATAATCTTATTTAGTGCTCTATATCTTATAAACACTTCTTTAATATAAATTCTAATAACATCTTCCGCTAATATTTCTTCTATATATACTATAAAGTATCCCTACTTTATAAGCTTGTCTATTATTACTAAGATCGCGTTATAATCTTATCTAGTAATAGGGTCTCTTAACTTTAGTAACTTAATAATAAAGTCCTATAATATAACTTCCTATAGTCTCTCTAGTATTTTAATAGGTTATAGCTCTTTATATAGCTTATACCTTATTAGTTTATTTCTTTAGTAATTTAGATATTCTTTTATAACTTATCTAGCTAGTCCCTAGATTCTATTAATAATATACTCTTCTTAAAGTCTTAACTCTAAGCCTATAGCTCCGTTATATCCTTAAGTTAGTCCTTTATAAAATAACTTAATAAACTCTTTTACAATAGATCTTAGCATATATATTACTTTTTAATTTTCATACTATTCTAAATCTGGATCCTCTGCCTATATATCTTAGATTTTTTATATCTAATTATTCTCTAGTGATTTATAGATCTGTTTTTCTTATATTACTATAATCTTCGGATAATTATATCTAATTAGTCTATCTATGTCTTTTTGCAATAAAGCCCCTAATAGCTTTTTATTATTTTATAGTTCAGCCTTTCTACTTAGAGTATCTGCTCATGCATTCTCTATACCCTTAGTATACTAAATCTTAAAATAGTATTCCGTAAGTATCTCTACCTATCTAACCTATCTGTAATTAAGTTCTTTTATTATTAGGAACCCCGTTAGGTTCTTATAATCCGTTTTAACTATAAATAGTTTCTCTATACCTTATAAGAATAATCTTTATTCCTTTAATGCTATAACTATACCTAATAACTTCTTATTATAGATGTTATAGTTTAGTTCTAGTAGTATTATCTTTTAACTGTAATATGCTACTAGGTGCTATCTATCTTAATGTTTTTATAGGAAGTACGCTCCTAGTGCATAGTCTAATACATCCGTTTTAACTACTATCTCTAGCTATAGTTAATAGATTTTAAGAACTGGTTTCTAGGTAAATAACTGTTTAATCTTTTTAAATAGTTCCTTTTATTCCTTTCCCTATACCCATAGTTCTTCCTTTTTTATTAATCTTGTAAGTGGCTTAATATCCTTTAACTATTAAGCTATAAACCTTCTATAGTAATTATAGAACCCTAGAAATAACCTTAACTATATTATATTTTCTAGTTCTTACCAATTCACTATAGCCTCAATCTTCTTTAGATCTATACTAAGTTGGCCTAGTTTAATAATAAATCCTATAAAATTAGTCTTTCTAGTAAAGAACTCGCATTTCTTAATTGCTACTAGCATCTATTCTTCCTATAGTCTCTTTAAAACCTATTTAACATGTTCTCTATATTCTTCCTTACTTATTAAGTAGATAATAATAATATTAAGGTATGCTATAATAAATTCATCTAAGTGCTCTCTTAATACATTGTTAATGCGCTTCTAAAATATTACTAGTATATTTATAAGCCTAAATTATATAACTAATAGTTTATATAGTCCTTCCTTTAACCTAAAGGCTGCCTTTTATTTATCGCCTTCCTTAATTCTAATCTAATAGTACGCCTATCTTAGATCTATCTTTGTAAAGATTTGCGCATTACCAATCCTGTCTTAGATTTCGCTAATTAAGGGTAAAGGATACCTATCCTTTCTGGTAATACTATTTAACTATTTATAGTTAATATATAGTCTAAGTTTTCTATTCTTCTTTAGTATAAATAGTACTAGATATCCCGCTAATAACTACAATAGTCTAATATATCCTTTTTAAAGATTTTCCTAGACAAACTCCTTAAGTACCTATAACTCTTTTTCTGTTAACTTATAAGTTAGGTAGAACCTTAAACTTATTCCTAGTTCTAACTCTATCTTATAGTCCCATACCGTATAATCTAACAGCTTTTTACTCTCTAGTAATTATAACTTTTTGCTATACTTATGGTATCTTTTTAGTATATAGCTTAATCCTTAATTAGTCTCCTTATATGTCGCTCCAAATTGGTACTATACCAACTTAGTTTATTGTCGTATCTTACGTTATTGTATATCTCTAATATTAACCTAACCTATAACCCAATCGATCTTTAGATTATATTTCTATAACTAAGGCATTCCTAATACTGCCTTATTATTCCCCAATGGTAATATATTAAAAGACATCTTAATTTATCTCCCTTTAATGGTTATCTAAATTGGTCCTATTTTAAGATTAATAATGCCTCCTCTATAGGCTATTAGATCTCCTAAGATTGTTACTAATAGGTAAGGGTACTCTTTCTGCCTATATAGTATCCCTATCCTTTTAACTGCTGCTAGTAAGATATGGTTTCTTATTGCTCTACTATCTACTAATACTTTAAACTATTAATCTTGCTATTTAATTCTTAGATTTAGGTATTATCCTTAAATTCCTTTAAGGGTCTAAAGCTCTACTACTAGCTCCCTTTAGTCCCGTAGGCCTCTACTTTTCCTAACTATTAGCTACTTAATCCTATTATACTTAGCTTATTCTTTAGCTAATACCTAGTTTACTTCTTTTCTTTAATATACTATAGATAGGTGTTCTCTGGATATTCCTACTATTATTATCCATTTAAGCATTCTTCTATAAGGAATCTTCCTAGTTAAAGTATTAAATCTCCTTCCTTTTGGACTTCTGCTAGATGCCAGCCGTGTATATACTTAGCATTCCTATACTATTATTTATCTATTATCCAGTACATCCTTATAGGGTATTTCCGATTCTTTTCTTTTGGGTTTTTGTGCATTTTATATATATTATCTATATATGCAATCCATAATAGTATATAGTACGCTAGGTGCTTTAGGTTAACTCTTAGCTTATCTTTATCCTTAAGTTTAAACCTTTATTATACTAATCTAAATGTTATAACTTTATTTATAGGTACTAAGATACATCTCTTACTCCTCTAGTCCTTTAATTATTCCTCTAGATCCTTTAATATTATAATTAATGCTCCCTTAATATGGTTTATTGCTTTTTCCATAATTAGGTGGTCTTAAATAACTTTTTTATCCAACCATATATAGAAATCTTCCTACTTATCATTATGTCGCTATCTATACCACTTTTAGTACAGCTACTAAAGTGTATATAGCTTATTTATAAGGAAGTATCTTCTTATTACTACGTTATAATAGCCTTTTATATATCGTTTTTTAAACCTAGTAAGAATCCCTAGATCCTCTTTATTTTCTAATTTAGTAAGCCATTTAGCCCTTAGTATGCCTACTCTTAGCCTATTAATAATTCTTTATACGGGTGCTCTATCCCTTATACGTCCTAACGTACTAGATCTCTTATCTAGTTTCTTTTCCTACTATAAGGTAATTCTTACTCTAAACTCCTCTATAGTTTCTTTCTTTTTATATCTTATAAGTAGATCCTTAAAGTCTTCTTACTTCTTAATCTCGGTATTAAACTTTTAATCTTTAGTCTAAACATCTTATTTAACTGGTAAGTCCTCTAGGTCTATATATCTGTCTCCTAATCTAACTGCTGTTTATATTGCAAATTCCCTAATTTATAAGGAAGCTCCTTACCTCTTACTTATAAGTGTCCTAATTCGTACTCCAAATTCTTAATCCCTTAAATTCTTTAATCCTAAGCTTGCTTCTAACTTAAGCTTAGCTCTAGCCTTAGTCCAACTAGGCTTTACTAGTGTCCTTATCTCGTCTTAAGAGTCCTAGATCTTACTTATCTTATCTTAAAAGTCTTATGCCGTTGGGAACGCTTATCCCGAGCTTATTTATATATTTCTAAACTAAGCTGCTACTCTACTCTATCGGTTATTATCCGTTATAGGTCTCTAAGCATACCTTATCTTGTCTTAAGAATCTTAGTCGTCTTTTATCTTATCTTAAGAATCTTAAGCCTTTAGCCTTTTGCCTTTATTAAGTAGTAAGCTAGCACTAGCAGTCGTCTACTTACTTAATTATCTCTAAATATTACTCCTTCCATCTTATAAAGTGATAGATGCCGTATCTAACGGTGTTATAATACCCGTTACTAAACCTTACTCTATAGCGGTCTTAGTCTCTACTTCTATTGCGTTATTAAGGTTTAGATACCCCCAGTTAGTTCCTTTACTATCCTTATCGCTATTAATTAATAAGTGCTTCGACTCCATTATTATTATTACTAATCTTTATCCGTACGTTACTGTAATATCTTAATCTAGCTTATAGAGTCGATCTTATTTTTTATCTAACGCTTTAGTTCCTTTAAGTCCTCTTAACTCTGGCTCTTATAGCCAATAGCTTATACTATACTTAGCGTCTTTATAAATTTAGTATGCGTTATTATAACAAAACGCAAAACTTTTAATTAAACATTCTTTTGTTCCTTNNAGNNNACTATNNTCCCTNTATACNTATATGTTATATACTANTANTNTAGTTCCCTTTACTACGTAATAACTTTAACCACTTCTACAGTCTCTAGTAAAATAACCCTATTTTCCGCAATTTATATAAGCTCCGTTTTTAAACTATTACTTTTACTATAGAGTCCGCTTAAACGTCTTCTACTACTAAGATCCTTAGTTTGGCCTATGCTTCTTAGTCCTATAATTACTTAATCCTTAACCTTTAGGTTTCTATAGTTTCTTACTCTATCTCTTATAGATTTCTTTAGTACCACTTAGGTTTATTAGCTCTGCGCCATACTATAGTTTCTAATTTAGCTTTAGTTATTACGTACTCTACGTCTTATATAACTATAGAACTTTATCCTAGCCTTTCTTAGCCTGTTCCCTTTAGAAGATCCTATTATTAATTTTAATTACTTAATCTATTAATTCCCTTAGGGTATCCGTATCTTCTATTAAAATAATTACGTCCTAGACTTTAGCCTTAAGTCCCTATTTGTACTGTACTATAAGCGCCTTATTATTTTACTTAACTTATATTATAAGTGTTTAAAACTACGTTATATACTTAATTGCTAAAGTTCACTATGTTAGGTTCTAAAGCTTTCTCTTTACTATAGTCGTTGCTTCCGGGTCCCTAAATATCTATATTAATTATTCCGCGAATCCTACCTAGCTAAAAAACACAAATCGTACCTCTTAATTGGTAGTAGTTATTCCGTTAGTCTGTATTTCTATTAAGTAGGATTTAAACTATTTAAGTGCCCGACCCGTTAGGAATAGTCCTGCATAGGCTATCTAGTCTATTATTATAGCTAACTTAGCCCCTTTTTGCATGACTTTAAAATATATTTATATTAGGAATCCTTTAAGCTTTAATCTCTCCCCTAAGAATTATTTAATTAAAGGTAACTTAACCTTTGCTGCTCCGATCCCGTTAAGTCTATTCTTAAGTATTATATTATTTTCTATTAATTAATCTACTATTTCTTATAATTATTCTACCGTTATAGGCTATGGCGAGTCAGTATCTACCATACTAGTGTCACCCCCTAACCTTAAAGTAGTTGCCGCCGTTAATGGCGTTATAATAGCTGCTTTTGGTAGCATGTTGTTTAACTTCTTATATTTAATACTATAACCGGGTAGTAATTGTGTAACAGAGCCTTATAGTAGGAACTACGGTAGACTTATTAATGGGCTAGGTATATAGGAAATACAAAGATAATAGTTAACAACGTAATAATAACTAGTAGAGTGGTTGCCTAACAGATTAACTCCAATTGTATTCTAAGAATTATTACAAGAAAGGAACTATCTAGGTAGGGACTAAGGGTCCTTAAATACACAACTGTACTCCTATAAAATCCTTCTTATATGTGATGTATGTGTTATACATAAGGTATATGAGTTCCCTTTATTCCTCGCGTTCCTTACGTAGCACCTTATATAACCTTAGCTACCATTCCTCATTATATGGTTCCACGGGTTCTATCCTGGACCGTGCTTATATTAACCAACTAGCTTCTTCCAACTCTTCTCCAAGTAGTCGTAACATCGTACTTAAAGCGTCCGTAACAGTTAATATTAAAGACCTCCTCCTTACCGCACTTAGTAAAATTAATCTTACCTATAATATCTGGATATTTATAAACGGAATGTTACTGCTTAGTATAGTGGCTTATTTCATTAATAAAGGTAGAAAGCTTTAATTAGTACTTTTAGGCCTTCTACGACTATAAGGATTATACTCTGCTAAGAATATAGCAACGGCCCTAGTGTTAGTAATTTAAAAGTATTAATTTAATTATAAGCTTGGCTCCTTAATAACTAATAACGCTAGTAATAATAATAAGCTCTATAACTACCTCTTATAAAGCCTCTTAGTGGCTAAAAAGGAGCGGCTTTAGTGCGTTGGCTATATTATTAACCTTATTGTTAAGGCTTTGATATACGGTAAAGGTATAAGTAAGCTTAAACGCTTAATAATTGGCGCGAGCGACTATATTAAATTTAATCTTATGCGGTAGAGAGGCTTTATAGGTAAGCTTTATAATATTATTAAATATATTATGCGATTAATAAGACGCCGTAAGGACTTCGCTGAGAACTAGACTAAGGCCTATATTAAGGATAATCTTTTTAATTAAGCAGAGCTTCTGCTTATTAAGGACAGAGGCGTTCGGTGGAATTTAACCTACTTTATGCTCCGCCGTATATTGCTTCTTTATAAAGCGATTAACAAATATCTACTAGCTTAGAGGAAGCCCGCTAACAATAGCTACGATCTATCTCAGAACGCGCTTACTAATGAAGATTAGTAGTAGGCAGAGCAGCTTATTAAGATCCTAAAGCCTTTTATATCAGCTACTAAGCGTATAGAAGGCGATACTAATAGTCCTGGTGTTAAAGGCTTATATGGCGCTCTATAGGAGTCAATCACTAATATAGAGCTCCTCTATTAAATCCTCTAGCGAACTTAGCTAAGCCTTAAAAATAAATGTAACTCCTTCCTTAAATTGGGCGTTAATATGGCTATTAAAAAGATTAATAAATATTTCGATAAAATGAAGGCTGAGAGCCCTTACTATTTTACCGTAGTGATTCTTTATCCGTCTCTTAAACGCGCCTACTTTCGCGATAAGTAGAAACGGTAGCCCTAGTGGTGGAAGCACGCCGAGCGGTATATGGAGACTCTATTTAATAACTATATTAATAAGTAAGTAGATAAGGAAGATGAGGAACTAGTTAAGCTATGACGTAGGAAGGTTCCTTATAAATCTGATAACGATTTAGCTAATAAATACGCACAGTTCTTAGTCGTAGATAAGAGCCTTACTTCCTTAAAGCGTAATTAAAAGCGTATTAAGCTCGCTAGTGAGCTTAACCGCTACTATAACGCAGGCCTTAAGTTTATTAAGATCTGTTTCGATAATAGTAATAAGCGGAACGACGTCATTCCTAATCCTCTTAACTGGTGGCTTAAAGTCGGTCAAATCCTTTATCTAACGCTTGCTAAGATTGCTCTTAATCTATTCTCTATACTAGTAATAAGCTCTATATATAAATAAGCCTTTAGTTAAGCTAAAAAGATCGTCACTAATAAGCGTAATAGACTATTAGCCGACACGATTGAAGCAGATTAATGTCAGAAGTGGTGGTTAATTAAAGGCCTTTTATTAAGTAGTTTAATTAACTGTATTAACTCTAATAAAGCTTTAACTACACCCTGGTTAACAAGCTTAAATGTTAATCTTACTGGCTATAAGCTAACTACAAAGGCAGAAAAGCTAGCTTGGTAAGGTAGATTTAATAGAGCTTTATATTTAATTAAATCTAATATAGAAATAGAGCCTCCGGAGCCCTTACCACCGACTATTCTACCTACCTTTTAAGCCTCTACGGGTGCAGGACGAATTTGGCTATATTTAAATACTGTATTAGGTAAATTGGGGCTAGATTTTAATTGGGTAATGTTTATATTTGTATATAGAGAGGTGCTGCCAAAAATCTAAAATAAAATACTATAAAATCTATACAAATTTCCTAATTGGGACAGCTAGCTGGCAGCTTAACAGTTAGCGTACATTATCTAACAGTTAGCAAACAGCGAGCGATCTAATTGACGCAGTCAGTCAGCTATTTTTCTTAATCTCGCAGCTAAGCTAACTGTTGGACACACTAGTTAGGTAACGACACTAGTATAGCAGACACTAACTTATAGCAACCTATAACGGTCAAATAACTATAAGAGATAGTTAACTAGCTAATAGAAAATAATGCGACGTTAGAAAATAGGATTAATAGGATAGGCGCAATAAAGGTTAAGTTACCATTAATTAAAAGATACTTAGGAGAGAGATTAAAGCTTAAAGGATTCCTTATATAAATGCACTTTAAGGTAGCGTAAGAGGGAGTAAAGCTGGTAATACCTATGGATTAAATAGCATACGCAGGACTATTCTTAATAGGAAGAGCACTTAAATAGTTTAAGCCTTACCTTATAGAGATATAAGTAAACGGAATAATAATAACAAATTAAGAAGTATGGTTTATATTTTTAAGCTAGAACGGATTTATAGAACAACTTATATAAGTATTTAAAAACCTAGAGGCAATAACTATAGTAAAAAGAAAACTCTAAGACATTACGTAATAAACCTTAGTAATTAAGTATATAATATAGTTCTAAACGTTAGCAATATAAGTAGAGTGGAATAATAGGGCGCTTATAGCACAGTATAAGCAAGGACTTAAGGCTAAAGTTTAGGACGTAATTATCCTAATAGAAGATACGGACACCCTACGGGAATTAATAGATTAAGTGATTAAGATTAATAATTAGATCTACTAAAGGGAACAGACTAAGAGAGGCTAGAATAGAGTTTTATAGTTATATAAGGCGTAGAGTACGTAATAACTAAAGCTAAGTTAAAAACTATAGTATAGCATAAAGCTAACAGACCTAAGTAGTACTTAAGAAACTAGAAGGTGAAATAAATAACTATAGAAACCTAGAGAATAAGGATTAAGTAATTAAAGGTCTAAGGAGTAGAGGCTAAACCAGGGATCTTAGCAGCAGAAGATGTTTAGGCGGACTCTATAGCAAGAAAAATGGTTTAAAAAAGGAGCTTATATAAATTGCGGAAAATAGGGTTACTACGCTAGAGACTATAGAAGTAGTTAGAGTTACTATATAGTAAAGGAAACGAGACTAGTAGACGATATATATATATAAAGGGATAATAATATACTATAAGGAACAAAATAATGTTTAATTAAAAGTTTTGCGTTTTGTTATAATAATGTATACCAAATTTATAAGGACGCTAAGTATAGTGTAAGCTACTAGCTATAGGAGCTAGCACCTATAGGATATAAAGGAACTAATAAACTAGTTCGTAGATCGGATATTAAGGATAATAACTTTAACATAGGCGAAATATTTTATAACGATAAGGTAATATAGGCCGCTTACTAGGAGTAAGTAAACCTTAAAGATATTATATAAGAGGTAAAGGATAATTCTACTACAGAATAGGGAATATTGGTAGGGATTAAAACCCCACTAGATATGATATCTATCGCTTTATAAGATGCAAGAGAAGTAGGATAGTAAGCCACTTTAGCACTTAATAAAGGTAAAGGGCTATAAACTTAAGATTTTTAAGACAAGATGCAAGATAACTAAGATTCTTAAGACGAGATAAGGTAAGCTTAAGGACCTATAATAGACGATAACCGATAGAGTAGAGTAATAGCTTAGTTTAGTAATATACGAATAAGCTTAGGACGAAGTTTCCTAAAGGTATAAGACTCTTAAGATAAGATAAGTAAGATTTAAGACTTTTAAGATAAAATAAGAATACTAAGTAAGCCTAGTTAGACTAAGGCTAGAGTAAAGCTTAAGATAGAAGCAAGCTCAGGATTAAGAATTTAAAGAAGTTAAGAATTTAGAGTACGAATAAAGACACCCATAAATAAGAGGTAAGAGGCTTCTTTATAGATTAGAGAATCTGCAGCGTAAATAGCAATTAGACTAGGAGACAGATATATAGACCTAGAAGACTTACTAGAAGAATATAGTATTCGGCCTAAAGATCAAAAAGTTAACACTAAGATTAAGAAGTAAGAAGACTTTAAGGATTTAAGCGTAAAATATAAACTAAAAGAAACCATAAAAGAATTTAGATAAAGAATTATCGTATAGTAAGAATAGAAACTAAATAAGAGATTTAGCATATTAGGACGTATAAGGGATAGAGCACTAGTATAAAGAATTACTAATAGGTCTAGGGCAGGCATACTAAGAGCTAAGTAGCTTACCAAACTAGAAGATAAAGAGGATTTAAGGATCCCTACTAGGTTTAAGGAACAATATATAAAAGGCTGTTATAATATAGTAATAAGAAGATACTTCCTTATGGACAAGCCGTATATACTCTAGCAGCTATACTAAAAGTGGTATAGGCAACGACATAATAATAAGTGGAAAGATTTCTATATATAGTTGGATAAAAGAGTTATTTAGAACTACCTAATTATAGAGAAGGCCATAACTTATATTAAAGGAGCCTTAATTATAATATTAAAGGATCTAAAAAAATAATTAGAGGACTAGAGAAGTAAGAGATATATCTTAGTACCTATAAATAAAGTTATAACGTTTAGATTAGTATAATAAAGGTTTAAACTTAAAGATAAAGATAAGTTAAGAGTTAACCTAAAGCACCTAGTATACTATACGCTATTATGGATTATATACGTAGACGATATATATAAGATACATAAGAATCCAAAGGAAAAGAATTGGAAATACCCTATAAGGATATACTAGATAATAGATAAGCGATAGTATAGGAATGCTAAATATATATATAGATGGCATCTAGCAGAAGTCTAAGAGGAAAGAAATTTAATACTTTAGCCAGGAAGATTCCTTATAGAAGAATGCTTAGATAGATAATAGTAGTGGAGATACCTAGAAAATACGTATTTATAGTATATTAAAGATAAAAAGCGAACTAGGTATTAGCTAAAGAGTAAGCTAAATATAATAGAATTAAGCAGCTAATAGTTAAGAAAAGTAGAGGCCTATAGGACTAGAGGGAGCTAGTAATAGAGCCTTAGACCCTTAAAGGAATTTAAGGATAATACCTAAATTTATAAGTTAAGTAGTAAGATTAGTAGTTTAAAGCGCTAATAGATAGTAGAGCAACACGGAACCATATCTTACTAGCAGTAGTTAAGAGAATAGGATTACCTTACAGATAAAAGGAATAACCTTACCTATTAGTTACAATTTTAGGAGATCTAATAACCTATAGAGGAGGGATTATTAATCTTAAAATAGGACCTATTTAGATAACTATTAAAGGAAGACAAATTAAGATGTCTTTTAATATCCTATATCGGGAAAATATTCGCAGGATGAGATTTAAGTAGACTTTGGTTTTCGCGTTTCGCGTAATTAATATGCAATTTGACCAACTCGACACGCAATTAACTAACTTAACACGTAGTTAACCTACTTAATATGCAATTTAACTAACTTAATACGCAGTTGACCTACTTAACATATAATTTAACTAACTTAATATGCCGTTGACCTACTTAATATATAATTTAACTAACTTAATACGCAGTTAACCTACTTAACATGCAATTTAACTAACTTAATACGCAGTTGACCTACTTAATATATAATTTAACTAACTTAATATACAGTTAACCTACTTAACAACTTTAAAAGCTAACTGTATATCCTTTAACACGCAGTTAACCTACTTAATAACTTTAAAAGCTAACTATATATTTATTAACGTGCGATTAAGGTAAAGTTATATACTATATATTTAACTATTATATATAATCTTATACAATCTTATACAATCTCATATAATCTTATAGTCTTATTACTTAGAGGCTCTGCACGAGGCTCTACACGAAGCTCTGCGTATAGAGGCTCTGCACAAAGCTCTGCGCATAGAGGCTCTACACGAAGCTCTACACGAAGCTCTGCGTATAGAGGCTCTGCACGAAGCTCTGCGCATAGAGGCTCTGCATAAAGCTCTGCACGAAGCTTCGCATAAGGCTCTACACGAGGCTCTACACGAAGCTCTGCGTACAGAGACTCTGCACGAAGCTCTGCACGAAGCTCTGCACGAGGCTCTACGCGAAGCTCTGCACGAAGCTCTGCACGAGGCTCTGCGCGAGGCTCTGCGCGAAGCTCTGCGTATAGAGGCTCTGCACGAGGCTCTGCGAGAAGCTCTGCGTATAGAGGCTCTGCACGAGGCTCTGCGAGAAGCTCTGCGTATAGAGGCTCTGCACGAGGCTCTGCGAGAAGCTCTGCGTACAGAGGCTCTGCATGAGGCTCTGCGAGAAGCTCTGCGTACAGAGGCTCTGCATGAGGCTCTGCGCGAAGCTCTGCGTACAGAGGCTCTGCACGAGGCTCTGCGAGAAGCTCTACGTACAAAGGCTCTGCACNANGCTCTGCGAGAAGCTCTGCGTATAGAGGCTCTGCACGAGGCTCTACGCAAAGCTCTACGTATAGAGGCTCTACACGAAGCTCTATATTAGGTCCCTGCTATATTCCTAATAGCCTCTACACATGCCTCTACCCTATATAGCCACCTTATTTTTTACCCT
Source organism: Cenococcum geophilum 1.58 (assembly GCF_001692895.1). Classification (NCBI taxonomy): domain Eukaryota; kingdom Fungi; phylum Ascomycota; class Dothideomycetes; order Gloniales; family Gloniaceae; genus Cenococcum; species Cenococcum geophilum. The sequence goes on along the minus strand of NW_027137589.1, from coordinate 271,950 downwards.
TCCTTCCTTCTTTATATCCTCCCTACTTAGGGAGGCACTAAAACAGCAGCCAGTAGAGGACCGTTGCTAGAACTAGACGACCGTCGCTAGAACTAGATAACCGTTACTAAAACTAGATAACCATTGCTAGCTAAACGACCGTTGCTAGAACTAGACAACTGTTGCTAGAGCTAGACGATTATCGCTAAAACTAGACAATTGTTATTAGCTAGACGACTATTACTAGAACTAGATAACCGTTACTAGCTAAACAACCATTACTAGAACTAGACGACTGTCGCTAAAACTAGACGACTATCGCTAGCTAGGCGACTATTACTAGAACTAGACAACCGTTACTAGAACTAGATAACCGTTACTAGCTAGACGACCGTTACTAGAACTAGACAACTGTTGCTAGAGCTAGACGACCATCGCTAGAACTAGACAACTATTACTAAAACTAGACGACTATTACTAGAACTAGATAACCGTTACTAGAACTAGACAACTGTTACTAGAGCTAGATAACCGTCGCTAAAACTAAACAACCGTCACTAGCTAGACAACCGTTACTAGAATTAAATAACCGTTACTAGAGCTAGATAACCGTCGCTAGAACTAGACAACTGTTACTAGAACTAGATAACCATCGCTAGAACTAGATAACTGTTACTAGAACTAGATAACCGTTACTAAAGCTAGATAACCGTCGCTAGAACTAAACAACCGTTGCTAGCTAGACAACCATTACTAAAACTAGACAACCGTTGCTAGAGCTAGACGATCGTCGCTAAAACTAAATAACCGTTACTAGCTAGACGACCGTTACTAAAACTAGACGACCGTCGCTAGAACTAGACGACTATCGCTAGAACTAGACGACCGTCGCTAGAACTAGACGACTATCGCTAGAACTAGACGACCGTCGCTAGCTAGACAACCGTTACCAGAACTAGATAACCATCGCTAGAACTAGACAACCGTTACTAGAACTAGATAACCGTTGCTAGAGCTAGACGACTGTCGCCAAAACTAGACAACCGTCGCTAGAACCAGACAACCGTCGCCAAAGCCAGATAATAACGACTAGCCAGCCAACACTATAAACGATTTAATCGATTAATTAAATTAAGGTAGTATAGACAGGTAGGCATAAATAGGTAAATGCTAACGGGTAGGTAAATATAGACAAGTAGGTAAATACAGATAGGTAAGTAAATATAGATAAGTAGGTAGATATAGATAGGTAAGTAGATATAAATAGGCAAGTAGATATAGATAGGTAGGTAGATACTAATGGGTAAGTAGATATAGATAGGTAGGTAGATATAAATAAGTAGATATAAATAGGTAGGTAGATATAAATAGGTAAGCAGATATAAATAGGTAGATAAATGCTAACGGGTAGGTAAATATAGATAGGTAGGTAGATATAGATAGGTAGGCAAATGTAGATAGGTAGATATAGATAGGTAAGCGATATAAATAGGTAGGCGATGCAGGTAGGTAGGTAAGTTAATAGATAGATAGGTAGAAGAGAACTATCGCTATATTATATTAAATTATCTAAAATAATAATATTTATTTTGCTAGCCTTATAAATAGCTTTAAAATAGCTTTTATTTATTTAAAATATATTATTAGTATAAAAGAGGTAAATATAATTATAGTTGCCAAATGCGTAAATTACTAGCAGGTTGCGCGCAGGTTGCGCGCAGGTTGCGCGNAGGCTACGCGTAGGCTGCGTATTAAAAAAACACGACATAGGCTAGTCGGTCGAGTTGCTAAATGCCCTCAACTGCGCGCCAATTGCGTCAACCACCAACCATTAAGGCCATTAAAAGGGTACCATATTTTGCCGATGTACCATTAGGACGGGATAAGGCTGTATTAAGTATGCCTTAGTTATAGAAATATAATTTAAAGATTAATTAAATTATAGGTTAGGTTAATATTAGGGATACTTAACGCCGTAAGATATAATAATAAACTAAGTTAGTATAGTACTAAGTTGGAGCGATATATAAAGAGACTAAGTAAGGCTTAAATTATATACTAAAGAGATACTATAAGTATGGTAAGAAGCTATAGAGCCTAAAAAGTAAAAAGCTGGCAAATTATATAGTATAGGACTATAAGATAGAGTTAGAACTAGGAATAAGTTTAAGGTTCTTTCTAACCTATAAGCTTACTTAAGAGGAGGCGAGCGTACTTAAAGAGTTTGTCTAAGAGAACTTATAAAAGGGATATATTAGACCATTGCAGTTATTAGTAGGATATTTAGTACTATTCGTACTAAAGAAAAATAGAAAGCTTAGGTTATGCATCTACTATAAATAGTTAAATAGCATTACTCGAAAGAATAGGTATTCTTTACCCTTAATTAGCGAAATTTAGAATTAGATAGGTAATATATAAATCTTTATAAAGATAAATCTAAGATAGGTGTACTATTAGATTAGGATTAAGGCAATAATAGAAGGCAGCCTTTAGGTTAAAAGAAGGACTATATAAACCATTAGTTATACAATTTGGATTAATAAATATACTAGTAATATTTTAGAAACAAATTAATAGTATGTTAGGAGAACACCTTAATAAGTTTATTATAGTATATCTTAATAATAATATTATCTACTTAATAACTAAGGAAGAATATAGGGAATACATTAAATGGGTTTTAAAGAGATTATAGGAAAAATAGATGCTAGTAGTAATTAAAAAATATAAGTTCCCTACTAGAAAGACCGATTTTATTAAATTTATTATTAAACTAGGTTATATTAGTATAGACCTAAAGAAAATTAAAGCTATAGCGAGTTAGTAAGAACTAGAGAATATAATACAGTTAAGGTTATTTTTAGGGTTTTGCAACTATTATAGAAGGTTTATAGTATAATGGTTAAAGAACATTAAACTATTTACCAGGCTTATAAAGAAAGAGGAACTATTGTCAGATAATCTGTATTCTCTAGAGGCTTAGACCATACACAAGTCACGTATAGTGTAAACCTCTTTATCTAAGCCCGAGGGCCCTAGGTCCAAGGTCAATCAACCTTAAAACAAGATCATCAATCAATCAACCCATTTCATTAATGAACAGCTCAATACGAGTTTCGTGACAGTTATAAGCCTAATCCACCAAGACAAGAAGCTATTTAGCTATTATTCAATTATTTAAAGAAATTCTACCTTATTATTAGACTCTAACACCTTATTATTAAGACGCAGACTTTAACGGAAATCCTACCTTAATTGTTATAGGACAAGATTCCACGAGATTCTATAAGATTCGACCTTATTGTCACGGAACGATCCTAATAAGAGATTCAACCTTATCGTTAAAGGACAATCCTAATAAGAGATTCGACCTTATCGTCAAAGGACAATCCTAACACGAGATTCCACGAGATTCCATAAGATTCCATCTTAATCGTCATAGGACGATCCTAACGACAGGACGATCCTAATAATAAGGACGATCCTAACGATAAGGACGATCCTAACAACAAAATACCATCTTAATTCATCCTTTGCCTATCAGTCAAATGACTCTACCAACATTAAGTTCGTCTACCATAATCATCCTTAATAAGCCAGAAGACTGGGAGTAATAAATCTAGCAACTACAAGCCCTTATAGACAAACAAATTTAGGCCTACGTTAACCCAGACAATATAGCACCTTAACAAGGTCTACTATAAGAACTAGCCTATCTAAAAGTTATAGATTTTAATAAGAATGCAACCTTATATACACAGCTCTTAACAAATCAACAAAGGGCGTATAAGAACAGTAGACGATACTACAACTAAGATATAAAGTACTTCCTAAAATAGAAAGAGCATCTGCAATAGATACGCACCTAAATCACGTCCACAGTATTAATTTAGAAGAAGCTACTACTTAACCCTTCCTTAACAGTTAAAGAATGGCTATCTTAACTAAAGGAGAACACCGAACCTACCTTATTATTTATTAGGAAGAAGGTACAATACCAGTATACGGAAGCCCTTAAGGGGTTTAAATAGTTGTTAAAATTAAACCTATAGCTAGATTAATAGGAACACATAATAGTACTAGGAGAGAAGTATAAAATCCCTTAAATATTAAAAGGAATCTAGCTTTAAGATTTAGCAGATGTTATTTAACCTTTTAGCGACGCCTACTATATAAAGTACACTACTAAGTTAAATAACCCTTAGAAGTCAAGATCTTCTAAATACCGTAGAGTAGTAAAGGAGCTACAAGAAGGACTTATAAGACCCTTAAAGAAAGCCAATACTACTATAAGGGGGAGTACCTTTAATGCAGACTTCGCAGAGCAAGCCATTAAGGATTACTCTAATACTACTAAAGGTTTACAAAGAGGAAGAGCCTTAGCACGTAATAGACGCTTAAAGAAAGCCAGGACACTAGTAGATAAGGAGACGTCCTATAAAAAGCTAACGCCTAAGTGCTTAGCGTGCGGAATACGAGGACACTCCCTTAAGGACTATTAGTATTTATTTAAAGATAAGAAACCTACAGAAGTCACAATAGGAGATACTCGCATTAAAAAGGCGCTAAAGAAGGTAGAAAAGAATAAGGATCTTACTAACCAAGTTATAAAAATCAAACTTAAAGAATAAGAAGACGAGGCTTAACAATAACAGGACAAGAGTTAGAAAGTTAAAATTAAGGGAGAAGCTAATGCAATATTCCTAAAATCGTACCACATAGGTCAAATCTATCCACTAAAGCTATCAACTATTCTTAACTCAGGAACCACTCTCCATATCTTCAATAACCTCTCTTATTTCTATAACTTTAGGAAAGCTCTAAGACTTAAATACGTCATCGCCGGCAGCTCAAAAGTGCCTATACTAGGCTACAGTAACGTCACTATCTAAGTCACAAAACCAGACAAGAGTAAGGGAATCCTACGTCTTAAGGACGTTACCTTTTATACGGACTTTAATACAAATCTAGTGTTATTCTGTCTACTTTAAAAACAAAAGTACTACTAGGACAATAAAGGAGAGAACAATCTTCTAGTTTAAAAGAATAACTTAGTCCTATGTTAAATAGAAGAACGTTACGGATAATAGACTATCAAATACGTCCAACTAGAAAGTCTATCAGCGTTCAATATAAGCCAACTACTACGCTAAAGGAAGCGTAGAGCATCGTTAAGAGACGCTTGTCCAGATTCAAAAGGAGATACACGTCTATAGCATCTACGTCTAGGTCATCCAGGACCTATAAGCCTTTATTATTTAGGTCTTAACGCCTTAGAAGTTAAGCTTTAAGGCCCAAAGATAACGGAATATTAACACTACAGTCTTACCAAAATTAAGCGTTAGGTCTTAAGAAGGTTCTTAAAATAGAAAATTAATAAACCCTATCTTAACCTCCATATTAACTAGACTAACCTTAAAAAAGCGCATACTAGATTTATATAAGTTATACTTATCTATAACACCTTCTTAGGAAGATCCTTCCTATATTTTATAAAAACGCATAGCAAAGAGAAGGAGACACTATAAGTACTTAAAGATTTCATCTAATGGATTTATCTAAGGTATAATCTTAAAGTTAATACTATTAAATTAGATAACAAGCTAGGGAAAAGGAGAACCCTTAAATAGCTACAGACGCAAGGGATTATATTTAAGCCTTTAGCGCTATATACCCAAGCTTAAAATGGTACCGCCAAACGCTTAGGGGGTATAATCATTAAGAGAGCACGTATAATAAGAATTGCTACTAATCTACCACACAATCTATGGAATAAGATAGTTAACTATACAGTCTACCTATAAGATCAAATACTATGGGAAAGCAATAGTTAGAAATCGCTATATAAGAGGTTCTATACCTTCCTAGCTAATAAGAGATTAAGAAAGCCGCAACTAGCGCACCTAAAAGCCTATAGCTATAGGGCGTACGCAATAACGTTAGACACCTAGCTAAAGAAGAAAAGGCTAAGCAAGCTAGATCTATAAGCCCATATCAGCTACCTTATTAGCTATAACTCTACCAATATCTATAGGATCTGGATCCCCTATAAAGGTATCGTCATCTCTACTAGGGATGTCATCTTTAATAAAAAAACATTCTTTAACGGCAAGTAAACGGACATCTTAAAGGACCTACACGCTAAATTAGACACGTTAATTAAGAAGATTTAACTTCCTAATACCCTAACTAAGAATAAGGTTCTTTTAGAAGATAATAAAGAAGTATTTAAACCGTTAATTTAAGAGGAAGACGACGACGTTAATAATAAGCCAGTTTAAACCTTTAATAAGTTAGCCGATCTTAAGCTTACAAGAGCTCTTAAAAATGCATATTATACGCCACCTCTAACAGAAGAAGATAAAGAATCTCCATACGCCTTCTACGTTAAGTACCCTATAAGGTCAGATATACCAGATTAGGACATTATCTAACAAAAAGGAGACGGGTTTAACACTTAGGGGGTACTTAAAGACTCGTTCAAAGAAGCCGGCGATTATAGGTTCAAAGACTTTATTACTAAAAGGATCACTTCAGCCTATCACAGCGCCTTCTTAGCAGGAAGAAAGTTCAACCTTAACAATTAACTTAACGACAGCAAGCTAAAATTAGGCAAAATACGTAATATTAGATTATATAGGAAGAACTTACCTCCGCCACCTTAGTCAATCCGCGACCTTAATACGCATCCTCTTTGAGATTAGTTCTAGGAAGCTTAGCAAGCTTATCTCCAATCTTATTATTAAATAAGGTTATTTTAAGAAATAGATAAAAAGCATGTAAAGGGACAGCAGGTCCTTAGCTTAATATAGGTATTTATCTATAAGATAGATAAGCACGGGTTTCTCCAAAAATGCAAGGCACGCTTAATAGTCTACGGAAATTAATAGGCCCCAGGAGACCTACCTATAAGAGCTACTACATTAGCTAGTACAACCTTCTAAACCCTTATAGCGATTACCGCGAAATTTAACCTAGAGACGACACAGATAGATATAGTCAATACGTTTATCCATTACGATCTTAACAAGGTTATCTATATAAAGCTACCACCAAGGTTTAATAAAAGAAAAATAGATAAAGTACTACGCTTAAGAAAAGCCCTATACGGACTATAATAATCACCACTATTATAGCAAAAAAACCTCACAAGCTTATTAAACGAATTGGGTTTCAAAAAGGTACCTCAGGAGCCGTATATTATGCTAAAAGGTAGAATAGTTATCTTCTTCTACGTTAACAATATTATCTTTTGCTACTAAAAGATAAATAAGAAGAAAGCTTAAAAAGCAATTAAGGAGCTAAGCAAGGAATACCAGATAAGTACCCTTAGCGAGCTAAAATAGTTCCTAAAAATCTACGTACTACGCAATCGTAGCCAGAGGCTCCTATAGCTATCCCAGGAAGCCTATATAGAGAAGATAGCTAATTAGTACGAGATAGATCTCAAAGGGCGTCTTCTAGATACTCATATAGCAGAATTAGAACTCCTTCCTACCAATCACTAATTAATCCATCTAACACATCCGTCCCCTAATATAGACCTATTAATCTATCCTATATCCCTACTAGCCTCTATAATGCTATATCAGAGAAAATTAGGTTTAGTACTCTATACAGCCACTACAACGCGTCTAGATATTACCTTCGCAGTATTACGGCTAGCAAGGTTCAATTAGAACCCAAGCTAAAAGCATTATTAAGCGGCAAACAAAGTTATCCAGTACCTATATAGCACAAAAAGCAGAGCAATCTACTATAGAGGAGATAAGGAAGGAACGAATAGTAGAGAAAGAGATAAAGGAATACGCGACAAAGGACAAGATAACGGAAGAGATAGTAGAAGCAAAGCGCAATCATTTATCTATGCCAGCAATACATCATTCGCGGACAACTCCGTCAATAGAAAGAGCTTACAAGGATATATTATAAAGCTATTTAGGGGGCCAACCGCCTAAAGAGCAAATAAGCAGGGTATAGTTATAACGTTGAGCATAAAAGCCAAGTTATTAGCCCTATTACAGACAGTAAAGGAAGCTATCTTTATTAGTAGGCTGTTTAAAGTAATAACGCTACACCTAAATAAGCCCTTAATTATTAAATGCGATAATACCTAGACGCTCTAACTAATTATAAAAGATACGGTAAAGCTAATTATAAAGCTCTAACACGTTAACATCTATTAACACTAGCTATATTAGGAATACGCAATAAGATAAGTATAATTTTAATAAACAGCGACGAAGGAGATAATCGCTAATGGACTTATAAAGGCCCTGCCCAAGTAGAGGTTTTAAAGCTTCGTTAATATAATCGGAATAGTGGATATTAAGAAGCGGCTAAATAAGGAGAAGCAACTAAAGAACCTAAGGGACAGTAGTAAAGTAAGACGGAAGGATTTAGATAAGATTACGGTTTAATTAACGCATTAATAAGCACGAGAAGGGTCGCCAAGGCGCTAGCCGTAAGCGAGCTAATAGCGATTTTCCATCCCGGGGATAGAAAATCCTAATTGGTTAGTAGAAGTTGGCAGAATTTAGTAGAAAGATAGTTAGCTTTAACCTTAAAGAGCTTAAAGCTAAGGGGGTGTGTTAAATAATCTGTATTCTCTAGAGGCTTAGACCGTGCACGAGTCACGTGTAGTGTAAACCTCTTTATCTAAGCCCGAGGGCCCTAGGTCCAAGGTCAATTAACCTTAAGATAAGATCATCAATCAATCAACCCATTTCATCAATGAACAGCTCAATACGAGTTTCGTGACAACTATAGGCGTAAGGAGATAAATAAAGAAAGTTGTTTAAAGAACTTAAGGAGTTATTTACCTAGGAGCTAATCCTTAAAATCTATTAACTAGGACTAAACACGGTTATAGAAACAGACGTATTAGACTATATACTAGGAGTATATTTACTATAGAAGTATAAGGACGCATAGCATCTAGTAGTATACTATAGTAGAAAGATAACACCACTAGAGTTAAACTATAACGTCTACAATAAGAAGTTATTAGGTATAGTTGCAGTACTTAAGGAATAAAGAGCATTCTTATAAGGCGTAGAGAAACTATTTATAGTTAAGACGGATTATAAGAACCTAATAGGGTTTCTAATAATAAAAGAACTTAATTAGAGATAGGTTAGATAGGCAGAGATACTTATAGAATACTATTTTAAAATTTAGTATATTAAGGGAACTAAGAATATAAGAGTAGACGCACTTAATAGAAAGGCTGAACTACAAAATAATAAGAAACTATTAGGAGTAATGCTATGCAGAGATAAGGACGGATTAATTAGATATAATTACCCTAAACTAATAGCAACTTAAGAAAATAACGAACTAAAAAGAGTCTATAAGATACTAGAAAGCTTTTAGGTATAGAGAATTCTAGAAGCACAGCTAGAAGATCTATAGATAAATATATACGAGAATTAAGAAGCGAAGTACATCCTAAGAAGTATAGTAGAGCATTTTATGGAAGATTTCTATAGGGAAATAACTTAAGGACACAATAGAGCAATAGGCTTAGTGTTAAGACTTTAAAAAGAATATATTATTAACAGAATCTAAAATATTATAAGAAAAGTAATAAAAGAGTATCTAGATTGTTAAAGGAATAAACTAACGAGGCATAAGCTATATAAAGGGCTATAACCTATTAAAATACCAGAAAGACTATAGGAGGTTATATTATAGGACTTTATTATTAAGTTATTAAAGTTAAGAGACCCTATTACCGGATAAGATTATAACGTAATCTTAGTAATAGTAGATAAGCTTATAAAGTAGGGATACTTTATAGCATGCATAGAAGAAATCTTAGCGGAAGATATTGCTAGAATCTATATTAGAGAAGTATTTGTAAGATATAGAGCACTAAGTAAGATTATATCGGATAAAAATCTAAGATTTATAGTAGTATTCTAGGAAGTGTTTTTAGCAAAGTAAGAAGTTTAAGCAGTAACTTCTACTATATATTACCCGCAGACAGACAGCTAAACGGAAAGATTAAATTAGACGCTAGAATAGTATCTAAGACATTATATTAATTATATACAGAACAATTGGGTATCGCTATTATTAGTTATATAGTTTGTATACAATGTAATACCACAGAAAGGAATAGGCATATTACTATTTAAGGCAAATTATAGATATAAGCTAAAAATATCGTTATTACTATAATAAGCAAAGAAAACGAGTAGTATAGCTAAAGAAAAAATAAAGACGTTAATAAATCTTTATATAGACCTTATAGAATTAGTAAAGAAAGTATAAGAAAGAATAAAAAAGTATTATAATGCTAAGAGATCTAAGGGACCAGATCTTAAGGAGGGAGATAAAGTATAGCTATTATATAAAAATTTTAAGAGTTAACAACTAAGTAAGAAGTTAGACTATATTAGACTAGGACCTTTTAAAATTATTTAGAGGATTTTACCGGTTATATTTAAGTTAAACCTACCAACTAAAATTAAGACCTTCTCTATATAGTATATTGCAATACTAGAGCCAGTATATAGGAATATTAAGCTACTAGTTTACAAAGTAGATACGTATAAAGGATAAGAAGAAGATAAATAGCAAGTTTTAAAGATTGTTAGTTATAAGGATATTAACAATAAAATATAGTATAAGGTTAAGTAGATAGGCTATAATAAGACTACCTAGGAGCTATTAAAGAATTTAAAGAACGCTATAAAAAAGGTATAGGAGTATTAGAAGAAATTAGGTTAAATAGCATTAATAAAAAAGGATTACTAAAGAATAAGTCACCTAAGGGGGACCTAAGAAGAGTAGTTGCCGAACTACTTAGATCTATTTCCTTCTCTATTAGAAGAGAATCCATTTTTTTATCGCCAAGTTCCTATAAACCTTATTTTATAAGTTCCTACTCCTTAAAACAAACCTTCTTATAAACCTTCTTAAGACGGATTAACTAAGCGGACGTAGTAAGATAAGAATTAAGAGCTCTTTGCTAAGCTTTAGTAGCCTCTCATTTAGCGTTATAGGAATGACGTAATTTAGTAAGGGTAATAGATAGTTTATTATCTAGCTATATAGTAGTAGATTAAATATAAGATCTTAAGATAAATTAGTTAAGGAACTAGACGACTATTAAGAGTAATAGGTCGCGTATATTTAGCATTAAAGATAGAGCGAACGTTACAGGACGAATAAATATTCGCTTTAGTATACTCTAAGTAAGAGGACGGTTATTGCGAAGATGGACTTACTAACGTAATATAGACTAACCCCTCTTTTAAATAGCGAGAATATAGAGACGGTATAATCTCACTAAGAGATAGTATTATAGTAACGGTATAAAGCTAACGAGCTATAGACGAAGAAGAAGGAGCCTTAAGTATAATAAGCAACGATATTAACTAAATTAATTAGATAGACATTATACCTCTAGTAAATAACTTAGAGATATTTAAAATCTTTAAGGACGAAAATAAAAAGGAGGGAGATAGTGTTACGGACGCTTTAAGTACAATATTATAACTACTTAGAGAAGAGATGGAAGAAGCTAGTTAGTTAATTTAGGCACGGTTTAAGATAAAGCCAATAGAGCTATATAACGAGGAATAGTAACTAAGGTTATATAACGTAATTTATATAATCTATAAGATCTACGTAATCCGTAATAGAGTAGATAGAGTATACGTATCTTATATATAAAGGGGATTTCTTAGGAGTACGGTTATGTATTTAAAGGACCATAATCCCTACCTAGATAGTTCTCTCCTTTGTAGTAAATCTTAGAATATAATTAGAGTTAATCTATTAAGCAACTACTCTACCAGTTATTATTACGTTGTTAACTTCTTGTTTACCTATATACCTAGCCTATTAATAAGTCTACCGTAGTTCCTACTATAAGGCTTTGTTATACTAAGTGCTAGCAGCTTCTTAGTTATAATATTATATTTTCTTATAATAGACTCTATATTAGTAAATGCTATTATAGTACTACCGGAGTCTACTAGACTTACTATATTAATATAAACTTAGGGGTATAAGTTATATAATAAGAAGAGTTAGGTTTAAATAAGGATTAATTTTTAATTACCGTTTACTAATTTAAGATTAAGTAGTAACTTATTAATAGAAAGGATTAATTAATCTAGTAATAAGGACCTAATCTTCTTGTTTTCCTCCTTATATAGTTTAGACCCTTAGACGCGACTTAGTTTGAGGGTTTGCCTTTTAATAACTAGGGTATAAGGCTGTTTTAATAGGGTGGTCTAGTGTCTATCTAGCTGGTGGTATTAGTATTAGTTTTAGTCAGGGTATAGAAAGACAATACCTTACCGATAATATAGCTGTGTTTATATTTACTAGCGTAGAGTTGCTAATACTAGGCGTTATTAACGGGTTAGGCTCTTATATAGGGTATTATTTAGAGTAACTAAGCCGTAGGGTTAAAGGGGGGGTTGTCCGCTATAGCCGTAATAGGCTCCGCGGTCACCGCGTCTATAATAGACTCTATAATTACCGCGTCCGCAGTTATTAGTTCGCATTATTTAATAGGGTAGTATTAAGACTAGGTTTACTATCTTAGTAAGGTTATAGGCGTTCTTTTAGTGGCCGGGCAGGCTATAAGCAAGGTATAGTCTATTATTAATATAGCGCTTACGCTTTATATCTAAGATTCCATTAAGGTTTATAGGTTCTTTAGTTACTACTAGGGTTAGGGTTAATATAGGGGTAGGGGCTTAAGTAGGTAGGCGGTGGTTAGCGTTCTTTTTAAGGTTGGCTTAGTGTATATAGTTTATAAGGTTTTTAGCAAATATATCTATTTACTTACTCTAACCTATATAGTTGCTGTTATTAATTTTATAGGCAAGTCTAAGTACTAGCTCTTCTATTTTCAGAGAGATAAACTTTTAAAATAGGTCCACCTTCTATTTATCTATTTTCTTAGCGCGGACTATTAGCTTATTAAGCTCTCCCTTTTAGGACTAGTAATTACACTCGCCTTAGGGGAAATAGTTAAGCTTATTTTTTTATAATCTAGGTTATATTAAGGACCTTATAGTAGGTAGTAAGGTCTTTAAGTATATCTTTTTTAGCGGGCCATTTCTATATAGATATGTTGTTTAAGTTCCTGGATATAAGCTCTAGGCCCTATTTAATAAGCTAATAGGCCTTATCCTCTAGTATATTTAAAATATAAAGGATCTAGGACTAAACTGTATTAAAGTAGTCCTAGTTATAGTTAAAGACTCCCTTAATCTTAATATGCTAGGTTTTAAAATTAGCTTATTATTCTAGTAGGGTGCCTTTTCTGCTAAATATTAGCTTAAGTAGCTGGCTACTAGTAAATTATATACGTATTTAAAGAGTTTAAGCTTAAGCTTAAGTTTATTATAGTTAGGTATAACTAAGCGGTTTTTATAATAAATTTGCTTTTTATAGCACCTAAACCTTACTATTTTTATATAGTAGGCCTATTAGGTCTAGTTCCTAATAATAGCTCCTAATAGCTTTCTTTCTATTACACTTCCAGTCTCCTTTTATATTAAAGATGGTATAAAAGGCGTCCCTTTATTATACTTTATAGATAAGATCTATTAACCTTTTACATAATTCTTAGGTAAAAGCTATTTTATTCTATCCCTTAACCCGTTAACTTGGGCATGTAGGTTATCGATAATAGCCTACTAATTAGATTAGTAGGATTTGGTAGTTATGCTTAGGAATATAAAATTTGGGGAGTGGCTAAGGCTTTGGGGGGGTTTTTTCGCCGTCTTATTTAGGGGAATTTTATATTGGGTCTTCTGAACAAGATCTGCATCAATTCTAGCGTGATTAGAAGGCATGGTGGTGGTGTATTTAATAGTTGAATTCTACGCGTTGTTCTAATTCTGGTGTTCGCGCACGGGCTTTCCTCTCTGCTCGCCCTAACGGGTTAAGGGATGCTACTCTAAGTATAAGACTAGATAGTATTATAGATCTTATAACCTTTAAATATATATATATTAGGAAGGCCGCTATAAGGTTAAAGTCCTTTAGTTATTATAGGGCTTTAAGTTCTAATTGCTTTATAGCTTTGCTATTAGTTTAAAAGGATAGCTTAGTAATTAGGGGTAATATATTAGGGATATTCTATTTAGGTATATTTAGACCTCTATTAGCTATAGACTAGGTACTAGCTAAAATATTAATAAAAGCTAATAGAGTTTATACTGCCTAAGACTTAGTATATAAAGCTATAGATACTTAAGAATTCTATACCTAAAGCTTATTTTATAATATAAGGAATAAGATATCTATTATCTGTTTTCCTTCTCCTGTTTTAAAGCCTTTAGTATAGTCTAGCTATTATAATAGTTTATTAATAGGTTGTTTTCCTCTAGCTTATATTTAATTTTAAAATTAAATTATATAAGCTTCTTTACCTATTTGGCTTATTAAGGTATAAGCTCCTTTATAGTTATAAAGTAGCGTAAATTATAATAATCTAAGAGTATATAAGTGGTATAGCTTACGTACTTAAGGTAATATTACTACTGTTTAAAATAGTTAACTATAGTTAGTAGTTTATTATTATTATAGGTATAATACCTAACTTTAGGCCCCTAGAATTTTCTACTATAGAATATTATTAGTCTTAGTAGAGCTAGGTAGCGTTTAAATACCTATTAAGTTATAATAGGATACTAATAAGGGCAAAATTAAATATATTAGTGATTATTATTAATAGCTTATCTAGGTTAAAATACCGTAGTAATAGAGCTTTTATAAACTTTACGCGTAGTTTTTAAAAGGCCTCTTAAACCTTTTTAAGCTATAACTATAGTTTATACTATTTAATTGGTTTCTTTTTAGTTTTCTTTCTTCCTATTTTTAAGTTTTTTACTTCTTAGGCTAGGTTTTAGGAAGCTTTTATAATATAGTTAAATAGGTATTAGGCAATGTCTAAATAGTTATAGATAAAGCGCCTATAGAAATTGGCAAAGTCTAGGAATATTTAGATATTTTAGTAGCTCTCTAGCTCTAGCCACTCTTTTATTATTTATACCTATATTAGGTCTATAACTATATCTATAGGCATTATAATATAACCTAGGAACTTAACCTACTTAGCATTAAAGATAACTTTAATGCCTTAGCGTAAAGGCCCTAATTATCTAAATATTCTAGTACTTTACGGATATATTACTTATACTAATTTTTATCTTTTAAATAAATTAGGATATTATCTAAATAGATAATATATATACGGTTAACTAATCCCCCTAGGGCCCTATAGATATATAATTAGAATATTATAGGCGTATTAGCTAGTCTAAAAGGCATTATTAGATACTTAGAGTGGCCGTATTAGGTTTTAAAAGCGGGTTTTAACTTATCCCCTTCTTTAATATAGAGCCTATAATAGGCGTTTTATAAATCTATCTTTATAAAGATCTTCGCCCTAAATAGTTACTTTAGTATTTTACTAATTAGTAGTAGTAGGTAACAGTTCTTAATTATAATCCTATTAAGGTCGTAATAGTCTATATATAGCCTTATAGTTTTATCTAATTTTAAAATAAAGAGCATTAGGGCGCCTACTAATAACTTATTAGGCTAGCTCTATCCCTTTTCTAGTAAACTATTAAAGTACTTCTATAGAATCTTAAGCTCTTTATAAGAGAGGTTATAAATAGGAAGTTTTAGCGGCTATTTGCCTTCTTTTAGATTAATTATATAATTATATTCTAAGTTTTACGCAAGGAGTTTAGCCCACCTATCTAAAAATACCCTTAGGCCTAATGGGATATTTAATAGATTAGGTTCGCGTTTATTCTTTATATTATTATTAGGTAGGTCCTAAAGCTCCCTTAAAATACTCGTGGGTAGTATTATACGCTATAGTAGTTGCTTATATATAGTTACCACTATATATTAAATGGTTTTATATAGTAGCTAGTAGAGGGTAGAGAATTCCTTAACGCAGCGTTTAAGGTACCATAGTATACTCTTTCCGTATTGCTTAAGCTAGAGTAACTTATAATAGTTAAAGTATCTTATAAGATCCTTAAAATCGCCGCCTCCTTATAATATCCCTATAACCTATTTAGTAGTTCCCTATAGGGTCTCTATTATAAAGGGGTTATTACTTATACTAGGCTTTATACCTATCTTGCTATTAAATAGGGGTTAGATCTAATACTCCTTTAGGTATAAAGCGTATACTATTTTATCTAGAGCTATATCCTTTAAGATTTTTTTAAGCTTGTTAGTAATATACACCCTTTTAATTTCTTATTATTCTATTATTTAAAGGCTTTTATTTTAAAGCATATCTTAAATTTTACTTTTATAAGCTAAGGGCATCCAAAAATAAGGTTATAACCTATAAAGTTTGCCGCCTAGAAGGGTTATAGGCCAACTACCTTAGTGCGGTTATATATATTGACTACTAATATTATAAGCTTATAGGCACTATATAGTTTAATCCGATACTTATATAGGTTTTTACCACTTTAATAATAGGATAAGTTTATACTCTTTTACTAAATTATATTATATAAGATTAATTTAACGCCACTATTATATCCCTTGCACTAATAACTGCGTCCAATAAATTGTGGCTCGTGCGCACCAATTAAAAGGCCTGCTTGAAGGGAAATATTGGGGAAGTATTAAACGTGCGCGGGCGTGATGTAGAGGACCTAGAATTTCTCGCACGGGCCACTTATTATTGGCAGTCATCAGTATAAGGGATAGTACTTAGATCTAACATACCTTGCCTATAGGGAGTACTATTTTTAGCTTAATAGTAATATAGAGAGTCTTTTCTTTTATATCTTGCCCTAGTTATAGCCAAAAGAGGTCTATAACTAGGGCTTTTCTTTTTTAGATTATTAGTACGGTTATTACCCTACTTGTTTTTTAATAGGATTTACCTTTAAAAAAGTTTTCTCTTAACTTTTTAAAGTGTTCCCGTAAAGGTGCCAGATAGGTATTAGGTTGGCCCTAAAAGCCTTTCTTATTACTTAAGGTTTCTAACTTTAACCCTCTTAAAGTTTTCTTTAAAAACTGTAACAAAGCCTTATAGGAAATACTACGGTAGGCTTATTAATAGGCTAGGTATATAGGTTAAGAAATAGTTAATAATAATAAATATAACTAGTGGAGTGGTTGCCTAATAAATTAACTCTAATTATATTCTAAGATTCACTATAAAGAAGAGAACTATCTAGGTAGGGACTGTAGTCCTTTAAATATATAATACTGCGCCTAAGAAATGTACTAAGTATGTTAGTACGTTAGTATATTAGTACGTTATATTCCCACGTTCCTATATTTCTATATTCCGAACTTATAACGTAACTAGCCACGTAACTCGGCTACCCCTTATCCTATAGCCCGATCGGTTCTAGCGTCTCCTATATTATCTTAACTAACCCGTTTATATCTCTTTTTAGTAGTTATACTACTGCTAATATAAGGTCTATAATAATAAGTAGGTATAAAAATAGGGGTAGGATAATAAGGTATAATAAAAGTAGAGACTCTTAAACGCTTAATACTAATATTAAATCTAAACTTATAGTCTATAAAAATACACTTAAGCCTAAAAATAAATAGAGATATTAGCTAGCTAGTATAGTCTAGAACTACTAAGACCTTATTATAGTAACTATTAGTTACCTATCCGCTAGGTATCTAAAGGGTAACCTAATAACGCATTATATTATACTCTTTAGAAACTTAACGCGTATATATAAACTCCTTTTTATAGTACACGGCGACCTTCTTCTTATTACCTCTATTTTTACCCTACTCTTAAAACACTAACCTTACTTCCATATTAGGTGTTATTAGCTAGCTTATTAGGGGTTATAGGTAGTATAGATAGCTATAGTATAGTCTTAAATACAACCTAAATATTTAGTATTAGCGCTAGAATAAAAAAGGGCATAGGCGATATAGTAGTTAAGGATGTTAAAGGTACGCCGCTACTTAGGCCTAGGCTATTAAAGTTTAAGTTAGTAATAGAAACTATCTAAGAATAGAAAAGCTTACTTTAACGTAACTATTACTTTTAGTATATATACATTAATTATAAGAACTAAAGGTATTAGACCTTATATAGTAAGTCTTATTATAAGTCTCTAGGATCCTTTTATTAGACTTTTAGTCTTTTAAGGACGTATAGATAAAGTTATTTAAGTAGGACTAGTACCAGTTATAGGTTAGCAGAGGTTAATTTTCTATATATAATAGTAGGGCTAGGATACGCTAAGGAATTAACTTAAAAGAGTAGTTAGTAGGAGATTAAAGAGGTATACTAAAATAATAATATATTAAATAAACGTCTAAAATTGGATAAAGGTTAATAATGGAAAGTAAGATATTAAGGAAAAGGATTAAGCTTAATAAGTAAGGTAAATTATACTTTATCTTCTAACACCCTTTTAGTATATAGCCGCAACCTTACTAATATAACTCTATAATAACAGCGTAATTTAAAAGAAAGGAAATACGCGTATAAGCTACTTAGCTATTACTTCCTTATAAAAACTAATTGCGCGGCTAGGGGAAGGTAATTAAGACGTTAATTAAAGATATATATAGGTTAAATTATATCTAAATAATACTATAGTATTTGTCGGGAATGAGGCAAGCGGTCATTACGTGACGCCGCGGCATTAGCGTGGCGAGGAGTCTTAAGCTCCTCGCCCTCCCTTATTCTAATTAATAAGCTTTATTAACTAACATCACTATAACCTACTCGAGTAGTCGTTATTAGTAAGTTACCCTATGTAACCAACACTGATTAGTAGTTAAATACACAGTTAACTATAGAGCAGCTAGGTTTTTAAATAGAAGAGATAGTCTTGTATAGGGGTGCTATATACACTTATATAAAATAGATCCCGGTAATACTATACTATCTCTAACTTGCGAAAAACTAGTAATAAAAGTGTTACTAAGTACTAGAAGATACTAAATTATATCTATTATATAAAATAACCGCGTTTATAAAGATTTAGTTAAGTACTTTAGGTTAAAAGTGTTACTAAACCTAGGGTCCTAAGTTAACGTCCAAAACGCGTTAAATAACTACCTTAACACCCTCCGTGTACCTTCGTAGATCTTAAGATTATAATTAATACCTAAATCCACCTATACACGTCCGCTATTATAGCGTTAACCTATTTAAAGAAGTACGAGAAGGACATTAACCCGGAAATATAGAATACCAATATAATTAACTTTATAAACGCTAAGCAACAGGACCTAAACGGATTCTTATTATACCGTATAGTATACTATAAAGACAGTAAATATAATAATACTATACTATAGTACTATATAAGGGAGGACTTTATTAAATGGATAAAGGAAATATAGACTCCTATAAAGAAGGATATTATATAAGACTTCTATAACTTCTTATGGGAGTATAAAGTATTTATACCTATAGATAGGGGTACTATTAGAGATAGTATTTAGGAGCAGGTTATTAATATAAAAAAAGAGCACAAATAGACTCTATAAGAGATTAAGCACTAACTACGCACTATAAGGAAGCTTAACTTACAATAAAACCTAAGTAATATACCTCTAGAGATAAACCTACCTTCGCCTTTAACTTCTCTGTATCTAATTTAACCCATAACCTTAACGTCGGATACTATACCCTAACGAGAGCAGGCATAGGATCCTATTACTTCACAATTTAATAACCTTTAGACTCTACTGACTAGACCTATATCCCCACTATAGCCTATAATGTAACTCCCACCTCCTCTACCTTAATCTTAAATTGGAGGTAGTTTAAAATTACTTATAGAGCTTACAAAGCTCTACTTAGATTAGGAGAAGAAGTTTAGTAGAGAATTATATAATATTCTTAATTCGAAACTACGTATCTTCTATAACTATTACTAGAAGGTAGGAATAGAGTCTAATTAATACTATAACGCCTATTCCGTTATGCTTAAGGGCTAAGCTAGTACCTTTTATTATAATTACTTAGCAGGAAAAGGATATAATTTTAACCGCATAATATATATATTAAGATACCACTTTAAAATAGAAGAGAATAAGTAGCAGTATATATTAAAATGGAGAGAGACTACCTTTTTAAGGATTATTGCTATAAACCTAGGTATCCCTCGGCTTAATTATCTTTAAAAGCTCTTTAATTAACTTTAAATAATTTAGCGTGGTTTATCCGAATTATATTATAAGGATTTCAGCCTATATAATTAAGTTATTAGTATATACTAAAGCGTTAAAGAATACAACCTTACTCTCTTTAATCCTATAAATACTTATAAAGGAATATATGCTTAATTAAGGTCTTCTATTAGCACTACTCTACGCTCTTAAGAAGTATAGCAATTTAACGCCTAACTCTAACCTACTTTAATTAACCCGCCCGACCAATATAATTATAACTAGACCAATTAAACATATAGTGGCCGTAGTAGGTAATATAGTAGAGGGTATAATTAACAACTATAAGGTAAAGGTAAAGGTCCTTATAGAGGTTCATTTTAAAGTAATTACTAAAAGAAGTGCTATATTTATAAGAAACTAAATTACTGGCTAACTAGGTATTTTTTTAATAAATAAAAGGAGGTATATAATAAGTTTCGCCAAAGTATAAGAAACGTTAAAAATTATAAGGTTATTATAGCCTACTTCTAAAGCTTCCTAGTTTAATATAAAGGCGTAGAAGATCTTAAGGGTAAGGTTAATAAGGCCGAACAGCTCCTTATAGATATAGAAATTAAGGACTACTTACCCAACTAATACTTTACTAAGTATAGTAAGGTAGATAGCATATAAACCGTCGCTGTTCTTAATAACTAATCTACGCTCCATTCTATTACGAAGTTAGATATCTCTAACAAGCTAAAGGAGAGCTCCGCGTTCTCTTTTAATAACAAATACTTAGTAAATGTCTTTTATAGTATTATACCAGATACTAAAGCCGTAGGAGTATCTATAGTAAAAGAACCTTAAGTTTAAGCCCTTTAGCAGCTTAATAACTCTATTTAGATTAACTATTTAACGACAGGCCAATATACAATTTGTTTTAGAAAGGGTACTATAATTTCTCTTAGCACAATTAGGGTCTGAACCCCCTTAGGGTGCATTACTTTCTATATTATTTCTATAAATACTCTATTTCTATTTTATATTAGAGATATAGATAAATTAGGTATTAAGCTTAACAACCTTAAAAATATACTTATATAGGGAGATAGTTAGGTACCTATTTTACGTAAGTAGGGTTACCCTTAGTTGCTCCTTTATTAACTAGAAAAGAGTATTGCTTAAAGCTACCTAACTAAGTTAGAGTTACGTTAACTATACCGTTGTTTTAGCCACCTATCCGTTTATTAATTGCTTAGGGTTCTTTAGCAAGCAGGCTATAAAGTTAAGGTTAAGGCAATTAAGCATCTTATAAAGTACTACTATTACTACTAAATAAACCAGAAGTCCCCTAGCCGATTTAAGTTTACCCTTAAAGATAACTATAACTTTAACTTCTATATTATTATTAATGTTATATATCTTAGCGGCAATCTAGTACTTTAAGTTATTAACTTCTTAACCTCCTTCTAAGCTATACGTTTTTTAAAGGATATATTAGCTAGGAACGTATAGGATACCCTATAATTATACTAGATTAATATCTACCTAGGACCCCCTAATTAAATCGTCTATAATATAAGAAAGAACTTCTTATCTATAGAGTTTTAATAATAGATAAAAGTAATAGCAATTAAGGTTAAGGAAGTCCCTATTAAGGTATATAATAGTATTAAAAAAGTAGAGCGATATTACGCGCTATTACGCCGCGTATATAAGATTATCTCTTTAAAACTAGAAGATACTAGCGAAGAACTTACCTTATAAATGGCTATTAAAGCTATTAGCAATTCCGCTAGCCCAGATAGACTTAGACCTATATTACTAGTCTTTAGCGCCTACCCTTAAATAACTAATAATTCTCTACTATCTCCCTCTGTTATATAATAAGCTAAGGCTATTTATAAGGTAATAAAGGAGGTATAACGTCTTTACGCTATATATTAGGTTAACGATATACTAGGAATAAAAATAGCCCAAATACCTTAACTACGCTTAATCTACTACTCTAGTCTAAGGTACGCGTATAGCGTAAAAAGGGAGGATAGTTAGGCCTATATTAACTTATTATAATTAATAATTAAACTTATACTATTTAGATGCCTTATAGACCTACTTAATTCCGTTTAACTATTATTAAGCCTTACTATAAAGATAATAGTTCTAAGCCTTTGCAGGATGCTATAAAAGATGCCCTAAAAAAGAGCTATAATTAATATACTCTAGAAAGCGACCACAATTCTAATATAATTATAGTAGATACGCCATAACTATAACGCGGTAGAGGTCGCCTAAAAGGATTATAAAATTGCTAATATCTTATTAATTTTAAAGAGCAATTTGTTGCCGCTATTAAGAATAGAGTTAAGTTATTAATGGCCTTTATAATAGCTAAGGAGAAGGCTAACTTTAAACTCGCAAAATAGCTTTAAAAGGAAGGTTATATTATAACTCTAAGAGCTCCTTTCTAAGCATCTAATAAGTAGGAGATTAATGGTCTTATTATAAAAGGAGTCTTTAAATTTAAGAAGTATAACCCTACTAAGTTTAATAAAGTTTATATCTTTAAGTTAAGAATAATTAATAAGATTAAAGGCAAAGCTACTAACGCCCCATTTAAGAAATTAAGGCTTATTATCTAAGGTTATAACGATAATAGTAAGAAGGTAATTCTTATATAATCTCCTATAATTTAATAAGCTAGTTAGCGAGTTATTATTATACTAGCTCCCTCCCTAATAAAGAATAAAATAGCGGTTTATTTGCGAGATATTATTTAGGCTTATATTTAATTAGAGACGCACCTTTAGCGCTTAATATTAGCATACCTTCTAGAGTAAATTCGCTACCAATATCCCGAAGATACGATTATGGTTATGCTTAAGCTATTATATAGAATCGCAGAGGTAGGAACTTATTAGTAGGCTACCTATAGTAAGCACTATAAAGAGAAGCTTTTAATAACTACTTTTATATTCGACCTATACTTCCTTATTATAACTACGGGAACTCTATTCGGAATTGTTAGTATATAAACTAATAATATAATTATCTTAGGAGATAACCAATTCTTAGCTCTTAAAGAAGATAAGCTAGTAAAGGTAAATCTTATAGTAAAGCTAAAGGAAAAGCTTAATTTAGCAATACTATTACTTTTTAATAGATGCATCCTCTCCCTAAATAAGGATTCTATTACTTTATGCCAGAAGGGTTAAAGTAAGAAGGTTAATATTATTAACGTTAATTCTCTAAAGTAAGGATATATAGAGTAACGCGCTTATAGAGCTTATATTATTTCTATCTATTAACCTAAGGCTTTATTTAATTTTTCTATTACTACTTAATACTAGGAACTAACTAAGGATAACGTTCTTACCCTAAATAAGCGTCTTTTCTAGTAAATAAACCATCTTAATTAGTGTAACGGCGCTATCGTACGTTACCTGCCAAATTCTGCCATATTCTGCCGACCTGCGATTGGCCCGCCTAAAGCTAGCGCCTTAGCGGCTTACCCTATATATTTATTTACATTGGTCCTAGCGACCCCTTTTTCTTCTCTTTAGCTTAGTATCTTCGTAATATAGTATTCGTTTAAGCTTCGGTTCAGAGGCATTTATTTAAGCCGTGATATTATACTAAGCTCTCCCTACCTTACCTGGGAAGGCCTTAATAATATCCTACCCTAAAGAAACTTCGTCTGCAACGACGCATTGACGTGCTATACTTAGACACTAAAACAACTCTATATTGCCTGGGAAGGCCTAGATAATATCCCACCTTATAAGCCAAATAGGACTGGACCTGTACCCCTAGAATTGAAACTAAAGCGTATAATACTAATGAATCTTAGGAAGCTAACGATGGTACCTAAAGCAAGCTTATCTAAGAGAGCTGCCTTTACCTAAGAGGAACCTAAGATCCAATTAGGATTAGAAATCGAAGATAATAATAATGTTGTAGATATACGCGAGCAGATTCGTGCCCTCGCAGCTAGCTAGGAAGCTGATTGTCTTAAAGTAAGAAATATACAAGAGACCCTATAAGAGATCCTAGAAAGCCTTACGGCCTTATAAAATAGCCTAGCTTCCCCTTCTTAAAGCCTTAGCTAACCTATTTACTCTACTAAATGCGATATACTAGGGAGTACGGATATAATAATAAAGTAATTAAAGTCCGTTAAGCTCCTTAACCCCCTACTACTATCTAACGGGATAGACCCTACCTTTAAAAATTAGAGGATTTAAGTATAAGGAAAGCTCCGCGTTAACTATAACTATTTCCTTTCTAAAGAAGCCAAAATGCTCTACCTCTTTAGTTGAACTACTAGGGACGCCTAACGGCACCTTTAAGCTAAGTTTAAGGACGACTCCCCTATCCAATTTATATCTGTTAATAAGATAATACGGCACCTAGTGGCTATTTATGTTAACCTAAATAAAGTACGGGATGCCCGTTATAACTATAATTACCTAATAATAAAACCAAACTAACCCTTTGCTAAATTTTAGACTTAATTCCTATACCTTATAGGAGAAGGCTAGGTTCCCCTTAAGAACTATTAATTAGACCTATATAATAAGCTGACAATTTAGCTATAAGAAAAGATCGCTGTAACCTTAGATAACCTACTAACCCATAAAAGACTTGCAGCTTATTACCTATTATTAGACTTAGAACTAAAGCGGATTAACGCCTACTCTAATTGGTAGAAGCAACTCTATAATAATTGGAACTCGCTAGCTATACCTATAGAAGCTAAAGTAGGAAGATAAGTTATGACTACTCTTATACTAAAGGCGGTTATAACTACGCACTAGTAAGCCTTGCCTAACTAGCTACGTACCACGCTATTAACTAGTATTCGCCGTAATACTCTAATTAACCCTACCTCGGCTATATGCTTTAACTGTAATAAGCAAGGTTACTTTACCTTATCCTGCCCGGAGCTAAAGGATATAGGCGATATTAAGGAGATAGAGGAAGAAGAAACGTCTAATAAGTTAGAAAAAGAAGAACCCTAGGGAAAGACTCCCCCCTAGGGTACCCTATTAATCTTAAAGAAATTAATCTTAGTTAGTTAATAGGTGGAAAGTATTTTACGGTTTTATATATAGTATTTTAAAATGGATATAGAGTTAATATAACCGCCCTTATTAACACTAAAGCAAATAGCTTCGCCTTTATAAATACTGTCTATATAAATAATATTACTAAGTTTCTAAATATAAAAGCTATCTAACTAGAGAAGCCTGTCTAGGTAAAGGGCTATAACGGCTAAGCCGGTTAGCCCGTTACCTATGTCTTAAAGTTATATATCGCTCTTAACGGACGACGCTAATATAGTATCCCCTTTTATATCCTAAACCTAGGGTCCTATAATATAATCTTTAGACGAAAATAGATGTCCTATTTTAATATTTGGTTAAATATATAAAAAAGATGGTTTGTCTAGCTGGAGGATAGACTAAGGTTACCCTTCTTTATTAGGGAGATCTAAACTAACCGCAAGACACTAGCCGTAAGGGGTAACCCTACCTACTAGTAGGATGTCTGGGCCTGTAACCTAGCCTTTACCTAAGAGGACGCCTACCACGAAGCTGGAAAGAACTCTGTACTAATAAAGATACTCTCCTAAAGCGCTATATTTAAAGAGGACTCTATATACGGAAGTGGGACAAATAATAATATAGATAACGTCTAAATTATATAGATCTAACCGTTATGGAAAAGAACGTATTAATAGGATATAAGGGATAACCTTTAAAAGATATAATAGGAGCTAAAAGGAGTAATAATAACGCTAGTACCCTAGAAGTCCCTAAAGTTATATACGCCCCTATTATTAGTTAACCCCCCTACCGTAGACATCGCCGTAATTAGCGCTATAGCGTTCCACTTTAATATATACCAGAAGGATAATAAGGTCTTTATAATAAGCCTATATAAAATTAACTAAATTATTAATAATAGAGAGGAAAGGCTAGATGAGGAAACTAATAAGGAACTAGTTAAACGCCTCCTTTTTACTATTTATATAGGCTATAAGGATATATTCTTAAAGGCGGCCTTAGATAAGTTACCCCCCTACTAGATATATAATTATAAGATTTAATTAGAGGCCAATAACTTACTAGGCTATAGCCCCCTCTATTATTAATTAATGGATAAGCTAAAAGTAATAAAGCAGTATTTAATTAATAACCTAGATAAAGGGTTTATTGAGCTAAGTTAAGCCCCTTTTATTTTCCCTATCCTATTTATAAAAAAGCCTAATAGAGGCCTTTATTTTTATATCAACTATTAAAAGCTAAATGCTATTACTTAAAAGGACCGGTATCCTATTCCTTTAATTAATGAGACCCTTATATATCTAAGCTAGGTAAAGATCTTTACTAAACTTAATATCCGCTAAGCTTTTTACTGAATTAGGATAGACCCTATATCCGAAGATTTAATAACGTTCCGTACCCGCTATAGTTCCTATAAATATAAAGTTCTTCCTTTTAGACTAATAAACGGACCGGCTACGTACCAAAGGTATATAAATAACGTTCTTTTTAATTACCTTAACGAATTCTGTACGGTATACCTAGATAATATTCTTATATACTTAGACAACGAACTTAAGTATTAAGTTTATATTAAGAAGGTCCTAGAGAGGCTACAAAACGCGGGCTTATAAGTTAATATTAAGAAATGCGAGTTTAAGGTAAAACGTATAAAATACCTTGGGTTTATTATAACTATGGAAGGAATTAAGGTTAACCCTAAGAAGGTAGAGGTAATCCGTAACTGGAAGCCCCCTTATATAGTAAAAGGAATCCAGTTCTTCCTTAATTTTTGTAATTTCTATTACCGGTTTATCCGTAACTACGAAATTATAGCAAAACCTCTTATATAACTAACTAGGAAGGATATACCTTTTATTTTTAATAATAGCTGCATAGAGGCCTTTAAAGAGGTAAAGGATTGGCTTATCTCTTCCCTAATCCTTTATTACTATAACTTGGACCTTAAATTAATACTAAAAATAGACGCCTCTAATGGGGTTATAGCGGGAATCCTATTATAGTTATATCTAGACGGCGAATAGTACCCTATGGCTTTCTTCTTAAAAATAATAGACCCGGCTAAGTATAACTACGAAGTATATAATAAAGAAATGCTAGCTATTATTTAATTACTCTTCTAATGGCGCGTAGAGCTTAAAGGTATAAACTCCTAGATTAAGATATATATAGATTATAAAGCCCTAGAGTACTTTATAACTATAAAGTAGCTTATAGGGCGATAAGCCTAGTAGGCTAAAATACTCTCCTAATTCTTTTTTACGATTATATATTATTCTAGTAAGTAAAACTTTAAGGCTAATACCCTAACCTGAAGAGAACAAGACGTAGGACCCTAGGATAAGCTAAAGACCCAATATTAGATGCGCGCCCTCCTCTATCTAGAATAGCTTGACCTATGGATTCTTAAGGAGCTAGACTCCTAGTAAAATAAGCTAGCACTAATAGAGGAGTCCTTAAATAAGCTAATAGGGCTAATTAACTGCCTCCTAACTGTAAACCGCACGGCTAATGCCTTAAGGGCCCTCTGTAAATAAGCCGTGAAAGGAAACCCTGATTTTAAGATAGAGGAAGGATTGCTCCTATACTAGGAGCGGCTTATAGTCCTTAATGTTAACAATCTACGGACTAAACTAATCCGCGAAGCTTATTGCTAAGTCTTTATAGTATACCCTAGTAAAAATAAGACCCGTAAAATTATTAACTACCGCTACTACTAGCCGAGAATGGTTGCGGATATTGATTGATATATATGGAACTACGAAGACTGCTAGAGAGCTATAATCCCATGGGATAAGACCCTAAAACTACTTAAGCTACTCCTAATACTAAAGCGCCTTTAGTAGTATATCTTTATAGACTTCTATAAACTACCTAGGGACTGTGACGGATACGATATAGTTATAGTTATAATTAACTACTTTAGTAAACGCCCGTTCTTAATTCTATGTTACAAGAATATTAATACCAAAAAGGCAGCCCGGCTATATGTTTATTACGTCTACTAAATCTATAGACTACTAGATACTATTATATCCGATTATAGGCTATAGTTTATATTGGCCTTTTGGAATAAGTTTACCCGGATCCTAGGTATTAAGCTAAAGCTTTCTACGGCTTATTACCCCTAGACAAACGGTTAGATAGAGATTATAAATTAGTACCTAGACTAGAGGCTTAGGCCCTTTATTAACTATTTTTAGGATAACTGGTTTAAACTACTACCCTTAATAGACTACGCGCAAGTAACCCTACCCTATGACTTTATAGGGTTTACCCTAATTCAGCTAGAAATGGGATACTTACCCCACATAAGCTTTAACTGGAAAAGGCTAGAAGAACCCTAGACTATATAAGAGAAGCTATCTTATACTAAGGCCTAGCAGTACGCTAAATAATTAGAGAAGACCTAGATGGTAGCCTATAAGAACCTAGAAAAAGCTTAGAGGTTAATGGAATAGTAGGCGAACAAATACCGTCAAGAGCCCGATTTTGCCCTTGGTGATATAATCTGGGTTATAATAAGGAATTAGAGGACTGAACAACCTAGCTATAAGCTAGACTACTAGATAGTAGGACTGTATAAGGTTCTTAAGAAGATAGGTAACTTGTACAAGATAAAGCTCCCAGACTTAATTAGGGTTCACCCTATTTTCTTGCTAGATAAGTTATGGAAAGCTATAAACAACCTATTGCCTAGATAAAAGAACGAGCCTCCCCTATTAGTTTAAGTAAACAGTAATAATAAATAGGAGGTTAATAAAATACTAGCCTATAAGATAGTACGGGAAGCACTAAAATACTATATCTAATAAAAGGGCTACAATCCTAACCTAACTTAGTACCCTACGTAGAACTTTATAGGCTGCCCCCAGAAGCTTAAAGAATTCTATAACTAATACCCTAATACACCTAGACCCTTAAAGTACCTAGACAAATAAATAGAATGCTGGCATAATAAAGACGATAAGTTACCAAAAGAATATAGGGACAAAAACGCCCTAAAGCCCTAATACAGCTGTCTACTAAATTCTGCCATATTCTGCCGTTTTCTGCTAGTACTGTAAAATTTCAGATGTTTAGGAACTTTAACCGCCGGTTAAAGTTGTCTAATTAGTTAGATCTATGCTAAGACTTTTAGCGGCTACTTTTTCTAGCCTAGTGCTTCTACTTAGCCTATAATCGCCCTTTATACTTAGTTAGGATGGACTTATATCCCCTTTATCTCCTTATCTTATATTTTTATAATCCTATATTTATAAGCCTAGTGCTACCCTATTTTTTCTAACTAAGCCTAAGGGCAGGCTTTCTTTTAAAGAGGGGGGTAATGTAACGGCGCTATCGCACGTTACCTGCCAAATTCTACTATATTCTGCCGACCTGTGATTGGCCCGCCTAAAGCTAGCGCCTTAGCGGCTTACCCTATATATTTGTTTACATTGGTCCTAGCAACCCCTTTTCCTTCTCTTTAGCTTAGTATCTTCGTAATACAGCATTTGTTTAAGCTTCGGTTTAGAGGCATTTGTTTAAGCCGTAATAATTAGGGACTACTCTACGTACCTATTAACCTCTCTACCGCTAAGCTCTTTATATTTATTAATAAATCGTTTATAAATAATAAAGATTTTAGCTCTTAGCTAGGATATAAGATTATTATTATAAATAAATCTATTAGAGAGAATGACTTTATAATTTATAGTAATCTTATCTACTAGAGCTTAACTAAGAGTAAGCGCATTACCTAAAGCGTTCTAGCGTTAGAGATATATAAAATAGTTAGCGAAGTTAATATAGCAATTACAATTAAAACCACCCTAAAAATAATTATAGATTAACTTAAACTTCCTATTATCCCTATAATCGTATATACTAACTTATACTCCCTTTATAAGTATTTAGTTAAGCTTAGTACTATAAAGGAGAAGCGCCTTATAATTAACATTATAGCACTTTATTAATCCTATAAACGGTAAAAACTCTTTAAGATTTAATAGATTAATGGTTAAGATAACTTAGTAAATATAATAATAAAGGTAAACCTAAATAAGGCTTTAGAAATATTTATTAACATAAACACTCTATATATATAAGTTAAAAGTTAAGTTAAAAGGGAGTAAGAGTATAATATTCTATAAACCCTAATTTTAACTAGCTAATTAGGATTTTCTATACCCGGTATAGAAAATTGCTATTAGCTTGCTTATAACTAGCGCCTTAGCAGCCCTAATATAATATCTACCTATAACTTTAAGTAAGAAAGCACTACGTGCTAAGAGGCAAATTTTAGAACAGTAAGACTTATATTATAATAGCAATAGTAAGTAAGGAGGATTAATATTTGTTACGCTAGTTAAGCAGTATTTGTATATAGATGGTAACCACAAAAGAAGAGTTGCCAGTGTCGGGAATAAGGCAAGCGGTCGTCACGTGACGCCGCGGCACTAGCGTGGCGAGGAGTCTTAAGCTCCTCGCCCTTCCTCATTCCAATTAATAAGCTTTATCAACCAACATCACTGTAACCTACTCGAGTAGTCGCTATTAGTGAGTCACCCTGTGTGACCAACAATTATAAAGTTAAAGGTTAACTTTTAATATATTTTCCAAAATTTATATAGAAAATTGTAACGTGTCCCGCTCTACGTCGCCATACGGCCAAAAAGACAAATAGTGATCGCGAATCTATCGCGACTCTTGCAGGATCTAATATATATACTCTTATAAAAATTATACTTTATTAACTTTATAACCTTGTAATAATTTTCTAAATTTTTAATTTTAATTTTAAATGGAGAAAGTTTTAGTAAAAGTAAATCTCTATAAGATGTTGGATTTTTAAGAAATGTTTTTAATATCTAGTAATAGAAAATATATGCTAAATATAGTGAGTTTTAGTAGGATATCGGCAAAACGTAGAGACTTTTAACAAGGGACTATAAATACTTGACTAAAAAAAAGTCGTAATCGCTCGAATGTATATCTGTAAGGAGCTTGAGATATTTTTTAAAGCTCCAGAGTTTATTGCGTGGTTGTCGTATAGTAATTTAGCAGGGAGTGTCATTTTTAGTATATGCTTGGCACGGAGACTTTTAACGAGGGACTGTATATCGAGGCATTTCCTTTTTTTGGTCACGTCATGGAAAAAAAAACCCCTTGTAGCTGCGGGACTTCCTTGCGGAACAGATGGAATATTACACGGCCAACCGTGCTCTACTTGTGTCACTCAAGCATGACTACCTTCCACTCTCGGTGCAGATTGACCCAATCGATAAGGTATATCCAACCAAGCTCCTGGCGATGTGCAAAACTTCCTTCCCAACCAATCATCAGCACGTTGACGATAGGTACCTTAGCCAGTGAGTTGCCATCAATATCAAAGTACTTTTTCGCCCGCAGCTCCTCGCTCGAGTAGGCCCGGATCGTTTCGCCGGACAATGAGAGTGCGATAAATTCCAACTTGACGCTTTTGTCGTACCCGGGCGAGGTCACTTCTTCTCTAAGTTTAGCTGCGTCTCCACAAAGTTCGCCGATCCGCCTTCCTTCTGAGTTAACGATATTTAAAGAATACGTCGCAGACTTTGGTGCCAGTCGGAGAAACGTTGCTTGGCATCTTGTCACAATGACTCCCGGTTTTGTGCCATCCATAATAATGCCATCCTTCGTTTGTGGGTATTCAGTCGCCTTAATGGCCAACAGTATTGTTTCCTTGCAGAACGTATAGTAATCTTTCCAGCGTGTATTGAACATCCTACGCACGGTTGAAAAATTGTTGGTCTTCAGGGGAAAAGGGAATGAGACATTCTCCACGCATCCATCACTACAAGCAATCGCCATATAAACCTGCCAATCATCACCCATATTAGAATCTAGGTGAGTATTGACGGCTTCCATAGAAGCAGGTGGGAAAGAGCCATGTATTTGATACCAAGGGACTAGAGTCCCATAGAAATCCGTTGCTTGATACTGAACGTGATCGGAAAGACTCATGACCGATGACCATGACCATGTTGGTAAGACTGCTGCCTGGGTTTCCAGGCGGGTTATCAAATTTTTACCGATATCAGGGTACCATAAAAGCGCTCGGTCAAAGTCCACCTGAGGTAACCCATATAAGAACGCGTTCTTTCCATCATATAGCGACTTTAAGATACCATTTAAGGCATTGTAAGCATCAGACCGATAAGAGAGCTTGCGGGAAGTGTAATGCATAAGATGTCGCGTAAAGGATTGAAAACGCGAATTATCCTCGGGGATAATCAGCTTGGTCGAGGTGAGCTCATTATGACTATTTCCCTCGTTGAACTGATCCTCTTGGCACATCAACTGCTCACATTCGAAGAAGGCTCGGGTACTCGTAAAGTAGAGCCGCCTTCTCGAGAGAACAGCTTCCTGGTATGTCCATCCGCGGGTGTGCCATAAATTAAGAGGATCATCTTCGACCTCTCGGATGACATTTGTAACTCGAAAACCGAGGATATCTTCATGATGCTGGACTGCCTTCCGTAGGTGGCCAACACCGGGGATCCCAAAATCCATGCTATCACCGTAAGCAGCTATGAGCACAAGCTGTGCCGAGGAATAGATCTCTTCCATTACCTCAATTTGATTTTTTTTGTCCTCGCCATCATCTTGTATAATGCAGAGTCGGTCTACCCACAGATATCTCTGGCCTAATTGAACACAGACTCTAATTGCGTCCTCTATTGTCCGGGGCATTCCTAAAGGAGGGAGTCCGCCTTCTTTCTTCATTCCGTTAATTGTGGCACGGGAGGCTGTAAGTAGGGATGACCGTGTATTCAAGCCCCATACGTAACTTAGGGCAACAAAGCGACACTCGTTTGTTTCAACAAGGCATCGCCTAATCACGTCGATGACTCGGAACCCTTTAGGTAGACAGCCTCTGGCTTCATTCTGGCACTCACTATGTGTTTCATAACATTCATTTATCTTGTCCTCCAAACGGGCCCAGGACATCATTTCCCCAACAAGCGGCACAGCGAAGCCTTTCCTTCCTTAGTAAAGCGGTTATGTAGATTAAGGTGCCAAGCCTTACTTTTATTAATATCGGTTATGTGAAGATCGCCAACCCAAATATTTGACATGCCATCTCCCTCAGGATAAGATGCATAAATATCCGCCGAGAGAATGCTCGACGCCCCCGATTGCGGATCTTGAGATGGTCCCAGATAGAGAATGATATCGTAGTTTGTTCCTTTGATTTCGGATAATTGCTCCGCGATAAGGCCAACCACAATCATGTGGTTTACAATACGGCAAAGTGGACATTTTGACACAATATAATCTTCCGCCAGCCCTTTCCGTAAAGGGAACAGAAATCCCATGCGGGTCTCAGGTTTGACGCATCTTATGAGATGCTTAAGTCGTAAATGCTGGCAGAAGTCACAAATGGACTCTTCCTGAGACATTGCGAGAGAACAAGCGGGACATGGTCGATGAAACAGCTCATGGCGTTCCTGTCCGGTCGGCTCAGACTCACTGTGCTTGTAATAGAACAAAGAGGAAGGACACAAAGGACAATCCTCATCCATAATTAGAGGCTTGTGATCTTGGGTCAGTGTGGCGTCGCTGGCAGCTAGCTGCTGATGTAAGCAGTCAGTGTACATTTAACGTTACCTCAGAAGCTCAGACCAAGAAATCGATTGCGGATATAGGAATATCCGCACCGTCCGCTAAGCTGATTTAGGACGGTAATCGTTTTCTTGGTCTGAGAGACTTTGGCGAGATTTGTAGGAAAACCTAAATATAGTTTATATGAGAAAACCTTACTAACTTTAACGAAATTAACCTACCCTCCTATAATACCTGTTGATATAAAAATTATACCAAATTATAGAGAAAAGCCTACTCTATAAGTTATGAGATCTTTAGCTCCTTATACGCACGCGACGTTAAGAGGAATTCGTCGCTGTAGAAGCCCTAATACTTATCTCAGTAAGCGACTCAGACGGCAAGGGCAGAACTTAAGGCGCACTCACTAATACTAAAGTATTACTAGTCTCTATTCTAAAAAACGCCACTTTTTTTTAACCAATCAGCTATCTACCGACCTTAAGTTTGCCCTGCCGTCTAAGGGCCTATGGTGCGGAACCCCATGGTGCTCAACTTCAATTTTCGCAATTTTGTATGAGAGACACTCTCTCCTATATATTTGACTCCCTAACAATACCTTTTTAACCTAATAAGCCCATAAGTCGAATTAGACTAGTGCCCTCTATAATTGATTAGATTTTTATTAAAATATAAAACTGTTAACTAGGTAAGATTTGGGTAGATTTTGTAACGTTTTTGCGACAAAATCGCGCCTAGGCGAGGCTCTAGTAATGCAGCATCAAAATCACCTTTTTTACTGCCGTATCTCGACCTTTTTATAACGTCTAGTTATTATAAAAATACTACGAGGTAGGAGCTCTTTAGCTTCTCTATCTATTGCATTAAATAACGACGTTGTAGCTATATTATGTGGATATTAGATATAGCAGTCAGTCGCATTTTATCCAAAAATACACCAAAATTACCTTTTTACTGCCGTACCTCAACCTTTTATAAACGTCTAGTTATTATAAAAATACTACAAGGTAGGAGCTCTTTAGCTTCTCTATTTATTGCATTAAATAAATAACGTTGTAGCTAATATTTATGTGGATATTAGATATAGGTAGTCGGTCGCACTTTATCTAAACTTGTTACTTAAAATCTCATAAGTCAACCTAAAAAAGTCACTTTATATTTTCTACCTGTAATTTTAATAACTTACTTTTATGCTATAGGGTTTTATATAAATATTTTTAAAAAGTAGCTTTAGTTATATAATTAATTAATTTTAAATAAGTTATTAGGGTAAAAGTAGGGCAGTAGAAAAGGTGGGAAAGAGATACCAGTCTTAAGTCGACCTCCATACATTTTCGCACCAAAGGCCCTCAGACGGCAAATGAGACAGCGCTTATAAGTACAGGGGTTATAAACGCTAGCAGGGGTTTAATAAAGCTAGTAGGGGTTTTTATATAAAGCTATACTAGTTAAGTACTAGCGAGATTTATCTCGTTTGCGCCTGAGTCGCTTACTGAGATAACCTAATTCTACCTCTGCACCGCTGAGCCGCTCAGTAAACACCAACGCTGAACGCTTACGCCCACGCCCGCCAGCCCTCTACGTAGAGCTGTGGAGCTTTGCGAGAGCTCTGCGGAACGAAACTCAGGGGAGACCTGCACGGAGCTCTACCAAAGCTCTGCAAAAGTCTGCACGAAGCTCCGCACGAAGCTCTGCAAAAGCTCTGCACGAAGCTCCGTACGAAGCTCTGTAAAAGCTCTACTCGAAGCTCTGCTCGAGGCTCTGCTCGAAGCCCTATATAGAGCTCCAAAGCTCTACTAACACGCAGCACTAATATACTAGGAAGGTCTACAATCGCCCGTACGAACGCCCGTACGAACACCCATACAATCAATTGATCAATTGCCCATACAATCGTCTCTACAAACGTCTCTGCAACTGACCGCCCGTACGAACGTCTGCACGTCTGCACATCTACACGTCTGCACGCCTGCACGTGCTCTGCACGAAGCTCTGCATTAAGCTCTACACGAAGCTCTGCACGAAGCTCTGCACGGAGCTCTGCACGAAGCTTTGCACGAAGCTCTGCACGAAGCTCTACACGAAGCTTTGCACAAAGCTCTGCACGAAGCTTTGCACGAAGCTTTGCACGAAGCTCCGCACGAAGCTCTACACGAAGCTTTGCACAAAGCTCTGCACGAAGCTTTGCACGAAGCTTTGCACGAAGCTCCGCACGAAGCTCTGCACGAAGCTCTACTAGGACTCTGCACGAGGCTCTGCCCAAAGCTTACCCCCTAGTAGTAGCAGAGGCACTCTAGGCCAATGGAGGATATTTTTAAGGAAGGACCCAACTATAGCACCTCCTAGGTATTGCAATAGCTTTAAGTAGTAGATATCTACACATCTATATAGTTTTATTAATATTAGTAGACTATTTAATAAGATATAATATATAGTTATAATTTTAATAATGCGTTTTTTAACTTTAACGAAATTAATATTAGGACTAGGCAATAGCCATATTATAAAATTTATACCATTTAGAAGCCCCAAGTCTTGAAAATATTGTATTAACTTTTAGTAATAATAATGCGTTATATAAATAAATGAATTAGATAGATATCCGCAATCTCCGCTTAGCGGATTTTGGTTATAATTTTAATAAATCTCGCCAAAGGCTCTTAGACGTGATTTTGCAATTCGGAAGACGGCGTAGGTTATTCCGACGCTAGCTAAAAAATCACGTCTGAGCTCGCTGAGGTAACATTTAACGTAATCTACAAGCGAGTGGTCTACCCCAAAAACTTACTAAAAAACCTAAAAATCGTTCTTTAATATCTTAACAACGGCTTAATAATAAATTATAAAAATTTATAATTAGACTCTTATACTTACTTTAAGGCCTCTATTAAAGTTTTAAAGTAATTAGTTTAGCTATTATTAATATATTAAGGTTTCGCTTTTAAATTTAAATCTAATTATTATATCTTAAAAACTTATTAAATTACCTTAAAACTTTAATAGAGGTCTTAAAGTAAGTATAAAAGTCTAATTATAAATTTTTATAATTTATTATTAAGCCGTTGTTAAGATATTAAAGAACGATTTTTAGGTTTTTTAGTAAGTTTCTAGGATAGACTACTTACTTATGTCGACCACTCGCTTATAGATTACGTTATACTTATCTTAGTAAGCGACGCATATAGTAGTGTTTACGGCTTGGCTGAGCGCCCGCTTAGTCACTAAGCCGCACGTAATACATACAACCCCTATTAATATTCGCGGATATTTACGGCCGAGCCTATAGCCAAGCCGTGGATATCTTTAAATATCTTTACCCCTATTAATTAAGTCGCTAATACACGCGTACTATTAGCCTATTAGCCCAGCTATACGCCTATATATTTACCCTATACGGCAAAGTTACTTATTTGCTCTTACTAAGTGGCTAATAAATATACTTTCTCTACCTCTTCTCCCTAGTCTATATCTGCGTATATAGGAAAATAGAAACCCCCCCTTAGGGCATAGCTTCTCTAGCAGCATCCTATATATCTTAAAAATGCTATTAATTAGTTATATAAAGATTAACGTTATAAATAATGCCAAACTACGCGCTAACGCGTAGAGTATTCTTACCCTTATATTGTAACGGAACCCTATAGCAGGAACTACAACGGGTTCTGTTAACAAGCTAGGTGTATAGGAAACGCAAAGACAGCAGCTAATAACGTAATAATAACTGGTGGAGTAGTTGCCTAATAGATTAACTTTAATTATATTTTGAGAATTACTACAAGGAAGGAACTATCTAGGTAGGGACTAAGGGTCCTTAAATACATAACCATACTCCTATAAAATCCTCCTTATATATAATATATGTGTTATATATAAAGTATATAAGTTCCTCTTATTCCTTACGTTTAATACGTAGTACGTTATGTAACCTTAGCTACTATTCCTTATTATATAGTTCTACGGGTTCTATCCTAGACTATGCTTATATTAACTAACTAGCTTCCTCTAACTCTTCTCTAAGTAGTCGTAATATTGTACTTAAAGCGTTCGTAACACTATCTCCCTTCTCTTTATCTTCGTCCTTAAAGATACCTAGTATCTCTAAGTTGTTTACTAGAGGTATAATATCCATCTAATTAATTTGGTTAATATTATTACTTATAATACCTAAAGCACCTTCTTCTTCTTTATACGCGCAACGTTGTGCCCACACTATTACTGTAATCTTATCGCTTAGTGAAATAATATCATCTCTATATTCTCGTTGTGCGAAAAAGGGGTTGGTTTGTATTACATTGGTAAATCCTTTATCTTAACAGCCCTCTTTTTATTTAGAGTGCACTAAAGCAAATATTTAATTGTCTTGCGATATTCGCTCTTCTTTTAACGCTAAGTATACGCGTCCTATAACTCTTAATAGTCTTTAAATTCCCTAAGTAATTTATTATAGGGTCTCGTGTTTAATTTGCTGCTGTAAAGCTTAATAATAACCTAGCGTAGGCCCTTGTAGAGCTTAAGTGTTCTTAGGATACGGAACAGAAGGCCTTAGATGCTTATATTGCGGCATCTACCTATTTACTTTGTCTTAAGAAAGTTTATAAAAAGGTTTATTTTAAGGAGTAGAAACTTATAGAATAAGGTCTATAGGAACTTGGTAATAAAAGAACGGATTCTCTTCTAATAGAGAAGGAAATAACTCTAAGTAATTCGGCAGTTGCTCTTCCTAGGTCCCCCTTAGGTAACTCGTTCTTTAGCGATTCTTCTTTATTAATATTGCCTGACCTTTTCTCTTCTAATACTCCTATACCTTTCCTATAGCGTTCTTTAGGTTCTCTAGTAGCTCCTAGGTAGTCTTATTATAGCCTATCCACTTTACTTNNTACTATATTTTATNGTCTANNTTCTTATAACTAANAATCNTTAAAACTTACTATTTNTCTTCCTNTTNTCCTCTATATNTNTCTACTTTATAAACCGGTGGCTTAATATTCCTATATACTAGCTTTAGCATCGCGATATACTATATAGGGTAGATCTTTATCCTAGCTAGTAGATTTAACTTAAATATAACTGATAAAATTTTCTATATAATTTTAAAAGGTCCTAGTCTAATATAGTCTAACTTCTTACTTAGTCGTTTACTCTTAAAATTTTTGTATAGTAGCCATACTTTATCTCCCTCCTTAAGATCTAGTCCCTTAGATCTCTTAGCATCGTAATACCTTTTTATTCTTTGCTATACTACCTTAGCTATTTCTATAAGGTTTATATAAAGATTTATTAACGTCTTTATTCTTTTTTTTAGCTATACTACTTATTTTCTTTACTTACTATAGCGATAATAAGGTCCTTGGCTTATATCCGTAATTCGCCTTAAATAGTAATATACCCATTCCTTCTTATAGTGTTGCATTATATATAAACTATATAACTAGTAATAGCGATACCTAATTATTCTATGCATAATTAATATAATGCCTTAAATACTATTCTAGTATCTAATTTAATCTTTCTATTTAACCGTCTGTCTGTGGATAATATATAGTGGAAGTTACTACTTAAACCCCTTACTCTGCTAAGAATACTTCCTAGAATGCTGCTATAAATCTTTGTATAATTACAGCACCTGTTGTACCAAACGCGTGCTTACGCGTTCGGTACACCAGGTACGCGTTTACGCGTTCAGTGCACCAACCACTCGCTTACGCGTCTNGTGCACTTATNAAGCACTNACTAATNAGGGGGGAGGTGCATCAGTATATAGACCACGTAGTCTGCTTNATANAATCGACAGTCACCATCNAAACAAGCATACGATACTACATGTATTTCGTGCCCGTGGATACGACTCACTCGTGCTATTAAGTTAGTACGAACAATCTTAGATCTCTATCCAATATAATTTTACTTAGTGCTTTATATCTTATAAACACTTCTTTAACGTAGATTCTAGTAATATCTTCCGCTAATATTTCTTCTAAATATGCTATAAAGTATCCCCACTTTATAAGCTTGTCTACTATTACTAAGATTATATTATAATCTTGTCCGGTAATAGGATCTCTTAACTTTAGTAATTTAATAATAAAGTCCTATAATATAACCTCCTATAGTCTCTCTAGTATTTTAATAGGTTATAGCTCTCTATATAGCTTATGCCTTGTTAGTTTATTTCTTTAGTAATTTAGATATTCTTTTATAACTTACCTGGCTAGTCCCTAGATTCTATTAATAATATACTCCTCTTAAAGTCTTAACACTAAGCTTATAGCTCCGTTATATCCTTAAGTTAGTCCTTTATAAAATAACTTAATAAACTCCTTTATAATAGCTCTTAGTACATATATCGCTTCTTAATTTTTATACTACTCTAAGTCTGGATCCTCTATTTATATATTTAGGATCTTTTATATCTAATTACTCTCTAGTAATTTATAGATCTTCTCTTCTTATATTACTATAATCTTTGGATAATTATACCTAATTAATCTATCTATGTCTTTTCGCAGTAAAGCCCCTAATGGCTTTTTATTATTTTATAGTTTAGTCTTTCTACTTAAAGCATCTGCTCGTGTATTCTCTATACCTTTAGTATACTAAATCTTAAAATAGTATTCTGTAAGCATCTCCGCCTATCTAACCTATCTGTAATTAAGTTCTTTTATTATTAGGAACCCCGTTAGGTTCTTATAATCTATCTTAACTATAAATAGTTTTTCTATACCTTATAAAAATANTCTCTATTCCTTTAATACTATAACTATACCTAATAACCCCTTATTGTAGATGTTATAGTTTAGTTCCGGTAGTATTATCTTTTAACTATAGTATGCCACTAGGTGCTATCTATTTTAATATTTCTATAGGAAGCACGCTTTTAGTGTA
Organism: Cenococcum geophilum 1.58; assembly: GCF_001692895.1. Lineage (NCBI taxonomy): Eukaryota > Fungi > Ascomycota > Dothideomycetes > Gloniales > Gloniaceae > Cenococcum > Cenococcum geophilum. The sequence goes on along the minus strand of NW_027137589.1, from coordinate 231,316 downwards.
TAGTCTAATATATATGTTTTAACTACTATCTTTAACTATAG